>NW_024424452.1:98607671-98992415 GCF_017311325.1 Ursus maritimus
TATATATACACATATGTGTGTGTGTGTGTGTATATATATATATATATATATACATACATACATACATTACCCATTTATTAAACAGTCTGAACTCACTCAGATATAAACAAAATCATTGTCCTTTTCTCTGGCCACTGGTCAGCTATCCTGCTGCATTCCATTGATTCCAAGATGCACATTTTATAGAATACATTCTAACATCACCGAAATCAGGATACATCTTGCAATTGACAGTGCCTTTAAGTCAATTAAAGAAAACAGAAGAGTGAATTTCCTTTTCTCGTGTCTTAACAATACACAGAGCAGTTCTCATAACTTCTAATTACTTTTAGGTACAAAAAAAGGTTTGTTCCAGCAAATCAAACCCTTCTATCTCATATTCAATTTAATTCCTTCACCTCTATTAGAACTCTGCCTGTGTGATTTGCAGAAGGGAACTGATAGGGTCAGGTCCAAGGGGAGCTCCTCTCCTTCCCTCCTTTGGGTCTCTATTTCTCTTTTTTCTTGGTGCTGGTTAGAGGAATAGAATATATATTCTCTTGTATATGCTTTTAATTCTAACCCAGTGTGTTTACCATATTAATTGGATGCTTGCTTCATTAATTAATTTGGTTCTGAAAGCAACACTGAGGTAGTATGATTAGCTCCGTATTAGAGAAATTTAATACTTGCTAGAATTCAGGTTTAACTATTTCTTAACCACGAGGAAAAAATACATAGACATCAGTATTATATTTTGTGTTTCAGTTGGTATGGATGTATAGGAATAACATAGACCAGGTTTATCTAAGTTCACTAGGAGAGTTAAAGTTCTGGTACTCAGAGTAAGAACACCTGTTAAAACAGTGCCAGCTCCCCCCTTAAGCAGCTTGATGCTGATGAGACTTATTTTTGTCTGGATTTGCATTTTACACAAAGACAGAGGGGCGGATTTATCAAGTAACATGGATTTCTTTGCTCAATACCTAAATTTTCAAAAGGCAAAATGGCAGAATGCAAGAATGTATTTTTAGAGCAAATCATAAAAATGTAGTAGTCCCTCTTTTGTGCTCTTATAATATTTTGGTAATTGATAACAGTATGTCCTAAATTTTATAATTGCTGGTGTTAATTCAGTCATTTATTTTATTGGTAAACATTTCTACTGCCATCACCCCTTATCTGTACTAAAGCAAAGCTTCCCAACCATTTTGCTGGCCCTACAGTTGCCAACTCCCAATATGTTGGCCACACCACAGCTTCATATGTAAGTCTTTTCATTCATTCATTCATTCATTCATGCATGCATGCATTCAACAAATATCACTTATGGCGACCACTGTAATAAACATCATTTAAACCTCATGGTTTACCATCCAGGATGTAGGTTTATGTTTTAGTGCAGAAGGTGGCTATGAATAAACAGACATGTCCCTAGATTTGGAAAAAACAAACATGATTTTGAAATAGAAAAGAACATGGAAGGGCCAGAGTTTAGTGTGAACAAGGTGGAAAGGGGCATTACATGAGTTGAGAAATGTGTACCAAAGCTGGATTTTATTCAACATGTAAAGTGGAAAATCATTGAGAGGTTTTAAGGATCTATCACAATTTGATTTGTATTTAGAAAAGATCAAGTCTATTGCTCCATGGAGGAAAAATAAGGAGGGAGATAAGATAGAAGCTTGAAGATCAGTTAAAATGCTGTTTCAACAGTGATGGTGGCTTGGTCCCAAGTGATATAATTGGAAACAGAGTATAGTTAAGATAGTGTAGATAGAATAAATTGAATGCAATTGTGACAGAACAGGAGAAATAAAAAATAACACTAAGGTTTCTAGCATAAATTATTTGATATATGTTGGTACATTTGCAGATATGGATAAGATTGGGAGTTAGAGCAGGTTTAAAGAAGACGTTCACATTTCATTGAGTTGGCTGTGTGGCAATACCAAACCTGAACTGTGGATCTGGCTGGAGCTATATTACCTGTGAGTCATCAGCAAGAAAGAGCTCACCCAGGAAGGGAGAAGTAGACCCAGAACCGAGCTCAATGTATCACAATACTTAGAAATC
The DNA here is from genome assembly GCF_017311325.1 of Ursus maritimus. Classification (NCBI taxonomy): domain Eukaryota; kingdom Metazoa; phylum Chordata; class Mammalia; order Carnivora; family Ursidae; genus Ursus; species Ursus maritimus. The sequence goes on from NW_024424452.1 coordinate 98,609,727, forward strand.
AGGTAGAGGAACAGGACTCAACATGGCAGCTGCTAAGGTGAAGACAGTGAGGGTCAAGACAAATCAGGAGGCAACTGTGTTTTGGAAACTGGTGAAAGAGGAGGACTGAAGGAGAGGCTAACCATACTTAATGCTCCTGAGAAATCACATAAGATGAGACTAGAGAAGTAAGTGCTCTAGAAGATCTGGCAATATGGATATCATTCGCAAGAAGATCCAAGAATAATGCTGAAAAAGTTTCAATAGCTCCCAGTGTCTCTGAAGATAATGTTAAATCTCAGAACCACAAAGCCTAGCAAAGTTTGGCTATCATCTCCTCTGAAGCCACACGTGTTTTGTTGTTCTTGTTGTTGTTTCTTTCTTTCTTTTTTTATGTCCCCTTTTTTAAAAAAATTGAGACATAATTGATGTATAACATGGTGGAAGTTTAAGGTATATGATGTGTTGATTTGATACCTTTGTATGTTGTAACATTCCAGGCTCTGCTTCTCCTTATGCCAGCGACACATGTCTCTTTGGTTCCTTGGACACACTCTCCTTCTTTCAGTATATGGTTCTGTCTGCCGGGAATGCTCTTTTCTTTTCTCCCCATGCCCATTCAACTTCTATTATTTTTTTTAGGTCTACCTTCATTGCTTTTTATTTCAGGCAAACGTCACCTCACAACTAGACCAAATACCCCATTATATGCTTAAATCATAACATCAAGTACGTCCTGTGTGCCGAATTGTCACGGAGATTAGTTAATTAATCATTGTCTCTTCCACTGTAGGGAGGGAGCATATCTGTTCTTGCTCACCATTCTTTCTTCATATTAAAGAAATAGCTGTCTTATTACTAGGAGATAGCTATATACTTGTTGAATGAGTGAATGGATAATGTCTGCTTCTGCAGTTAATCTCATGTAATCTGTTTCTATCTTTTTTTTAAAAAAAAATGTCTTTATTTGAGAGAAAGAGTGCGCTCGAGAGGAGGAAGAGGGAGTGTGGGGAAGGGCAGAGGGAGAAGGAGAGAAAGCCTTAAGCGGGTTCCATGCTAATCTTGGAGCTTGACTCGGGTCTTAATCTCACCACCCTGAGATCACGACCTGAGCTGAAACGAAGAGTCGGACGCTCAACTTACTGTGCCACCCAGATGCTCCTCTGTTCTTTACATCACCTTTATTATATGTGACTGAAATATTTGGGAAATGGTGATTAACTTAAATAAAATATTATTTACTTATTTAATATTACAGTTTTTAATATCTATTATAAATTAATCAGCTATGATTATTTTAAAATTTTATTGATCAAGCGTTGTGACTATTCTGGATACATACTATTTCAACCACTCCAGAAGTACCACACTCTTTACTACCTTTAAATTCTGATGTTGTTTCCTGTTCCCTTCCTAGCCTTAGTTGTTCTTAAATATATAAATTTATCAGCAGCCTGCCCACTCTCTCAGAATCAAGAGAGTAGATCACATCCGTTTGTCACAAATAGTCCTCTTTCTATGGGGGTGTTCTGCTCCTCCTGTCTAGGGCTTGGAAGCTAGGCCCATACATGATAAAGCAGAGATTTCCTCAGATGCCCTGGGGAAAGGCCAGCTACTAACCAGACTCCTGCCTGGATAAGCCAGTGCTGTCCACCATCAAAGGCGAGCTGTGCTCTTTCCCCCAGCAAACCACTAGGCTCTTCCTTCTTGTCCCCCTCCTAACAGTTTGTATCTCAGGGATATCAATCCTCTGGCTCACCATTGCCTGCATTCTGAGACTATCTGAACTGAGCACACATTTACCCATTGCTGTCTACATTAGGCTCTATTTCTTTATACCTTTGTAGTATACAGTATAAATTTTGCTACCCAAAGCCTAATATTTCCTGTAGATACTAGATTCGATTTTAATACATTAAAAAAAACATACAATTCAACTCATGGGTGGCTAATTAATCTCAGTGTTTCTTGGGTAGAATTTCTCCGCCCACTTGTTTAAAATGGGATTTAATCTAAATTCTTACTGTTTCTTCCAAGTGATGACCTGCAAAGTCCCTTTAAAAATATCTCTTTAAGGCTTCTAAAGCCCTCCTATCTTAAGTTTATTATAGAGCATACTTCTTATACTTAACTCCCTTGAATGTCATGCACTCTCTTCCTGGCCTCTAGTTTTGCCAAATATGCTGCCATAATAGAAAGCTAAGAGAAGACGAATATTTGCTTACAGATATTTAAAGCTAACCTCTGGATAGTTTTCCATTGCAAGTGTATTTGGAGAAATAGGCTCGATAACTGAGTACTTGAATTTGTGACTCCTGAGACATATTTCTCATTAAGCTTACCTTCAGAAGAGCAGTGCCTATATTCACAGCTATTTTATTTAAGAAGACACTTGCAAAAGGAGAACAACATCATTTTTATGGAATCAATGTTCTATCTTTTAGAGATTAAAAATTTTAAAAATATATAGTAAAAAAGGTCGGGGAAAGAAGTGAGAAAAATGAAGAAGGTTAGTAAAGCAAGAAAGGAAAGTAACATGAAACTTAGAGAGGGTTCAAAACATAACTTGTCTACTTCTTAGCTGTGAGAATTTGGACATACACCTAAACACCCTGAACTATGTGGGTAAAATGGGGAATAATAACATTATTTGTCTCAAGCACTGTTGTACAAAGTAGATGACTCAATTAAAATCCTAACATATTCCTGGACGTAGCAACAGCCCAGTACGTTAGTTATGGTAATAATCAAAATAAAATCAAAATCATACCAAAAGTCTCATGATCATGTTTTTATTCAGAATTTCAGATGTGGGATTATTTTCATTTGCTCAAAGGGGAGGTGTGCAAATTTGGCTCTGCAGTTCCCAGTAGCCAGTGACAGTAAAACAATGAGTTCATAAATATGAAAAGATCTATTCACCGAAGCACAACAAACCTTCCATAGTGCTTTCTAACCAAGGATTGTAAAGTTACTGCAAAGGTTCTGTTTGTCTCTAAGTCCCTTAAGTATCTTATGTGGCTCAAATCATAGTGCCTGTGCACATGTGCATTATTCATTTTAAATGAATCGGATATTGTGATAATGATACCAATATATTTAATTGTGTTACTGAATTAATAGTGGCTTTTTGCCAGGATGCATTTTCCTAATCAATGGACTTGCTAAGAACACCATCAGAATCGTGAAGAGTGCTGTATATTAATTTGCTGTTTTGTAATCAAAAAGATTGGGAGTGTATCGCTGAGGGGGGAAAGGGGGTAGCTTTTGTAAAAACAACAATAAAAACCCCAGCTCTCAATTTCATTGCTCTTCTTTCCCTCATCAACAGCATTAGAGACCTCTCAAGTCACAGAAGCTTCCTTTTTTTGAAGCAGGATTTGCTCCTGTAGACATGACTTTCTGATTCCATTGCTAGCCCCACGACGATATCCGTGAAAGATTTGGCGCAAAGCTGGTAAGCTTTCTGAGAGTGCTTTTGCATAGAAAATAGGTCTGACTGCTAACACCCTTCTATTGGTGGGGTTTGAATGTCTTCCTCATAAATGATATTGGCTGCAAAAAATAACCAGATAGGTGTTTATTTGTTCACTTGGTCATTTTGAGTCAAATACAGGTATTTTCTACTAATTCAATCAGTGTGTCATCTTGCCAACCTCATTTTGGTATATCCACCCTGAATCTGTTTTATCATCTCTTGGGTAAGAGAATTACTGATTATTTTGGGGTGTGGATGTGTTTTTTTAAAATTGTAATGAATACTGTAAGGGAGTTTTTTTTTTTTTTTTGAGACTTAAAAAACATCTTCCTTGAAGGAAAAAATCTTTTAAAAGGCCTACTAACTTGGTCTAATTACTTGAATTAAGGAAGTAAGATGCTTTTGCACTGACTTTGAACAACTTTCTTGACTTCCTGCAAAGAGGATTTTTGACAGTATTTTTGAAGAAGTTAGTAAAACCGAATCTGACATCACTACCTAGCAGTTTGTGCAGCTAGCAAAGTGGTTTGTTCTTAGGGTAGCAGAGGAGGAAATTGCTCCCTGTCTGATAAGACAACAGCAAAGAGTATGCATTCATTTCTTTTATTTTTGACTCAGTTTCACAAAGAAAACCTTTTGCAGAGATAACTATTATTTTGCCTTTCAGAAGGACGCATGCTGTTTCATAGGAATACGGCCGATTTCCAGATATGACCATGTATTTGTGGCTTAAACTTTTGGCATTTGGCTTTGCCTTTCTGGATACAGGAGTGTTTGTTACAGGTAAGTACAAATATATTAATATATCCTTAGTTATTTTTTTTTCCTTGTGGAGGGACATGGGTTGGAAATAGACATAAAAATAAGTTAAGAGTTGGTGATTGGAAATGAGGAAGCTCAGTATAAAATGGTCAAGGTTTTTGTAGCCCAGAGAGACAAGTCTTGCTACGTGACAGAATACATTGTTACTGTTCAAAAAGGCATAAATGTTTTGGGAAAATATCACAATTTAAAAGAAACGCTGTCTATCCGTATCTTTGTTTACAAACTGTTCAAGGATATTACAAAAGCAATGTTGTTACTTAACCCTCAAATATGTGAACATAAGTTTATGAAAGTCTAAAGAAATCCTAATGACAAAGTAAGTGAATTTTCAGCCTTTCAATAAAAAATGATTTCTTAAAAGTCATAATGTGGCTTTGGTTGTCCGTAAGCTACTCTTTCTTTTTGAACTGGAGTTTGCTTCCTCAAATTTTGAAATATTTTTATTGAATAGTTAGCTATATGATAGTTTGAAATAATACATTTGGGTATTTAAAAAATACTAATTTTATGCATATTCTTAGCACAGAATGTGTCTTAAAACAAGTTTTTGGTTTCTTCCTAACCATTTTAATGATTATTTGCTTCGGAAATTTTTACGGGGCCACCGCCCTTCCTGGGTGATGGGTAAATATTAGAATTTTGATGAGACAAAAAATATTTAAACTCTTAAGAGTCATACAAATGCTGTATTCTATAGGAAAATGTTAATGGGGAATCTCAAGTACTCATTTAAACTGAAGATCTTGGTATATTTATTATCTATTTAATGGACATTTCTTGAATAGTTTCGGTTTGGGTCATGACTGCATTTCCGTTGATTGTTAAATGTAACTAATAAATCGATATTTAATATTACTCCTTCAATTGTAGTATCTAAAAGCTGTACTTCATTATGGAAAGAACATTGAAAATGGCATTTTTGTAGAAATTCTAAATAAGCTTTAAAAAAAGGGGAAAATGCTTTTTAAAAGTTTCGCTTACTGGAATTGATTTTGAAATCTGTTTTTGACTTTCCACCACTCTTCTTTCCTCTAAAAGGCAAGGCGGTAGCTACCTCTCCAACTTGTTACATTGTCAGTTGCTATTTTGTGTAACCAAGGAATGGAAAGCAGTGTAAGATACTGTTTCATTTTTAACTGCAAAGATGGGTTAAATATTTTTAGATAGATACAGCATTTTGTCTTAGTACGGAAAATGTTTATTAAGTTACCTTCCCTGTAAAGTTAGCTTTCATAACCAAAACCAAATTATAATGAATAATGATTTTAACCGGGTGATAATATGTACATTATCCTAAATCAGAGTGAATATTCATTAAAATTCCCACTCAAGAACTGTTGCAAAGCATTTCTAAATGAGCACAAAGAGACACTGAAATATTTGTAGGACACAGAGCAAATCACCACAAAAATTTCAACCCACTCTATTAAGGATTTTTACCAAAAGAAATATCTTTCAATTTTTTATCAAAATAAGAGAGTATAAAATTATCCAGAAAACCTTTAAATCAATTGTGCTGAACAATTTGTTCTTAAATAAGTGGATAGATACACATAGATTTATTTTGAAAGATCAAGTTTTTCTTCAATTGCTTACATAAATATTGAGAACAATAATCTTTCTAAAAGGCATTGATAGTCTTCCTGAAATTTATACTTATTTTTGAAAAAAACCCTAGAAGAATCTAATCATGTGTGTCTGCAAATCTTATTTAATATATAAATATAATCACCTGTGTCTGCAAATCTTACTTATCATCCTTTTAAGTTCTGAGAAACATTTTGTGATTCAGTGTATGATTTGGGAAGTTATTAATGTTCTAAATTATATATTTTTCTTTATTAGCAACAGATGAGTTTGATTGTATGCTGATTTTAATGTATTACAATTGAGTTTAGTGATCACAGGAAGCATTAGGCTTTTGGGCATCAAATTTATATTGTGTACTCTAAAGGAATAAAAAGCCAGAGCCAAATGTAGAGAGACGTCAATTAATGGATAAATATATGCACAGTTCAGATGTGTTATTCAATACCTAAAATACACATACAGGCAAGGCAAACTTAAACTGCCATGGCAACAGTGCTGGGTTGAGTTTTACGCAACAGTTTGTGACCTCTTTGCTCTGTAACTCTTTGCCATGATAACCGGAAAACTTTGTTGAACATTTCTAAATAATTTTAGGGGACAATGATAGTTTTGCGAATGCAGGTAGAGATGAGTGTTCTCTGACTCTAAAAAAGGTGTCAAGTTAGGCAAATCTATCAGTCTATAACATACCAGCTAGAGTATATGAGTTATATTATGTGAGTTATGAGTCATAACGGTTTGGATTCATATCCTGGTCATAACTCTCCATTTTCCCAGCTGTATTAAAAGAAATAGTTCATGTTACAAACATATATTATGCCTTGCACATCTCAGGCTTTTAATACAAATTATGAACTGAATTTCATAAGGGTCTTATTAGGTTTTAAATACTCCACGATTTAGAGATTTGTGGGTATGAACATCATTCTCTACGAAAATTTTACAAGTACTTTTCTAAAAATTCGCCTGTGATCCTTATCATTGCTAGATTTTGAAATGTACTTTGTTTGAGAAAGGGTAAGGTGGACTTAGGAGTGTGTCTTTCCTTTTCCTCTCCTGTTCTATATAATTAAGTAGAGGGGCAGAGTGGCTGGGTTGAGCTAGTTCTGTTCTCTGTTCTGGGCTACTTGATATCCTTTCACCAGTGACAATTAACTAGTATAGGAATATAGGTATTTCTACACTCTTTGTATAAATTATACATATACCGATACACACATATATATATTCTAGTGTTTATGTGTGAATTATATAAAACACACAAACACACATACCTACTTTTCTATCTTTTGGTTCTTCATATTTATCTACTTTTAAATATTGGAGTTTTAGGGGCTTTAATCGTTGGCCAGTTCTTTTCTTGTTTTCTCTGCTCAGAGTTCCTATCATTACCTGCTATGTATTGATGATCCTGATTTCCCATCTGCAGACTCATTCCTCGAGGTGAAAAAAACAAAAAAAAGGAAAAGAAAAAAATCTGAAATATATTTAAATGTTCCTCAAGTCTTATAATTTTACTTTTTAATAACCTATAAAATTTTTTCCTGCTTCTTCATCTCCATTGACATCGCCTTAATTCATGCCTTTATCATTTTTTACCTGGAATATTATTATAGTTTCCTAATCTATCTGCAGTCTCATCCATTTCTTTCTATACTCTACACCTTAAAAATATAAAATAAAAAGAAGAAAAAAACCTCTCTGATCTCTTCTCATTGCCTTTGGTGTACTCCTTGCCAGAGCCACCGAGTTCACCAATGAGCTAGGAGCTGTGCCTGGAGCTGGGCAGGGGGGCAGAGAGTGGTTTTTCTTTTTTCTTGTATGATTCATTAACCCACAAGAGGCAGTTTCAACATTCTGCTTGGCTACACTTCCTCAGGACCTCGAAGGCTCTGTGCAAGTTCTATTTCCTCTTGAATGTTTTCTTCTGTCACTCATGCCACAAAATATCTCCACTGAAACTGTACACTTTTTGCCACCTTTCCGTGGCATTTTTCACATACTATTTCAATTAGTTGCTGGTGGTGGATTTAGTATTATTATTTACCAATCAGTGCACTTACTTCCATTATAACCTGTGTGCACACACAAATGATGTCTTATGCCTTTTCTGTATCATCTGAACCTCAATTCTTACCAGACACTAAAAAAGTAATGGGTGTTTTTTGACAAAACTAAAGATTATAATAATGAAGGAGAAAGAGGAAGAATACAAAAAAATTCAGAAATAGAGGACAGAGCAAGAGAGAAACATGAGATGAAAAAATTAGCCAGAGGCAAAGTAGAAGGATAGCGGGAGTTAGACAATGTCATCAAGATTAAATAAAATAATTTTGGATCTGAATCTTCATAGGTTTTCCCTTTTTAAAAATTTAATTTATTATTATTATTATTATTATTATTATTATTATTATTATTATTATTATCTTGCTATTTCCTTCTTTCATCTCCCTATTCTCCCTCTTATCTGGAAGACCTTCCTAATTTCTTAAAAATCCATAGTTCAAGAATGTTATTCCTAAATTTTTCTTGGCCTACTCTTTGGACATTTTTGCTAATGGCATTTCATTTGGTGGGTTAGTTTTGTTCTTCAGATACAGATGACCCTAGGAAGAAAAGTAAGGAATCAGGCGAGGGAGGAGATACTCATCTAACATGGGGACAAAACACATGGAGTCAGGTCCAGTCCTTGCAAGTACAGCCCTAGACACTGGTAGTGTCGTGGGACTATTTTCAGGGCTCACTCTATAAATTGCATTCTGTGCACACAGAAAGTTTGTTGGGAGTCTGGGCATCATTTCTTACTAGATATTGTGATAATGAATTTCAGTTTGAGTAGGTAAAAAGCAGAGATTTATAGTTAGGCTGATTAGACTTGTTGGTGGAAGCACAGTGTTAACACACACAAGGTTTTCTGTACAGGTCATGTACATGTAAGTCACCCTGGTGCAGAGAAAGAAATTTGTCATCACCGAACACCTTTGATTTTTTTCAGTAATCTTATAAATTTATGGCAATCTTTACACAGGAGAAAATCGGGATGGAAATTGAACTTAATCTTACTTTAAACTTAATTTCAGTCTAGTCTAAATAGCTGTGTCAGTATTAGATACCCCACTCCATACTATGTGCCTATCACTAAAGGATTAGTGCTATGACTTTTATACACGTAAAGATAATACTCTGTAGGGAAGGATGAAGAAAAAAATGAAATATTGCAAGTTGTTCATTTAGCCATATGATGTGATATCTATTTCTACATGATACTGAAATATATAGACATTTTTTGTGTGCATGGCCATAACCAATATTTAGATGAGAAAATATCTAATCATTGCTTATAATTTTTAATATGCATTCATTTTTCTATGTCAAGGTGCTACTTCAATTTCAGTCTGTCGAGAGTCTGGGGCGTGGCTACTGTAAGCAGAGTATTGTGTGTTCAGGAATAATAACAAAAAGAAGAAAAGATAAAGAAAGAAACAAAACTTTGGCATAAATACACATAAAGTCGATGTCAGTGAAATACATAAAACCTTCCATGTGCATTCATGTCTTCAACTGATTGACCTCTGAAAAGATAATCAGCAAGATTTTCAATGTTTTCATTAGACTCGTTACTGAAGATCTGCTCAAACAACTTTCACATCTTCCATGGTGCTTAGCTATATATATGCACGTTTAAAGATGAAACATTTATTTCCTACTAAAAATGAGCCCCAGATACCTGAAACGAAAAAGTTATTTTACTAAAACTTCATTTTCTCCTATATATACTGCATGTGTGATAAAATCATAACTACATGCAATGATATTCCAATGAAAATTATTGCCATTCATATATTTAAAAAAAACTACTTCCAACCGAAATGTGAACAGCTGAGGGGAAATCATCAGCCCTCCAAAAAGCTGATCTGCTAACACTGGAGCACAAATCCAGAGCAAAGGGCAACTCAGCATCACACTCACATGTATTAGAACACGAACGTTACTCTAGCAAACTTAACAAAATGCACTGATATGCAAGAAGAAACTCTGCCTTGTAAATATCAGTAATAATAAGTTGTCCTGGTAGTCATGAAAATAGATTAGAGTCCTATATAAATAATTATGAAGTTAAGAGATGATAGCAAAGGGACGATATCATGGCCATGAAGTGTGGTCACCATATTTTAAATATCTCCACTTAAAGAAAAAAAAACAGTAACTTGTTCACTGGTAAAAGAAATACTAAGCATCATAGGAAATGAGTCAGGTGCCATTCTGTGTTGGAGATGGCATTTGGATCGAGAAGCATTTTAAAAATCTAATTCTATGAATTATATGACCTCAATTCAAATCACTTTCCATTTTCAATACACAGTGTCCTCATCTATAAAGTGCTGTAAGCATTAAAAATGAGAATATTTGTGGGGCGCCTGGGTGGCTCAGTCGTCTGCCTTTGGCTCAGGGCGTGATCCTGGCATTCTGGGATCGAGCCCCGCATCAGGCTCCTCCACTGGGAGCCTGCTTCTTCCTCTCCCACTCCCCCTGCTTGTGTTCCCTCTTTCCCTGGCTGTCTCTCTCTGTCAAAAAAAAAAAAAAGGTGGTGAGAATATTTGTGAAAATGCTTTGAAAACTATGAGATATCCTGCCAATTTATATATTGTATTTACATGATCCTGTAAAATCACAGCACGTAGCTCTTTATCGTTGACACACGATTCCAAATCACATCTCTTCCTTTAAGAGACTCGGAGGAGATACAGTTTAAGGCTATGTGGTAAAGGAATAAATCCTTAGAGAACTTTGGGTTCTTTTAACTCTGCATCCCCTGTTTTAGGGATTTTTCAGGCTACTCTGGATTCTACCTCTTAAATAGCTTGTAAATCCAACTCTTTGTTAGAGATTCTTATCCTTTCTTATCGTAATAGCCTGCAATCTTGCCTCCCTTCAGTCCCTAGTGTGCTCCTACCTATCTCTACTAGGATAATCTCTGTAAAAGGCAAAACTCGCCTTTGTACATCTTTCCTTCAGTGGCTCCCTATTGGATAGAGAATTTACTGATCCCATGATTTTGATCCCAAGGATGTTTAAGAAAATAAACATTTCATTAGAATATACCTACATTTAGGAGTTTTCCTTGAGAACAGCTCTCACAGAAAACAAAACTCTATTAAGCCAAGTTAATTCCCTGAGTATTTTTTATATAGCTTGATTAAATCATTACCAATTTTTTCATTAAAACAATTTTACTGAACTAATGTTCAATAGCATTACTTTTCATTCAATTTTTATAATTACTATTAAATTCATGAATCAATTTTTTAATCCACATCCAGTTTTACTGACTATAGACTTATGCCTCTGGGAATTTTCCTTTATTGTTATTATATTTCTAAGTGAATTTTTTTTCAAATAATACAGATCTAAATTTCTCAAAAAGGCTTTAATTCTTCTACTTAGCCAGAAACAACATTACTTCCGTGCAGTTTGAGCCATTACTTATCTCGTTCTTTTTCTTTTTCTTCTTCTTCTTTTTTTTTTACATTTCAGTATTACACAAAATGTAATTGATCTAATGTGATTATTTACTTCTGTCCAATTTTAAATTGGGCAATAGTAGACATTTTCAAATTTATGTTGTGCTGATATAGCTATCATTAACAGTCATTGTGTGAATGAAATTCTTTCAGCAAGATCCATTTTGAGATTTTAAGGATTTTGATTGTTTTTCTAGCCAGTGGAAACTTTAGAAATACTTACAAGACTGCTGTATAGTCTAGAATTGCATTTTAGCTCTCATTCATTTGTGTGGCATTCTTCTTATTAGCTTACACACCTTATGCCAACTTCTTACTAACTGGTACAACAAAAATTAGGGAAAAAAATCCAGATGATAAATTTAATGTTTTCAATATACATCAGTGGGTGAAATCAAAATAAGGTGTCAAATTATCCACTTTTGTCTCTGCAGTTAGGAAAAATAAAGCTATTAGTGTGGAGTACACAGCCTTAATTTAATCCCATCAGATTTTTCTAGCTTTGTCTGTAACTTTGTGACATGAAATATACAGTTGACCCTTAAACAACGGGGGTTAGGGAGACTGATGTTTTTCTAGCCAGTCCATGTATAACTTTTGATTCCCCCAGAATTTAACTACTAATAGTCTACTATTGACCATAAGACTTAACAGATAACATAAAAAGTTGATTAATGCATATTTTCTATGTCATATGTATTATATACTGTATTCTTATGATAAAGTAAGCTCGAGGAAAGAAATGTTAAGAAAATCATAAGGAAGAAAAAGAAAAACATCTGTAGTGCTGTACTGTATTTATCAGAAAAAGTCCGCATCGGAAGTAGACCTGCACAGTTCAAACCAGTGTTGTTCAAGGGTCAACTGTATATTCCTGTTGTAACTTGCATTTTCCTAAAAATACAATGTTTTCTTGTCTCCAGACTGTTGGCCAGGCTGTTTCTTCTTCCCTCCACATATTTTTTTTGAACTGGGCAAATTATAATTGCCCTTCAAACTTTAGTTCAAAGGTCGCTTCCTCTGGGCAGCCCTCCTTCATGTCCCCTGCTCTTCCAGTCCTTTCACACCTGGGCAGATGTTCGTCTGCTGTGAGGACCCCACGAGTAAGCGTCTTGGAGATCTCTTTATTTGCCTGTCTCCCATAGTACGTGCTCAGCTTGTGTAGATCGTCACTGGGTCTCTGCTTATTTATCAGTGAGTGCCCGCAGGTCCTTGGAACTTGTTCGTTGAATGAATGGGTAGTTGTCAGTATAATCTAACCTTGTACGTAGAAAGTACTTAACAACTCATGAAAACAATTTTAAATCTGTCCTTTTGTTGTTGTTATTCTAGTGAATTATTTATGATAAAGTTTCTACATGATAGAAAAGTTCAGGAAATAGATGGAAGAAAAAATTGCCTAAAATCCTTGCTCACACTTTTTCTTTCCCTCTTGTCTTCTGTTTCTGTTTTGATTATGTGCTGTGTGTAAAATTGCACATCCCATTTTTTTTCTCAGTAAACATGATTATTCTAGGCAACTTGAGAAACAGAGAAATGAATAAATAGGAAAATAAAAATCTCACAGATTCTCAAAACCCATCACTAAAAACTTTCTGAATATTTTATTTCACCAGTCTAGCTAAATCTGTTTGCTTATTCACTCATTAATTTGTTTCATGAACAAATATTTTATGAGTGTTTTCCCTGTACCTTCAGCTGGGAATACCATTGTCTATGCCTAACCTCGGGAAGATGATACTCCCATTGTGGCAGTGGCTGCTTGGAGATGGGGTTTTAAATCTTCCAGATTCTCCATAAGCTCTCTCCTCAAAGTAATAATAAGCCTTGCAACAGATAATTAGCTGTGTTCTCAATCTTTTATAAATTAAAAATTAAAAAATTATTATTTTAAAATCTACATATAATGCCCTATTTTAGTAAAAACTCTGTTCTTGCCAGACAACATCTAGGCATCTGTTCCAACTAGATTTCTTCTGTAGGCTTTCTGTTACAGAAGTTCTGAAGCTGCCACTGAGTTGTGTAGATTATTATTAGATATTTAATAAATAAAGGTGGTAGAAACAAAGAGGAACTAGCCAAAAGTCCCAATTCTCTTTGGTTTGTTTGTTTTGTGATTTAAGCTGAAAATTAAAGCTTTATTTGGAGAGACATGTTAAAACATACACACATACACAGCATGCAAACAAATCCTTAAATTTTTCTGGTGATCTTTCATAGCAATTTTCCAAGATCATTGGCTAATAAAGGCTGATATTTCATCGTGGATTGGTCTGATTCTCAGTCCATTCTTTCTTGACTGGATTATTCAGCCTTTTTAATGGCTAGCCTAGCAACCAGGTAATTGAGGACATGATGGTAGGCAAAGCACAGCAAGACTGAAGGGTGGTTGGTAGTGTCTCAGAGGTCACTTGTGTGAAACATACATTTCAGCCCCATGCAGCTTATTTAGCTACATAGGTGAAACCCTGGGCACCCAGCCACTTCCATATCTGTAGCAAAATCTAAGTCACCTAAGATTTTGTCTCTTATAAAAAAACAAAAGACATCTTTGATTAATTTGTATTAACACAAATATTGATGCTGCATTAATAATGCAAAAGTAATGTTGCCACCATCTTGAAATGGAGCTTACAAAGGTACACCGCTGAGTCTCTCTGGAGGTGAGTGATATGATGGAAAGAATGGATTTTCCCCAACCGAATTCGTTTTTGATATTACATAAAGTGAAAGCCATTGAATAATTTACCAAAGTATCTAGATTTTTTTTTGTTTTGTTTTTGAAGTGCAAGGGAAGTAACTTGACCTTTGTTAAACACTTTGATCATGGAAAACACATGAGGCTCTCATCTTATTCCAGGAAGTGTAGACACCAGATAAGCTTTTTATAGTTATCCAAGAGGCATATTAAATGAGTCTGGTAGAGCTATCTTATAGTTTTCCACTCCAGGGACAGGTTGGCTAAAACTCAAGGGAGAGTAAAGAATAAAAAATATGTTTATTGTTTGGTTACTGTGATAAAACTTAGGTCAATATTCTACTTTGAATTCTTAGACTCGGGTTTCCAAATCCCTTTTTTGGTTTCTAAACCAAGATCTTTAACTTATGCTTAATAAGTCCTAAGTCTTTCTATTTTTTTAGTGACCGTGTTTTTATTTTCTGAATTTACTGATGGAAGCTTTAGGTATGTTCAAGATACATAGTAGCTAAGAAAAAATAAATTAAGCAGAAGATATCAGTTCAGAGCATTGATTGTGAGAGGGAGTGATGATATGTGGGAAGCAGATAAATAAAAGAAAAGGGACAGGTTGCTGATGAAAATAATTTAAAGAGCTAATACTAGAAATATTGGATTCAAACAAGCTCCAACTTTTAATGCGCTTAAGAAATCAGTCTTTGAAATGTTGCCTGGATTCCGTTCTGAGCTTTCCAATTAGAAACATTACCTTTTAAATCCTCAGTTTTCTTAGCTGTACAATGAAAATAATAGCAGTAGCAATTAAATGAGGTAATTTACTCAGTGACTTAGCCATTTTTAAAATAGAACCCCTATTATGTGCTAAGAACTACTCTAAGTGCTGACACAGTGGTAAATAAAACAGAAAAGTTACCAACTTTCATGAAGCTTACATCTTAGTAACAGAGATAATGAAATCAAATAAATAACTGAGAAAATTTCAGGTATTGATAAGTGCTGTGAAATAAAACAGTGTGACATGATAGAGACAGGCCAAATTGGGGAGTGACTGGCCCTTTAGACAGTGATCAAAGAAGGCCTCTTAGAAGTAGCATGATTAGGCTGCTAACATTGGCTGACGAGAGTGTAAAGATTTTTGTAAAGAAGAACTGGCAGGTGCAAAGGTTCCTCAGAAAAAGCAAAAACTTGGTGGGTTCAAAGCAAGGAAAGGAGGTCAAGTGCTTGCAGTATGGTGGGTAAAGCCTGAGTGGTTTGTGGTAAAGCTGGAGAGATACATAGAAGGGGGAGGTCCAATAGGGCCTTATTGGAAATAGAAAGAATTTGGATTTTTACCTTAAGTGTAAAGAGAAGAAGCTATTTGGAAGTTTTAAGCAGAGAATGAGCTAATCTTATTTCCATGTTAAGGAGACTACTCTGGCTACTGTGAGAATAGATTGGAAGTGAGTTAAGACCTGGAGACCAGTTAGGAGCCTGTTGGATTGGTGGAAAGAGAAAGGAGGTGGTATCTGGACTAGGTGTTGGCAGTGGAGGTGGAAGGAAAGGACAAATGTATATAGAATCAAGAGAAGTTGCTGTGTGGAAGAAAAGGAGGAAGTTATACAGAACGATTCATTTTTTCCTCATGAGCAAATAGGATGAGAAACACCCCAGTTGGGGTAGGCAATCAAGGGTTCTGCTTTATCCATATTAATGTTTGAATTCTCAGTAGACATCCAACTAGAGATATTTAAAAATCAATTGGAGTTTAGAGTGTGGGGCTCATTAGGACTAGATTAGAGCCATACATTTGGAAGTCACTGTATACAGATGGAATTTAAAGCCAAGGGACTGAGGACCTAATTCTGAGCCCCGGGACACTTCATATTTGGAGTGGTTGATAAGAGGGACTAGGAAAAGAAAAAGTGAGAAGCGGTAGCCAAAGTGGAAAAGGAAAAAAAATATTTTGCTTTGGATGTTGAGAAAAAGAGCTGATGATTTATGGGGCTTAGCATGCTTGCTGGCATATAATGAGAATCCAGTTAATTTCACATAAGAGTCCAAATTCATATCTCTTGAAAGCTTGATTGAACAGTGATTGTAAACATACTAATTATTGTCAAATATCCCTATTTAACTTTAATACTGGCACAAAAGTATGAAAATAATTTGTAAAAATATTTATAAGAATTAAATATATATGTATATGTGTGTGTATATATACACATGTATAATATATATCTCCCTTGCTAGTTTAGCTATTTGAAAAAAGAGTATGACTTAAAATAATATTTTAATAAAATCTATGTAAAATATATTGAGAGACTAATGAATTAGAAATTTAATTGAAAATGTCTTGAAAAGGTAATGCTATGTTGAATCACTTGTGTGGTATATTTTGTTTTGATGCATATTGATAAAAATCTTTAAAAATACTATTTAAGCTAATACATGGACATTTTAGGAGGTTTGTTGAACATTAATTGGTTACATAAAAGGCTTATTTCTAAATCAAATTTTAAATCTTTCATTTCTTTGAAGAATTTGAAAAATAATTGGTTATTACTTAGGCTTATATTAGGTAGGACCGAATAGCCTTCATAATTATACAGCTCACAAATAGGAATTTGTCCTTTTGGGAATATAGATAGATAGAGATAGATAGATAGATAGATAGATAGATAGATAGATAGATAGATAGAGATAGATAGATGATAGATAGATAGATAGATATTTAGTAAGATAAATAGTGCTACCATGTGCCAGACACTATTCTCAAAAATTTATAAATGTGATCCCATTTAACTTAAGTATACATATACAAATCATTATGGAGTCTAGCTTATGCTTGTCTTTAATAGCTTGTACTTGTCTTTAATCAGTAAAGTTGTCAATTTATCTCCCAATATTTTATCATAAAATTTACTGGTTATCGTATTCTAAAAGGGAATAGCTAAATTTAATTTTTCTTGTTCTAATTTTAAATACTAAAATTGAGAAATAAGGAGTGAAGAAAGGGAAGTAATAATAAACTTCTCCCGTGTGCCTGGCGCTAAGATGCTTCGCCTGCATTGTGCTATTCAGCTTATCTTTCTTTCTACATTTTGTTTCTAATCGTTCAGAGTATTAAATAAATGTTCAGATAAACCTTGGTCACTAGTGTGAACAGAGGAAAACAGAATTGTGGTTAAACCAAAAGAATAAGCAATCTATTCTTGACATTTGTTGTATTACTAGTATTTTGCTCAAGTTGAAAAATGGGCATGTCAGATGGTTGGGTAGTTTACTATGATTTCAAAAATGAAATCGTATTGAAAAGGCTCAGCACAGGAGAAAGTTGTGCAGCTTTCTCTTCCTGCCCTGCTTCGTTTTCACAAGGATATAAAGCCATAGTTTAAGCACATCTGCTTCATAGCGTGTGTGAGAGAGAGAAAGGAAGAGAAGGGTGGGGGCAGAGGGAGGGAATGAAAGAAAGTGAATCCATTTATTGCAAACAATATCTTAGTGTGTGGAAAATAGACAATCATGCATGCGGGCACTATCAGTAGTAAGTCAGAAAGCATAATTTACGGTAATGCAGAAAATCTAGCTGTATGTAAGTAGGGAAATAAAAAGCCTAGTAAACCTACGTAATCCATTTTAAGATGTGTTAGTTCAATTATGCAAGAAAATGTCACTATTTCTCTGCCCCCTACTTTGAGAATAAAAGTTGGAATAATGGAAATAACTTTGCATTAAAAAAAAAAAAAGGAGTCAGTATCATTTCACTGTGCAGAACTGTGACACCACAGGGCAGCTTTAGAACGAATGGAACCCACAGGTCCATCTACAGGTTCGAGAGAGGTTCTCACACAGAGGGAGATTAAAAATATTTTCAGGGTGATCTAACACAGAAAATTACCAGAGCCTTTGAAATCAAAGATTATCCCTGTTCTAAGAATAGAAGGTGGTTTTATGTTGAGGGCAGGTAGAAGGCATGATGGAAGAACTATGGAGGACGGCTAGTGGGGGATCAAAGGCAAGTAGAACCTCGAAATTCTGGAAGTGGAACAAGTCAGATACACATAAGGAGTACTTCAAAGACAAGGAAACAAGAATAATAAAAATATCTTTAGTTGTCAAATGTAAAATTTGTGCCAGTTTTGTCACATTTTATTTTTCAAGAGCACTATAAAACCAAAGACATTTTCTGTTTACATCAGTCTAACTATACATATTTTTCTCATCTATCTTAATTAGTCAATTTTTCAAAAGAAAAAAAATGCATTACGTTCAGAGTCCAAAAAAAAAATTTTTTTTTGGTTATCCTTAATAGAATGCCTTCTCTTAAGCTAAATTTTAATATTTACGTTTCTAAGTATAGGGCGGCCATAGAAAATGAATTCGAAATCACTTTATAAAGTCAAATGAGATGAATAATAAAGGAATTGTTACATTGTCTAAGCATTTGTAAAACTTTTATAAAGGAGTGCAGAAGTTCTGCTATTACTGTTACAATTAGCTTCTCTTTTGGTTTTGCACTTTAAGAGTTGGAATACAAGTTGAAATCTTGATGTAAAAAATAAGAAATAGTTTGCATATTAATCTATAAATCAAGTACAGAAATACGGAATGTTCAAACCACTGTCGATGTGGATTCCTATTTTGTAATTAAGCCACCCTAGAAATATCTGTATTTGTTGAAGAGCTAATAGACTAAAGAGAAGAAAGAATCAGTGTAATCTACAATGCCATGATTTTGTAGAATCTTTGCTCTGGTATATGTTTTGTCAATTTATGAAAGAAAATGCTTACCATGGACTTATTTTTTGCTAAAATATGATCCCTATGGCCTTTAGATTTTAAACAGAAAATATGTACATAATGGTGTTTCTGAAAAAAAAAATCACGTGCTTTTCATTTTAGTTCATCCATTATTCTATTCCTTATTTAACTTAGAATATATTTCTATAATTCCTTTAAAACAAAGTAAAGCATGATTCACTTAAAAATTTATTCTGGCTTTCCTTATCCATGATTTTTCTCTGAATTAACACTTCTGAAGGGTATTAGATACCATAACTTGTCCTTCACTCTAGGCCTCCATTTTATGGGCTGAACATCTGGATTTGATGGCCCAGAAAACATTTCCTTCCGCTGACTTTTCTAATAATCTTCTTTAACAGATGCACATGCTTCATGTTTGTCAGTAAAATTGACATAATTTTCATTTCTAATGTTTTAACACACAATTAGGGAATTTTCATTAGATAGTTTTTAAAATCCATTTTAATTTTGTATGAAAATGATAGTAAGAGCCAGTCTAAAAACTATTAGAACCACAGATGTTTTCCTTTACTGCATTCATTGATTTAAGATCCACCAGCATGTTGTTGAAATGTCCAGAGGTTAACAATAATGATGGCACATGGGGCAGATTAAAATTCTTTTTGTGAAAAAATATTTGAATTTTATTTCATACCTTACTTTCTTCTAATTGAAAAAAATTAGCTAGTGGAATGAAGCACTCTGACACCTAAAATTTCACTTTTCTTGTTTTATAGTGAAAGGGGATTTGAAATTAGGATTTAGGAGTTGTATGGCACCCCCAAAATTTATTCACACCGGTTACAAGTACTAGTTTTGTTTTCAGTGAAGAGAGAACAAGGATACATTTTCTCTTAATATTTATTGTCCTATTTTACACTCGTGGCAATTGGTCTACTGAACTCTTCAGTCTGTAAAATGTAACATATAACAAGCAACTTTGGTCCCTCTTTCCCTCTAACTATAGGACTATTAAAATGAAAAATTTAAAAGCTGATCAGTGTCTCTTGTCTACGATATTTAAATTGCTAAGAATGAATTTACAGATTCGTAAATACACCAGGATATAAAAGGAGCAGAAGTACTTGTCTTCACATTAAAACAATAGACAATGAAGAGGTCTTTTTGTTTTTAGATAAAGCATTTAAATTTTATTATGTTCTTCACTATTTACTGAGAGTCAAGTGTTGTTCAAGACACAGGATTCTATCAAAGTAGCAACAGTATTTCCTGCCTTTATTTGCATTTGGATTCCTAGAGAAGAAATTTTAAAGAAAGAGGAAGGGAATTTGGAAATTTGGAGACTACAATAATATAAGCCATCAGTATTTACACAGTAGTACAATTTTAGAGAAAAAGGAGACTAGAAGTCATCAAGTTTAACTCATCTATTTTACAAAAAATAGAAAACTGAAACAAAAACATTTAATGACTTACCTCATGTTTTACCAAAAGTGAAGGAACTTGGTCCAGCATTCCTGCCATGTATCATGAGGTTTTACCCATTTATCAGGTTTGCCTGATATAATGAAATGAGTGTCAGATTGGACATTCAGGGGCAAGTTTTGAATCCTTAGTCTAGTGCTAATTCCTTTTCACTAGACTTAGACTCTGACATGTGGTGTTGGATAAAGTATTTAACTTTCCTAAACCTCAGTTCCTTTTTCAGTGAAATGAATAGCTTAGTTCAATTTCTCAGCCTTAACTTGATTGATATATTGGCTTGGATAAATGAGCTGTCCTGTGCCTTGAAGGATGTCTCGCAGTATCCCTGGCCTTTACAAACTAGATTGAGTATCTCACCTCCTTGCTCTCCTCCCCCAACAGTCATGACAACCAACAAAAATGTCTGCAGGCAATCAATGTCCCTTGAAGACAAAATTGCCAGCCCTCACCACCTTCCTTTAGAAACACTAATTTATTTGAAATCATTTCTTTAGGACTTACCCACCAGTAAGACTGTGCTATTCTAGACCACATGTTTAACTCTTGGATGCTTCATAAGAAAGCATGAATTTTGTTGTGTATTTGTTACAGTGACCAAAGGGGGCATCATAAAATTTTTGGAAACAAAATAAAAGATCAGGGATGCTAGGATGACTCACTTGTTTAAGCATCCAGTTTTTGATCTTAGCTCAGGTCTTGATGTCAGGGTCATGAGTTCAAGCCCTGCTTTGGGCTCCACAATGGGCATGGAGCCTACGTTAGGAAAAAAAAAAGATCAGAAATATTCACAAGCAAGACATTTATGGTAGCATTGAAATACTAAATATTAGAAAGGTTTAGGAAGACTTAATAAAATAATATTGAAAGTATTCAATGTAATTGGCATAATTATTCACATAGAACTTACCTATGTATTTACCAGTTGTACCAAAAGGTACAATAACAGTTTAGTCATTGTAGAGACTCACTCCAAATCATAGGTGTCCACTGTTTCTCTCTAAGACCACTTTAACTGTGTAGGGCAGTTATTTCTGGAAAGATTTGCTAGAACAAACATGAAGTATTCATAGGGAAAGTGTCACATCCTTTCATCCTTTGCACAGGGAAGAAATAGATTCCTATTATCCTCAGTTTTAAATTAAAAGATTTTGTTGCTTCCCTTTCTTTCTCTCCTCCACCCACCTTTTTCCCCCAAGTGGGTCCAGATACCTGCCAATAGAAGAGGAGAGACTCCTAAAGAGAGAGTGTATACGTAGGAGATACAAAGGGACATTGGGAATTTGTGTCTAGCAATTGATAGCCGAACAGAAAGCTAGTCCGATGAACTGGGCTACACACCACAGGGTGACTTAGTCATACATTGCTACAAATTCCCCCAAGGAAATTGACTGACTTGTGGTTTTAGGAGAAATACACATCATGGAGGTGGTGCAGGGAGTTGAGGAAAGTTTAGTTGCTACAAAGTGGGAGCTGAGAGCTCAAATAGGTTGGTTATGTTTTGCCAGATGGAGATAAAACTTGAGGCAGCCACATCCTGTGACTAGAAATTGTTAAAGTAGACAGACTCTATCCGGAAGTAATAGTAAAGTGCACAAGACGGGGAGACTAACTTAGGGAGAGGAAATCAATTTTGTTTCAATTGGAAGATCTTTTTCTTGATTTTATAGACTATTTTAACACTATGAGGGAATTAAGATCATGTTTCACTTAATGTATATATGTGTATTCATATCTAACACAAATACTGTGATTTATCTTTTTTCCAAGAAAGCAAAGTTTGGACTGAGATCCAAAATATTTGGTTACTGGAGCAGAGAAAATTAGCTGGGTCTTTTTACTAATTACAGTGTTGATAATTAATATTTCAGAAATGTAATTTTTCCAATTTTCCTAGTTGATAAAAAGTAAATGGAGAAAAAAAATATTTTTCTGATACTGAATACTGTCACCAGATTACTGGTGCTTTAGATTTTTTTTTTCCATTAAAGAAATTCAACTTTTATAAGCCTTACTATTTTCTGTTTTTATTGGCATCAAACACTGGAGATTTAATTTCTTCCCCAAGCTAAAATAAAGGATGTTATGAATAAACTACTTTTTCATTTTAAATAAAAACAGATTCATTATAGATATTCACCTCAAATCCCAAACATACCTGAATAAATTAGTCAGTTTTGTGGATAAAAATCTATTGTCATTTAAAAAAATTAACAATATTTTCATTTTTATCTCTGTTGCTACTTCTGGGTTCTGACTGAGTCCGGAAGCAGAAGTTGCAAAACATTGTGAGAAAATTCTTGCTCTATCTTTTTTTTTTCAATCTCCACCCAAATGGAAATACCAGAAGTCTGAGAGGAAAGTCCATTTTTGCTAAATGCCCAATTCAGTGTTGCATCTCTATTGCTGTCTTCAGTTATCTTTTTACAGCTACCCTCTATCCATTCAGAATTGCTGCTCCAGTTTTAACATCCCCATCTTTATCCTGAGAGAATTCTTTTGGGTTTCTTTTGGGTTGCCATTGTCCACCTCTGTGCCCCATGAAAGGATGCATTGGTAACATCTTTTCCATAATTATATAGAAATAGTCTATTACGGTTACCCAATGAATGTGTTAAACTGAGCTTAGCCACATAACCAGTTTTGTGGAATAGCACAATTTTTTTGTTTTTGTTTTTACACTTTTCCAGGGAAGAGCCGTCAAGTCATGTAGATTGCAGCCATCCCACGTGTGCATGGGGACGTCTTTCTGATCCCTGTCTCCCTGCAATGCCCTTCTTACTTACTTTTTAGTTTCTCTGTACAATATTGTAAGCTCCACTGAGGGCGAAACTTTTCCTTATTTGCTTCTGTATCTTCAGTGCCTGACATTGGAGAGTAGTTTTTAAACATACATTTAATGTATTAATAATGAAATGGATGAATGAATGAATGAATGAATGAACCCCCATTAACTCTCTGAGGTAATGCAGTATCATGGGGATATTTTAAACTGTTGTGTGTAGAAAGGCTGATACTCATGATTGATATTCTGATAGAGTAACGGCAAACTACTGAACTTGAGTATTATTTTATTATGTTACTTTCTTGTATAAGGAGGAGATAAAGTAAGGGAATATATGGGTAATGGTATTCATGAAAGGAACACAATACATAAATGCTTCACTTCCTTGAGACAGAATGACATTGACAGCCTAGAATGTTCACCCTGATTTATCAATCTTTAACATATGGAAAAAAAAGTTTCTTCTATGTGAAGTGGTACAAGTTGTGACGCTTTTTGCTTGACCTTTTACAGAAGAAGGTAACACATTTTCTATGCCTCTTCCACCCTTTCCTGTCCCTCTCACCCCCAAAAAGGTGGTTAACGCTTTGGTATTTGGGATACTAAACGGAACATGTCACACACACACAGGTACACACACACACACACACACACACACACACACACAGCAATACATATGACGAGACTTAATGGAATTGCTTTTCTGTTCTTCTTATGCTACTTTTGGAAAATTATGATAATTTGGGCCCCCTGTGAAGACTTGAGAGAGACTTGTACAGTTTTCTAGTTGCTTTTCATAATAATCAGAAAAGACACTCAGTTCTCCCTTCCCTTTGGAGTAAAAGTCTTTAGAAGAAAAAGTATTTCTTACTCCAACTATTGGAGAATGTTAAGTTGAACCCATGATATGGTTCTACCTACCACTGGCAGGCAGCATTCTGCCTTTGGAGCAGTACATGAAAAAAAATTTTCTTTTTTGTCCAGACAAGATGTTTCAAAATAAACATTTTTAAAAAGTCTTAATGATGAACTTAAAATCAAGGACCAAGTTATTTCAAGTAAAATAAACACTTTGAGAGAGGTGACATTATAATATCACTTAATAATTTCATTAAGGTTAGAAACTCAGAGGCTGATTAAAATAGACCAATGACACCTGGGTCTGAAGTAGTCCCCAAATAAGTCTTTAAGAAGAAGGTAGCAGCTTCTTCATATTTTGACTTCTGCTTGTCCCCACCAGGCACATGCTATGTCAGAGTAATCATTTGCTTATTTTGTAGGAAAGACAGACATCCTTCCTATAAATAGTCCACTTATGTATCACTTGATGCCAGGGAACGGACTACAAAGCAGTGATAAGACATGTGCCCCTCTCCATGCGGCACTCCTTGCGCAGGTCCCACACCGTGCAGAAACCGAAGAGACCCATGCTTACTCCCTGGCCACCATAGGTGGGGACTATCTGAAGAAATGGACAATGTATGTTTGATGACTAAGGCAATTTGGGTCTGAAGGATATTTTACTTAATTTCTCAGTGGAACTAGTTCATTAGTTTCCAGTCAAAGAAGAATATTTTGACAGTTTTCCTTTAAAATGCCTATATTTATACAGAAACCCTTGTCATAGACATATGACCATTTCTTTAAGAGAGGGTCCTAGACTCGAATTGCTGTGCCAAAGACCAGAAACATTTTAAGTCTCTTCATGCCTATTAATAAACGGCTCTTCAGAACATTTTTCTTACCTATGCTCTTTCCAGCAATGTCTGAGTTTCCTTTCGTCTGTATTTGCTGGAGTTTAATTTCATCATTTTAAAACATATGTTATTTTTATAAGCGCAACTCGTATTTCTGTTTCTATCTTGCATTTAACGTGACTTCTATTGTTTTTTTTCATATACATATCATCACTTGCATCCCTTCTGTGAATTGCATTTACGGGGTTTGCGCGTTTATCTTTTGTGCAGCTGTGTTTACATTCTTATCCTAAGTTACATGGAAGTGGCAAGGAATAGATGTATACTGAGTTGATACAAGTGTTAGAACCAGGACCGTAAGTCGGGGTTACTAGGTTGTCAGCTGTGATACAGTCTAGAGGAGGGACTGCATGTGCTTCTGTCAATTTTCCTTTCTGAAAAACTCTTCACTGTTAGTTTCTGGAATGTTTAGGGTATGCTTGGGAAGCCATGATGGAGACCAGTGTCCATCTTCCCAGGACGAGATCCGCTTATGAGTTCTGGGTGACTTTAGGAGTAACCCTTGAGCCTCCTTATGTTCTTCAGAGAACCTACCAACAGCACAGCGTGTCTTGCACTGGGATTTTTCACTTTTCGCTTCACCCCAAGACTTCCACCCCTAACCACATGCCTATCTACCAACTTTCACAGCAACCTTATGAGAACAATATTCTCAGTAAGCTCCTTTCTCAATTCCTGTTGGAGGGGCATTGTACCATCTGAATGAAAGAAATCTTAGCGGCCACAAAGGTTAATGCATGCAATCCCTTTTACCACAAACCCTCACTGTTTGAATATAAATCCAAAGACTACTTTCTAAAATGAAAAGCCTAGTTTAATGGTGAATAGCTCAAATTATTTGAAATTCTTGGTTTTCAAATTTCCTGTGCTACGACTGAGACTGGTGGTTCTCTAAACATTTTAATCCATACTTTAAATGGTCTTAAAAAGAAAATAAACTCCATTCTTAAGCATAATTATAGACCATGAAGAATTTTTCTTGATTTGTTTTATATGTATTTTTATCATAATGAATATTAAAACTGAAATTTTAAAAATACTTATTTACTATTAATTTAATAATAGTAAACTCAATACATGTTCATATAAATAGCATATTTTATAAAAGATAATGACATACTGCAAAACAAAGATTTAATAAGACTAGTGGCACTGTTATACATTTTTACAAACTTCTTTAATGTCTGTCTTAGTAGAAGGATATCTGGATTCTCATATCTGCTTTTGCATTCTATCTGTTGCAATATCATATGCCATGCAGCCTCTGAAAGCATCCATTTTCTACTAGTAAGGGAAAAAAAGGTAAATAATATCTTAGTATTATAAAAATAATTTGACCTTGAAGTCACCTTGAAAGGTTTTGGGGGAACCCCTCGTGTCCCCAGAACACATTTTGAGAACCAATGGCTTAAACCAACTAGATAAGGACTATACTTTCCGCCATATAATATTATTTTAAGTATTCAAATTATTTCTTGAATCCTCACACACCTCTTCTTAGAAAAAATATCCTACATTATCATATAACTTTTCTATATTTGGCATGCTATTTGGCATCCCTTCCCACCTCCTGCCCTCAGATTAGCCTTTTGTAAATACTCCTGGATTTCAACTCCATTCTTAATGTATGATATCCTAGACTGGACATAGTAATTCAGGGATTTGGGTGACTCAACAAACATATATACATTCCAAAAAATGGCTCTTGAGAATCTACCATGTCCATCTGGTTAGCCAACTTTTTATATTGTATTAAACACTAGCAATCTCAGAGTTAAACCTCACCGGGTTTAAGTTATGTGTTTCCTCCATGCTGTACTGGTTATTTTAATAACAACATCAATAAGAATAATCATTAAAATTACAGACAATAGTCAGTAATTGGAAAGTGCTAGGTGCTGTGCTTAATGCATAATGCATAGATTCATTCACTCATCTAAATCTTACAATAATCCTGTGTACATACATTTATTATCCCCCTTTTACAGATAAAGAATGGGAAGTACAGAGAAATTAGATACATTGTTTAAGATCACGTAGCTAATAGAAAACAGAGCCAGGATTTGATCCTAAACAACTCAATCCTAGAGTCATTTCGGGTAGAAATTTCCTGGGAGCTGTGTGTTCAGATAAACATGTAAAAATATAGACATAGCTTATATTAGTATAAACATAAATAACAATATTTATTTTACATATTTATTATTTTCGAAAGAGAGAGTGCAAACAGGGGGGAGGAGCAGAAGGGAAGGGAGAGGAACAAGCAGACTCGCCGCTGAGCCAGGACCCTATGCCCTACTTGGGGGCTCCAGCTCAGGACCCTGAGATCACGACCTGAGCTGAAATGAAGAGTCGGCCACCTAGGCGACTGACTAAGCCACCCAGGCGCCCCTTATTTTAAACCAGAATGTCATGCGCAGGACTGGTTTATTTGGTGGTAATGAGAGAAACAAAAGTGGATGGAGAGAGAGAGAGAGGAAAGAAAAAAGGAATTATGAAGACTGAAAAACCTAAAAAAGCACCCTCTCCTTACTCTTGATACTCTTTCCTTTTCTTTTTTTCAGCTTTAAATCCACAGTGACTCTCCCCACACTGACCCGTTTCACGTTCTCCTTTGTGAGGACGCCCTTACAGATAGTACAGATATTCTCAGCTGTTTGACAGCTACGTTTGTGTTCTTTAAGCATATTGCATCTGTAACTGTCTCGTCTAGATATTTTCACAGGAATTATGAAAACTGTGGTTTCTCCTTTAACGTCAAGGACTTTGTGCTGGACTAACCATTCCCTTTGTGCAGTTGCTGTAACTATGCCCTGTTAAAATGTGCAGATGTGGGAGAGAGGAGCTGCATTACCATGGTCCCAGCCAGAGCACTAACCCCTTTGCCATGGGAGAGACGGAGCGTGTGTGTCTTACTTCCCAGGTCTCTCGCACCGAGGAAAAGCAACAGACTCCTCAGTCTGTGATCACTCTATTGTTGAATGAGGATATTCTCCCAACACAATGGCACTGCAGGCAGGATTGAATTTACGAGGGCTTCTTCTATGTAATTCTCAATTCCCTAGACCTGAGTCCTGCCGAGTACACCTGCTCCCCTCTCTACCTTGCTGCATTTCATTCTTTTCAGTCCATTTACGGAGCCAACCCAAGCTGGGAGTGGTAATAATTTAAATAATAATAGTCTTTAACTTTTTATCTTTCTTTAAAAAAATAGAATTCTAAGAGTACTTTTAGCTATAAGGTTTTTCTATTTAATTAAATGAGCTTAAACTTCTTGTGAAGTGTAAAAAAGGCACAAGTGGGTTTGTGGAAGTAGGAGAAACAATCCTCAGTCTGAATGACTTGAGGGACTGGCAAGCTTCCGCAACCAGTCAAAGGAAACTTCTCTTCGAAGCTTACTTAGTCTAACAGTTCATGCCCTGACCTGGACACTGGGGACCTGTGGCTTCCTGCTGAATGCAGAGCTGAGCTGGTGGCCTTGATAAATCATATCAATTCCAAGGTAGTTTGTGGTTGGTTAAGGCGCTGGGCTTTATTTTTAATTTTTAAAATTTTTTATTTTTTTAAAGATTCTTTATTCATTCATGAGAGACAGAAAAAGAAAGAGAGAGGCAGAGGAAGAAGCAGGCTCCCCTGCTTCCTGGAGTGGGAATCCCAATGCAGGACTAGATCACAGGACCCTGGGATCACCACTTGAGCCTAAGGCAGACGCTTAACCAACGGAGCCACCCAGGCGCCCCTATTTTTCATTTTTTAGTTTTTTAAGATTGTGGACTTTCAAATCTAGACTTCCTGGATATAAATTGTAGCTCCATCACTCACTGTATTTCTTTGGGAAAGTTGCTTAGCCTCTGTGCCTTATCAGTAAATGGTGATAATTTGAGTATCTACCTCACAGGTACTGAAGAATAAATGATTGGCCCATAGAAAGTATTAAATATATGTTAGTAATTATTATGATCATTGCTATGCTGTTATTCTTTTTATTATTATTCCTTTTTGCATGACAGCATGTTACCTGTCTACCAACGGGGTAGGAGAACTCAAACAAAATAACTTTTCAATATTAATAATAACAATAAACACTTCCAGTGCTTTGGAACTATGCCTTTCCCTCCCCACCCCCCGCATGCCTTAAGGTCACCTGAGGAGTAGGATGTCAAACAGCAAGATGATACTGGGGAGAAGAGGAGGAAATAGTATCATTTAAGGCGGTCTCTACTATTATTTTTTATATATCCAGATAGGCTTGTATGTTTCAAGAAAGTTGTTCTGTGGATAACTGAGGTGAGAGTGTGGGTTTTCAGTTTGTTTCTTTCAGATAGTGCCTGTGGCCTGAGAAATAAGGAACAGACCATCTTCCCACATTTGAAAGGGAAATGTGTAACAATGGGAAAATATTTGTTCAAAACAGCTGTTTGACATGATGTCTGCCATAACTGTGAAGTATTTTGACAGCATAAAAAAATTATTTGGTTGGCAAGAAAAGATTTAAGGTTGCTATGTGTGTAGAAAAACCAAGTTCCTACCTACATTTCTGAGAACAGGTTTCAGAGAACATGGTTTTTCCTTATACCCTTATAACTATCTCATTGGGGCCCAATATAGGAACTGTTTTCCTATAGAAAACAACTGGTTTTTTCCTTTGTCAACTAATAATTTTTAATAGTCATGTTACTTGATGACAACACCAAGTAGAATGGTAATACTTTTTGAAAATTTTGAAAATTCCAACTCATATATTTAGGGAATGCTTTTTGCAAGTTTTGAAAATTCCAACTCAGATATGCCATGAGCTGTTTTACATCTTTGTCTCAGGAGTTTATGTCAGGCTTGTGTGTGCAAAGCTCTGGAACAGGCTGTTTGGAGAAGAAGACAAAATCTCCTTTCTGAAGCTAACATGACCCTGAGGGTGGCCAAATTGCAAGAGAAAGACTTACTCTCCCACTGGCCTGGGCCTCCTCCTCATGTTCCTTAGAATTCTAGCACTGGATGAAATGCTCGAACAGCTCTTTCCTTTTGACCCTGTGATACTCACATATCAACAGTCGTTAATGATAAGAGAAAGGAAAAGTACAATCTTTATCCTCTTGAGGCTGATGTTCTGGGAGACCCATGATGAAAAATGCAGGCCTCCCAATTTGGAAAGTATCTTTTGAATCTGAATGGGATTGGAGCCAGTACAAGGGGGGCACTTTTGGAGTATTCCTACAGCCTTCTATAGCAGTCTAATAAATCATTTGAATATATTTCATGAGGGAATACATTCTATTATAAATTATCATTTTGATGGGCGTGTTTTGACATCAGGTTGGGCCAAAGTGAGCAAGTTAGTCATGAGTGGAGTGAGAGCCAGGTAGAAGCAAAGACAGTAAGCAGTGCAAAGAGCCAAGCCCCCAACGTACATGCAGAGACATCCTATAGCGACCACCCCTCGTGACAGTGTGAGCCAGATTCCCATCTTGAGGTAACGAGGGCAACTATAATGACATTTTCATTCCAATGTCTCCAAGCACTTATGTGTCTCCAAGAACAGGAAAAACTCTAAACCTAGTAAATGTGTTCCCCTTCTTTGGTTCCTTAGCATCTGATTGATAAACACAGGAGAAACATTCTAGTGTGTTCCATACGGTACATGGCAATAAATACCATGGCACAGACTGAGAAGCATATTTGGCAGAGTGTTGCAATGTGGCAAATAAAATCAGATTGGCACGTTTAGGATAATGAGAATATGGAGACGTACAAGTGAATCTCTTCCTAGTCTTGGCAAGAGAGTTCAAGTGCGTGCGGTGTTTACATTGCCATTAGCTATCTTTATCTACAAGGGGCAGCTCATTATCTCCCAATCTGCTCAATTATTCACATTGAAAGATGTAGGGAGAGTTGTGGACATCCACTCATAGATATTTGAACAATAGGAGACAAACGTGGGTTTGGAGTGGTAGGGTTTTTTTTTTTTTCACTCGTGTCTGAAGGAGAGGGCAGGAACAAGGAGAAGATCCTTCTGGTGATCATGGTGGCCCTGAAACAGATTCTTGGGACTTAGCAGATCTTTTCAGGGCCAAAAATTGTAAAGAAACTATTTGTAAGACTGTTCTATTTTATGAAGAAATGGAAATAATTAAAGCATTTGCTAAACATGTCTAGATACTAAAGTAAAGGTAAAGCTAAAGGTTCTGTGAATCTATGAAACTTAATTTAAGAGATGCACGAGAGTGGGTTTTACACATGCAGGGATCTGTAGCAGAGATGGTAGTGAACAGATTTTGCCCAGCCTTAGTGAGACCAGACACAGAGGTTAATAGCATAATATATTCCATGAGCAAAGTGATCTTAACATAGAACTCTTTTCAAGGTAGACTATAAATGCTTCGACCATGGATCTACTTTTTAAAATAGTAGATTCATTTTTATTTGTCTTTATAAGTTAAATACAATCTTGCTTGAATATAGATGACTGCAAGAAACTTCAGCAATAATCCTGTAGGTTACTGTTTCAGTCAGCTTTGTATTCATTTAGCAAACAAAACAAAATATATTTAGTAATGGTTTAAATAAAGAGGAGCTGCAAACCTGGAGATCTGGAGATCTGGAGATCTGGAGGAATGTCATCCCTGACTGGCACAGAGACATCAGGATGACTTAAGCAACCCAAACTCTTTTCATGTTTCTTTTCTCCATCCTATTCTATAGGCTTTTGTCCTTGTGCTAGCCATCTCATGTCTCTTAATGGCCGCTGGGCAACCACACCTTTCATCTGCATTCCAGGCAGAAAGAAAAAGAAGGGCGAAGTGGCAAGAGATTTTTCCTAAAGAGCTTTTGCCTTTTTATTCAGGGATGAAAACCTTCCGCAAAGACTTTATGTACTTTTATTGGCCAGAAATACATTATTTGGCCATCTATTACTATAAGGGGTGGGAAGGAAGCCCCGAGAAAGGAAATGTTAGCTTTCTAGACTCTATTGTAGAGTTAGACAAAAAAGAATGGGGTTATGAATGGCTTTTGAGTACTTACCGTTGTCTGTTAGTTGCTATAGCTGGTAGTCGCTGCATATGATTGAATCTGTACTAGGCCCTTTTATCAGGCAAGCTTCCCAACGTACAAAGATCAAAGAAAAATAGTAAGCTTGCTTCAGATGGGAACAATTCTATCTTACAATTAGTGATGATGTAAGATCCCAACTTCTTCAGCCAACTGAGTTTGGAAAGCCAAGATTTTGGCTTGCTTGTATTACAAATGGCCAACAGAAAATGGGGCCATTTACCCATTCATTCAGTCACTCTAGCTGTGTTTTTGAATTCTTACTAACCGCAAAGCAGTGAGCTCAATTCTGGGAAGAGCACAGAGGGAAAAAAGTCACAGTGTCTGCCTTGAAACTATGTTTCTTCTGTTTGTTGGACAGGACACATACACATGCATGCAAACCAGCAGTTCACAACGTGCCATGGAAATATAGAAAAAAGATACCAATGAAAGCTGGAATGTTCAGAGAAATATTCAAGTAATTGATAGAATTTAAATCCTAAGATGTCACAGGCATTGTAGGCAGTAAACAACATGAGAAAATAAGGTAATAAAAGCAAACCCAAGAGATAGTGAGCAAACTGTTACTATATTTGTTTGTAGAGTAAATGAGGAAATGTTAGAAAATTACTTATGGATTTAGTCTGTAGCTAACCCTGGGTGCAGAAGTCAGAATTAAAAGGTGCTCTCAAAACAGTGGAATATTAATTGTAACTTGGTCAGCATGACCTTACAGAAGTAGACACTGGACAAAGAGCAGAAGTGTAGAGAGTCAGCCGTATGGCTACCTGGGGGAAGAGCATTCCAGGTACTCAAATCAAAGGTAAAAGCACAATGTGATGAGTCTTATACAAACAGATGCACAGAGTGACATGGTGGCATAATACAGTGTCATCTAACTTAGGGTTTACTGACCATACGGGAATTAGCTAGATGAAGAATACAGGGGAGGACATAACACACGGGAGAAACAGAAGTCGTTAAGACATCTGAGGTATGGATTTGCTTTCTAACTGAGTGCTTCTGTTTTGCTAAGCACCTCCCAGACTGCCACTAAGAATGGGCAGTATTCAGAAAAAGGTAGTAAGGGGACCTAAGGACTTACGAAACGGTCCTTGCTTTGGGCCAGCAAATACCAAGTGAGGATAATAATCCCAATTGCATGGTTTAGAGGAAAGACAAATGATTAAGGTTAAGATGAGAATGGGTGAGATGGCATTAGGTAGATTCTGCAGCAGGAAAAGTGATTTTATTTAAGGATTTTATTTATTTATTTGACAGAGAGAGCGAGAGAGCACAAGCAAGGGGAGCAGAAGGGAGAGGGAGAAGCAGGGCCCCACCAAGCAGTGAGCGGGGCTCAATCCCAGGATCCTGGGATCATGGTCTGAGCCGAAGGCAGATGCTTAACCATCTGAGACACCCAGGTGCCCCAGGAAAGGTGATTTTAAAAGGGAAGAGAGAACGATAGCAGCAACTAAAATGTACTCCAGGAAAAATCAAAGACTTTTCCAGATTAGGTGGGAAGGGTTCATGTTTAAGAGCAGAACAAAAGGAGCAGAGAAAACTAAGACTGTATACTTTCTAGAGGAGAAGATAAACATGGAGTCACAGAGATATCAGGACCCAAAGAGCACAGATAAATGTTCTAGCCTTTCAGGATTGAGGAATCCATTTCCCCCAAAGGAAGAATTGGAGCCCTATGGTGAACAGATATATATTGAAGGGAGGTTAAGAGAATTTAACAAAAGCCTGCCATCCATGCATAATGCAAGCAGCGACAAGACTACTGGAGGGCTATGGTGGTACATTTAGCTAGAAGGTATTTTCCTATGTTCATTGGATGACATGTGACATATAGACTGCAACATGTGGAATTGATATGTGGTCATTGTTGGTGACCTACAAAGAAATGCTTTTGTATGATTCAGCCTAATGGGAATAGTTTCAAAGGAGTGACTTCTGTGCAAATAGCATGGTTGAAATAGTACCCACAACTATCACACCAGGCAAAAATTACAAAGAAATAGCTCAGTGTTTGCATAGTAACCACAAAAAATGAACACACTTATTTTCAGAATTCAAATCATGGTAGATTTTAGAGTATGTCTGGAAATGACTAATTCTTAGTGTTGTTTCCTCTGGCGCCAAATTCCTATGCAAGGTTCTTTATCTCTGACTGGTCATGCTCACATTGGTTGTCTGCCAGCTTTTCTGGTGCTCACACCCACCCACCTGCACCCAACATCCTCCTTTTATGCTTTCTGCCTTCCTTGCTTGCACTGTGTAGACCTCCCTACTACCTTATCTGCTATGTACTCATAAAACTAGATTTTTTAAAAAACCTCGAGTATCTTCGTTCTTTACCTTCATAAGTCTTTCCTATTACATCCTGCCAATTGTTAATAAATTGCTCTTTTTAGCAGATGAAGATTATGTTTGCTTATGGGGAGGCATGTGTTTATGGAGCAAATGATAACACATTTGTTTTTGACCATAACTAGAAGCTATTATATGCTTAGAAAAAAATAACTTCTTTGATTCTCTAAGAAGTAATTTGATGACTTAGACACTTTACCTTATAGACTTCATTTATATAGGGAGTGGGAGATAATGGAGTGGTTTGATCAAGATTTTTTCAAATCATCAATTGACTAACTTCTTTTGAAAGAAATTATATAATGAGATTTGAAAGTTAAATATTTAAAAAATATTTTCCTTCATTTGTAAAATTTCACATTTTTAAAGTTTAAATTTTAACTGTTGTTAAATATCCCACTGCTGAATCCTGTGGAAACCAAGGATATGGCGAATCCTTGACTTGCCCATTTTGTTAGAAGCAGAGATAGCTTCTCACCCAGAACTCCTGCCCATCACTCCAGAACCCCCTTTTCCCCCAAGCAAATGAAAAAACTATTTCTTGGACAATGACATACAATTGGGGAATTTTTAAAAAATTAAATTGTAGTTTAACTGAGCTGAAAAGTCCAACGAATAGCAAGTCATTTTTTCCAAACTATACCTTCTTCTCCACCTTTCTTCACATTCTTATCATCCTGAAAATTACATTTCTAAAGAAAATAAATCTCAATCAGATATTTCTTTAGCCTCACTCAGAAGACCTTAGTAAAGTTAATATATGTTCCCCTTTTATTTTTCTGTTATGAGCATCTTAATTCAGAACTGTTAGAGCAAATGCTATTTTTTCATGCTGAAGGAACGCAAGTATTATTATTAGCTTCTGCTTTGAATTTACTTTTGTACTTATCTCAGGAGTTTTGACAGTGATACAGACATTTTATAAATTAGGTCACAAGTGAAATACACTCCTGGCATAGCACAGCTAGGGTCCACATGAGAGACTCAGCCTTAAATGCTAAATATGAATGTTTCTTCTATTGTTGATTTTCTTTAGTGTTTTAAAAGAAAGACACTGGAGGACAAAATCTCCATGACAACATTTTTATAATCATTTATTATTGTTATCTGACCCTATTAGGTATAAAAATTCCTAAATATGAAACTTGATCAGTTTGGGGTTTAAAGATTGGCAATAAAAAGAAACACTACTGAAGGGATATATAGAAAACAGGATACAAGATAATTTTGGACACATCCAATACTTAAAATTAAAACAAAGGCTCAAAAAAACAAAAGCAAAAAACAAACTTTAAATTCCCTAATGGATTTATTGTATACTAAAAACGTTAGGGGATTTCTTTAAAGTTTTAATAAGTGTTTGAATTTTACATTACATTTGTTTTTTGTTTTTTTATTTTTTTAAAATTATGTTATGTTAGTCACCATACAGGACATCATTAGTTTTTGATGTAGTGTTCCATGATTCATTATTTGCGTATAACACCCAGTGCTCATTGCAACACGTGCCCTCCTTAATACCCATCACCGGGCTAGCCCATCCCCCCACTCTCCTCCCGTCTGAAACCCTCAGTTTGTTTCCCAGAGCCCATAGTCTCTCGTGGTCCATCTCCCCCTTCATTTTTCCCTTCCTTCTCCCAATGTCCTCCATGCTATTCCTTATGTTACACATGTAGGTGAAACCATATGATAATTCCCTAATGGATTTATTGTATACTAAAAACATTAGGGGATTTCTTTAAAGTTTTATTAAGCATTTTAATTTTACATTACGTTTGTTAAATCTAAAGCTTTTACTCCCATAGGCTCCAAAACCATTTATAAATATAATCATCAAAACACAATTTTGAGAGAATGACAATAAGTCCAATTAACAAATAAATAAGTACCTTCTCTTCACTCTAAGTGTCTATCTAATAACTCTTCTCTAGCTCTTTCTTCTCCTTCACAGACTTTTTAACTTTTTTTAAGCAGGCTTCACACCTAACCGTGGGGCTTGAATCATGGCCCTGAGATCCCATGCTCTACCAACTGAGCCAGCCAGGCTCCCCTCCTTCACAGACTTTAAAAAAAATTTTTTCCCCAGCCGCACAGTCTACACTCTCTCACTTCCCATTCATTTACCCGCCTACTGCTTTCTGGTTTTTTCTCCCAGCACGCCACTGAAACTACATGCATGCCTACACTAGTGTCACCGTCCCTGCCTCCAGGTTCTAAAAAATTAAATCCAACGGCCCAAGCTTGTGCATTTACTTTACTTCACCTCTCAGACACGTTGGACACAACTGACAATTTCCTTCTTTTTGAAGCTCTCTCCTCGCTTGGTTTCCCCCAAAACTTAACACCTCCTTTTCTGAGTTTTCTTACTTATCTCAGTCCTCTGGCTCCTTTTTCTGGGATAGCTCCTTAAATGTTGGTGTTGGTATCTTTCTGGTTGATATCACTCACTCCCGTTGCTTCATTTGTCTTCTAGTAAGTGGTGACTTGACATCGACATCTCTAGGCTTTGCTGTCTCTTCTGTACTAAAAGCTCATTTGTCAGGCTGGTGCTAGGCACCTTCAGCTGGTATCCCATTGGCATCTTGAACACAACATTACCAAGACCGAACTCAAAATCTTCTTTCATTAACCTGCTTTGCTCTCATTTTCCCTATTCCAGTGAATTCTATTAGCTTCTGAAAACTTTGCCCAAGCCTGAAACTTGGAACCTGTTCTGAATTCCTTCGTATCTCTTGAAACACTCTCTTCTGTCTACTTCCATTGCCACAACATTGATCCAGACCATTTTCCTTCTTACAGTAGCCTCTGAGATTGTTATCCCCCACACCTCTGTGTATTCTAGCTAATGGAAACTTCATTTTGTAAAAAAATAATTTTATTTTGTATTTATTTAATTATTTTGCTCTTTATGCCTTCCTCTGTGACTTGAAGTTCAATCTGAGCTTGCTGTTTCCATGTGACCTAAACTTAGGTCTTGATTGGTCAACATGAATCATGGCGACTACATTCTCTTCGACAGTGATGCAATTTAGAGTGGTAAAACATAAAGGGGGTTGGAGGAAACTGTCCTTAATCTTAAAAGGAAACAAAAGGAAGCCAAGGCCCCTTTCCTGTTTCTGGCTGTTATTTTATGAAAATGTGACATCTTGTCGTTTTGACACCTTCAGGGCAGTTAGGCCTGTACCCTGTGAATGTCACAGAAAAAACGTGGAGGAAACCTGGACTCTAGTACCATTATTGAACCACGCAACTAATCCTTTTTGGAGAAATAATAAACTCCTTAGTGCGTATCCTGTTTGAAGTCTCTCTCTCTCTCTCTCTCTCTTTTTTTTCCCTGTTAGTTGTGGCTGGAAGTATGTTAACAGCATTTTAAAAACATTTTATAGCCTTCTACCCATATCCTCCTCTTGCATGCCTAACCTCGACTCTGCAAACCAGGAGCGGGATTGCTCCCTGCTTAGAGTTCTGCAGTAATTCCTGTTGCCTGGGGATAATGTTCAACTTCTTAGTATATAATAGGATGCCTTCACCAGCAGGATCACGTTTCCCTTCAAGAAATATTTCTAGCCCCTTTTGCACCTTACGTCTTGTTTTCCAGCCATGCAGAGTGTTTACTTTCTGAAATGTACTAGGTTCTCAGCTCTGGACCATACTGCTCTCCTTCTCTGAAGTACCATGTCCCTTCCTGCCTAATTCCTTTTCAACTTAGACATTCCTTTGTTTACAGGGAGACTTCCGTTGTCATCCCAAGAATGGATTAGGCACTCTTTCTCTCTCTGCTTCCATAGCTCACTGTGCTTATCTCCACCATAGCACATAGCACATTGCAAATGTGGGTATAGCCAAGTGCTTGAAAGAATTGACTTTGAGCCTGTCTCTGCCACTTACAAGCTGAATGATCTTGGACAAGTTATTTGATGTGCCTTATTGGCTTTCCTCGTCTCTTAAATCAGGATAGTAATTATACATACTTCATATGATTACAATTATTGAGGAAGCTTATATATATGGTACATATTTACGGATATTATAGGTAACCTGGTATAGTGTTTGATACATGATAAGTACCATATACACATTAGTTGTAATTAGAACTGCGCCTATATAATTTGCTGTTTCTATTAGGCTGTAAGTTGGTTGAGGTCAGATTGTGTGTCCATAGCACCAAACATGTTGTCTTATACATAATAGCAATTTGAAAATATTTACTGAGTGAATCAAGTGTTTGTTTTAAATAAATGAAAAGACCTTGTTTTTGATTGTTTCCATTACAGAGACAAAAACCCCCTTCCATTCACATTCGTTATTCACAAAAATGAAAGAGTTCATTTTTATCACTCCTCCAGTGATATTAAGGAAAACAATCTTTAGGGAAAATAAACAAAATATAATGAAAGACTACAGAATAATATACTCTCAGAGTAAAAAAAAAAAATCCCCAGGAAGACAGTAGAATAAACCTTTTGAGATATAGATATATATATATAATGTATATGTATATGTATATATATATATATATACATGTATTTTTTTTTTTACTTGCTGGTACTTTTTAAATAGCAAACTCAAATTTAAGAATTTTGAAATCATGAGATGTCCACAATATACTTCTTTCAAACATCGTCTTAATTCAATGATGTCTATGCTATGGGTAAAGCATGTATGCATATGGAGGCCAAACCCCTAAAACCAAGCTTCTTCAGTTGATCAGTAAACTTCTGTGTATTCATTTGGTGTGCCGCAAAGTAGCAATCAATTTTTTTTTTTTGGAAAAAAAAATTGCGTTTAAATACTTCCAACTTTATCTAGATTTATCTTCTTAAACCAAAGACCTTTCTTTCCCTGCAATCGCTTATTCCTTATGTGCTGTAGAAATGACACTGCCTCTTTGGCCTAATGACCATGTCCCTTTTGATGAGACTGGACTAGCATCTCATGTTCATTGCCATTTCGATTTTAGATAATGAAATACTATAGACATCCATAAAAAGTTGTGAGTGAATATTCAATAAAGACGTTTAAGAATGAACTCACAATTAAGGAGTAGGGATTTTTTTTCATTTTTTTATATTGAATCAGAATTAACACACAATGTTCTATGAGTTTCAGGTGTACAGTATACCAATTCAACACTTCTATTCATCACTCAAGGCTCACCCTTGCAGGTGTGGTCACCATCTGTCACCAAGCAACATTACTGCAATATTATTGACTATATTCCTTTTGCTGTACTGTTTATCTCAGTGATTTATTCATTTTATAACTGAAAGTTTGTACCACTTAATGCCCTTTAGCTTTTTCTCCCATTCCCTTGCCCACCTGCCCCCTGTGGGGATTTTATAAAAGTTTCATGTATTAGGTAGGGGGTTAGGTAAGCTTTATTATATCTCTCAGTTGTAACATTTTGATTCCTTAAACATGGCATGACATGTAACATTGTCTTTTTAGGACTGTTACTTACAACATCTACATTATGACTGTATGATAACTGGGGCCAGGATTGCAAACCTCTATCTGATGTGCAAGGAAAATGCCCAGTGTCAAAAATATCTACTTTAAAAATGAAAGGAAAGTTGTTTCATATTTCTCTGAACTATAGAAATATATTTTTTAAAATAACCTTTAGGGGTGCCTGGGTGGCTCAGTCAGTTAAGCGTCTGCCTTGGGCTCAGATCATGATCCCAGGGTCCTGGGATCAAAATCCACATCTGGCTCCCTGCTGCAAGGGGCCCTGATTCTCCCTTTCCTTCTGACTGCTGCTTCCTCTGCTTGTGCTCTGTGTGTGTGTGTGCGCGCGTGTGTGTGTGTGTGTGTGTGTGTCAAATAAATAAAACAAAATCTTAAAAAAAACTTTAATTTTAGAATAATTTCAGATTTACAGAAAAGATGCACAGAAAGTTCCCATTTACTTTTTTTAAATGATTTTATTTATTTATTTGAGAGAGAGAGAGTGAGTGAAAGAGAGAGAAGGAGCAGGGGGAGGGGCAGTGGGAGAGGGGGAAGGAGACTCCCCGCTGAGCAGGGAGCGCAACGTGAGGCTCCATCCCAGGACCCCAGGATCATGAACTGAGCTGAAGGCAGACACTTAACGGACTGAGCCACCCAGGCGCCCCTTGCATTTACTTTTTTACTTCCATTTACTTTACATCTTTCTCTAATGTTAACATTTTACAAAACATTTGTCAAAACTAAGAAACAATCATCAGATTTCACCCACTTCTCCATCGATGTCACTTGTATGCTCTTGTGTCTAATCCAGAACACCACTTTGGATTTTTTCCTCCTGTCTCTTTGGTCTCCTTGGATCTGTGACAGTTTTTCAGTCTTTCATTGTTTTTCATGATTTCGAAAACTTTGAAGAGTTACTGGTTAGGTATTTTGTAGAAAATCTTTGAATGTGGATTTGTCTGATATACAAATTGAATTGTGATGCTCTTTCTTGAATAGAGACGCTAATCATAAATAATTTTCAAGAGAATTTTATTAAAACTAACATATTTTAGGACTGAGTACTTGACCATATTATCACTAACATTTGATTTTCACAATGACACTGCAGCTCAGGGATCTGTGACTTCTGATCCCAGGTCTTCCTCTTTAGCTGTTCTTTCTCATCAACATTACATTCACTTCCCCTCTGTGAAATTCATGCAGTTGAGCATACATCACAGATTCCCTTCCACAAATACTAGTGAATTCGGATTTCCTTACAGAAACTTCCAACCGAAATTTGCTACAGCTTTTCTGCAGCTGGTCATTTCCTATTTCAACTTTGCATCCCTGGTAATGAAAATAGTTGTCTATTACTTGGAATGCCTTCTACAGATCTGATGTTTTACATATCTCTAATCTTTACCACACCACTGCAAGATAGGTGTTATCTACCCAGTTTTCAGATAAGAAGCAAAACTTACTCTTGGGACCTTATTTCAGCAGTAGAAAAGCCAGAGCCTTTATCATATTACCATGAACCAGGGGATCATACACTCTGTCTATGTGACCCTCTAGTCCGTGGTAATTGTAGCAAACTGTCTAGCCTCTCCCAGGACATATATTAAGGAAATAGTGATTTTGAAGAGCTATTGGGTTGAGAAATATATGGGAGAACAATAAGGGAGGGAAATTATCAATATTAGTCAAAGAATATGCAGAGAGTGGCATGATTCTACATGAAGGGAGACTTATTTAAACATGTCAGTGTAATATTAGCACATAGCGAGGGCTCAGTATTAACTACTGTCATTATTATTACAGCCACTATTTCAACTACCAAGGAGAAGCTCCAAGTGATTTTAAGTATTTTCTCATTTTTCTAATTTTACCATTTTCTATGCTCCATCTTAAAAGTATGTTGCTCTGTGTTCTAAGATGCTCAATGGGGCAACTGTTCTGATTGATTAAAAATGTGTCTGCATAATATTTAAGGATCCACAAATTAAGGA
Source organism: Ursus maritimus (assembly GCF_017311325.1). Classification (NCBI taxonomy): domain Eukaryota; kingdom Metazoa; phylum Chordata; class Mammalia; order Carnivora; family Ursidae; genus Ursus; species Ursus maritimus. The sequence goes on from NW_024424452.1 coordinate 98,651,430, forward strand.
TACTGTGTAACATAATCCTTACCCTCTAAAAAATATCTACATTTCTTTTTTTATTTTCTTTCAATCTTAGTATCAAAACCAATTAGCAGAAAATAGATTAAATATGGTTTTAAATAAATTTCTCTCAGACACATACAATCAGTATTAATTTTCTAATTACAATATAATAGGTTCATTTTAACAGTTTAAACGCAGAACTATGTGAGATAGATGGATAATAATGTTAATAGTTAATCATGTTTAATAGTTAATGTTAATATAACGATGTATGTGCTTCTGGACTTCCTTCCCCGTGCATGCATCAAAGTGTCTGTTTTTAACTTGCCAAAATATTTAATGATACTGTATATAGTAAAACTTCTCTACTAGAATTCACACTCCACTTTACGAGACTGATCATTGCCAAGGTTATGGGTTAGTTTGCATAACCTTTCAAAAGTTATTAACATCATAGAGCATGTGAATTTCACCTATTTCTGATCTGAAGGCCTGATTTCAAGGGTTTAAAGTAAAGAATGACTCTAACAAATTCTGCAGTCATCCTTGGAAAACTGAATATTTCTCAGTTCTATTCATTTTGTGACTATAGTAACTGTAGTTTTTTGTAACAGATTTTATTTACCTACTTATGTATTTGAGAGAGAGAGGGTACGTGCAAGTGAGAGTACAGGCAGGGGGAGGAGCAAAGGAGGAGGAAGAGGGAGGGGAAAGAATCTCAAGCAGACTCCCCAGTGAGCATGGAGCCCAACTCAGGGCTTGACCTCGTGACCCTGGGATCATGACCTGGGCCAAAACCAAGTCAGACATAACTGACTGAGCCACCCAGGCGTCCCATAATTGTAGTTATTGACATAGAATTAATTTTTGTGAGAAACAAACTTCTAAACTTTAAAGAAAATGTAATTTTGTTGAAGTAGGTGACAGACTATGAAAAAAGTATTTATTATTAAAAAAATCCTGAAGTTTTCTCAATAAATATGCCTCAGATTTAACTTTATTTTATTATCAATATTTTGCTTTTATTCTTCTAAAAAGTATATGCCATTGATAATATCCCATTAAAAATAAGAACCTACTTAATTTTAGCCCCACGTCCTCCTTCATTAGGATCAAGTGTAATAGATTATCATAAAGAGACAAAATAATGCAAAAAAAAGCAAAAAAACCCTAAATCTAAGAACTTCTTATAAGATTTCCCGTAAGAATTATTTCAGTCTAAATTTACTCTTTGTTTTATGAAATGAAATGACATACTATGTCAAGAACCAGATTTCCCTTGTCATAGATCAGGCATAAAAATATTTTTCTATCTCTGTAAATTAGATATAAGTTATGAAAATATGCTTATGAATTAATAATTCAAAATTTGGGGTCCTTTTCTCTTAGGCTGTTTTATTACTATGAAAGGGGGGCAGGCATCTCTCTCCTTCATGTCTAGCTTCATCTGACCAGTGGCTACGTTCCTGCGTCCGAAATGAATGGGGTAATTTTTGTTGTAACTACTGATTTCATTTGAAAGGTTAACTAGAGAATCTTAGAAGCATTATTCTAGAACTGTGCCAAGCACCAGCTTCCTATTCCTGCCTCAAAAATCAAGGCCTAGTCCTCTAGTTGAGGCTGTGAATATGCTATATAAGATTAAAATTTCACCTTAGGGATAAAAATAAGTAAAAGAAATGGTTGCAATGAGAAATAGACCAGTCATGGGTCATTTTATTCAGGTCATTTCATGTCCACAGAGATCCCCAAATGTGGCTGAAGGACTTGTAATTGTTGTGGTTGCTTTTAAATAACTTAATTCAGTCAAACCAGATAGGGTACTGATGTGCTGTATGAGGTCCAGGTTAGCACTGGACGCTGTGAGGACCCAAGCCTAAAGGAGCCATGTCCTGAGGTTTTAAAATGGCGACTATTTGAGCATAGGCATAACATAAGCCTAAGGTGTTCTTTTGACTTTTGGGAGTGTGTCAGCCAATCAATAAGGAGGAAACGTAAACTAAATATGAAGCTGAAAGGGGGCCACATCCTTTTCCATCCAGCTGTGAAAAATTTTTTGTGTACGGTTGTCAAACTTAAGAAACAGATGGTAGATCTCTATCAGTCAGTGAAAGGGTTCTGAGGTAGTTTGGGGGATGGTTGCCAGGAAGCTGGCCCTTGAGATTGCAAGGCACAGGCATTGTCTGAGTACCTTTGTGAGGGGAACCCTGGATTCAGAACCTGTGGGATGAAGCCATTTCCACTGCTTGTGTGAAGATAGAGTCATAGATGATAGGTCACTGGCAAATCACGTGCTTTGAGGGTTGGGATCTTTACTGTGACTCATAAGACTTGAATTTGATAAAATTTCTTTGAAGCCCTCCAAAGCATGAGGGAGAGTGCAAAAGGAATGTGATAAAATACAGCATCGGGTGTGATAATCACAGTCAAGCTAAGGGGACATACTAAATACTATAATCTGATAATGTAACTCTCTTTTATACCTCGCTGAGCAAAAATTGCATTATCATAGAAAATTATGCCCAAATCTAAAATTCAAGAGTAGCCACATAGAGATTCTTACCCAACTCATAATTTAAAAGAAAATGAGATTTTGTGTGCCAGTTATTTAATAGATAGCTCAGCCCTGATAGGCTCTTAAAATAGCTTTAACTATTATGGGATTTCTGAATCTCATTAGAAAATTATCCACTGATGGACAACAAGTGGAAAGGGCAGAGGGATGGTCTGGTACTAATTGCAATGAACATTTATTTAACACCACCTGTATGCCTGCTATCCATTTCGTAAAGCCCTCTGCAAATATTACTCTATCTAATCCTCATATCAACCTATACATCCACTAGGTATGATGATCCTATCTCTACATACAAAGAGAATGAAGCTCACAAGCATTGTTTAACCCACGCAAGGCCCTAACCAGCTGGGCTAGGGTTTAAACCCACGTCAGTTTGAGTACAATGCAAAGCCCAGCTCTTTCTGGGTACAGTTTTGCATTTTGTTCTTCCTTGCATGACATAAATATAGATATATATGAAAATTTGAGAACATAGGAAAATGCCAAGAGGAAATGCAATATCATCTTATGAAAGGAGAAATTACACATGCCACATCTTACATTGAGTTTCAAAATTATATTGCTCAAAGTGTTATTAACATGGGACCATAGGCCTGAACAATATTAAGATTAAAACCAAGAATATTTATTAGGGTATAAGGGATGCTGATTTCACCAGTGCCCTTAAGAAACACAAATAGTGTTAATAAGTCAAATGGCTAACGGTGGTAATCATGATGATGAATAACAGTGACTAGTACCAGTTATTGAGTTCCAAGTGAGGAGGTGCTGAGTGCTTACTTACTTACTAGGTATTTCACAAACATTGTCCTGTCTTATTATACAACCATAACAACCTTATGAGTAGATGTGATAAACTGATGAAGAACAGATGCTCAGAGACAGTATGTCATTTTTCCCAAGGCCACATAGCTAGAGAGTTGCCATGGAGAGATCCAAACTCTTGTGTGCTGTTCCCAAAGTCTATGATCTTAGCTGGAACACTCCGTGAAAAAAGATAGCTAACCATATAAGTTAATGTGCAACATGCATCCTTACGAGTGGTGCACGTGATTACCGCTCTAAACATTAGGAGAGGTCTGGTGGCCTGGAAAATTGTCCTGAAGTTGGAATTTGAACCTCATCCTGAAAATGGGTATGATTTAGGGTCATTAAAAGAAGGCAAGATATTCCAGGTGAGGGTCATGTTAAACTGAAAGGGAGAGAAAAGACATGTGCTGAAACCTTGTTGGGTTAAATAAATTGCCTTTGAACTGAATTTGAAATGAAAACAGTGATTTCATTTAAGCATTTTGATAATGTCATTGGAGAAGCAGGCTGGAGATAGAGTGTGAAGGGCTTTCCATAATAATAGTAAAGATTTTGGAATTTCCTACTAAAATATTTTAACAGGACACATATCAGTACATTTAAAAAGCAGACATGTAGCAACCTCTAGCATGCACGGAGAAGGGAGGGAGCAAGTTGCAGTTTAGAAACTGAGTCTACAGGTCCGTGAAATTGGGGCACCTGGCTGGCTCAGTCAGTGAAGCATGCGACTCTTGATCTCTGGTCGTGAGTTCGAGCCCCAGTTGGGCATAGAGCTCAATAAAAAAAAAAAAAAAAAGTCAGTGACATAGAACAGGATCAGTACTTGGACTAGAGAAAAAACAGTGGAGGGGCGCCTGGGTGGCTCAGTCGTTAAGTGTCTGCCTTCGGCTCAGGTCATGATCCCAGCATTCTGGGATCGAGCCCCGCATCAGGCTCCCTGCTCAGTGGGAAGCCTGCTACTCTCTCTCCCACTCCCCCTGCTTGTGCTCCCTCTCTCACTGCCTCTCTCTCTGTCAAATAAATAAATAAAATCTTTAAAAAACAACAACAACAACAACAAAAAAAACAGTGGAAAGGGAAAGGAAGCACAGACCCTGGGTGTTAGATATTCAAGGATTAGGTACTGAAGTTCAAAACAATGATATGAAATGAACGCTCTGAATCCTCTCCTTCCACTCAGGGCGCCATGTGGTTCGTAGGAAACGCAGGAGTTTTGGCATCCCGTGGACCTGGGATGGAGTTTTGGCATTGTTACTCTCTTTTGGAACAATTAATTTAAACAGCCAATGTCTTCATTTCCTCATTTGTAAAACAAGAGTAATAATCCTTAGCTCATAAAGATATTATAAGAATAGGAAGTATTCAAAAATTGCTTCTTTTTTACTCAAGATAGAGGACACATTTTCTGACATCAAAAGGCCATGAAAAACTGATCCAATATAAATTTTTCCAAAGAAGCTAAATAAAAAATTGCTCCTGACCTTTTCCAGGATATATAATTAATGGATGTTAATACAGTATTTAAATATTTTCTCTATCACGAAACAATTGTTTTTAGTCAAAATATGAGACAATTGGTAGGAGTACTCAGCTTGGCAAACTGTCACCAGCCAGGGCTGAAGCATGCCAGGTACTGGAACAAGGCAGCAAAATGCTCCCATACATTTCTCTGTTTTCTGGCGTTACCTTTCCTGAGACTTCAAGTGCGGTATTAAGGAAGTCACTCAACTCATTTACATTTGCCTGCAAAGGGCGTGACGCAGAATGTCCTTGTGGTGGAAGAGTGCTCCTATGTGATGATGAAGGATGCTGCGTGTATAGGAAATATCCTTGCCTTGTCTCTGTTTGGTCATTTCCTAATCTTGAAGTAAGAGGAAAGTGAAATCTATTTACAAATAAGCACATTTGTCTTATTTTTGTTTGTTTGCCATCTATTTTCTTCAACTTTCATTATGTAACTAATTAATCAAATTTAATTGCTAGCCAAAGAGACGGTGACTTTTTATGTTATGAAAGATAAGATTGGATCTGACTTTTCTTTCTTATTAAAATATCATTTGCAAATGTTTTCGAAAGAAAGTGCTTTCTCAGTGAAACAAATCACCACCATAATAATCAACCTTATCTTTGAAATACCTTTTCAGCAAAACAAAAACAAATCAACCTGAAATTCAGTTTTCTTTCTTTCTTTCTTTCTTTCTTTCTTTCTTTCTTTCTTTCTTTCTCTTTCCTTTCTTTTTCTTTCTTCTTTCTTTCCTGAAATCTTTGTCTTCTTTCATTCTTTCTCCCTTCCTCCTTTTCTTTTTCTTTCTTTCTTTCTTTCTTTCTTTCTTTCTTTCTTTCTTTCTCTTTCTTTCTTTCTTTCTTTCTTTCTTTCTTTCTTTCTTTCTTTCTTTCTTTCTTCTAGCTGATTCTGCCGGTGCTATGGCAACCCGTTTCACCATTTGGACTGCTTGTGTGCTTAACCACAGGAGCTGCACCTCTTCCTTTCCTATAAAGACTTAGAATCAGAAAAACAGAAGTACACCGACGAGAAGAAACCACAAGAGCAGTCAAGACACTGCTGTTAGCTTTTAGCTGTGCAAACAGCACACTTGCGAGAACAACATATTGAAAACCTTTTCTATTTGAAAGTGTAGCTTTTCCCGTTAAGCCCGGGATTCCTTTAATGATTCTGAAAGTAAATCAAAGGTTTCTGTTCAGAGTTTTCATTAAGGGAAAATGAGAAGTTAGTGGTGCATTTATCAGCCTTTGCTTTTATTACCCTTCCCTTCAGGAGAGAAGGCTTTTGTGCAGCCTCAGCGAACGTGTGATTCTGTCTGTGAGATAAGAGCCAAGTTTGGGAGGCGGACTCCCTCAAACCTACATTTATTTTCTGTTTATTTCTTATTATCTTGCATTTAATTCACACACACACACACACACACACACACACACACACACACACACACGACTATCCTTCAAAGTTCAGTCCCTGTTCATTTAAAAAGCTTTGTGGCTGATGCTGTAAGTCATTGACTCTAGAACTAGAGTAAATGTGCAGCCCCCCACCCCCCATCGCTGGCTTCCTGCCCCACACGGTGCCTCACCACCCATTCGCTCCTGCACCCATTTCTTCTACAAGATATACGTTTGTTTCTTTCTTTTTTTAAAGAGCATTTTTTTCAGGTTTATTTATTTATTTGAGAGAGAGAAAGAGAGTGCAGGGGGAGGGGCAGAGGGAGCCAGGGAGAGAGAATCCCAAGCGGACTCCGGGCTCCAGCACAGAGCACAGTGCAGGGGTGAAGCCCCAGGCAGGCAGCCAGGGCTGGATCCCACCACCCTGAGATCATGACCTGAGCCAAAACCAAGAGCCAGAGGCTTAACCAACTATGCCACCCAGGCACCCCGACAAGGTAAATATTTCATCAGCACAAGCTTTTTGTGTTGTGTTGTTTTGCTTTAAAGCACGGACATAGTAAGAGTAAACCATTTTCAAGCATGTTTTATTTTTCCTTCCTTGAGGATTTGGGTAAAAATACTGAAGGGTGAGTGCTTACCTTGGTTTTACTTTGCCACAGTCCTGTCCACACCCTCCCCCCACTTTTTTTCCCCCAAAGAAATGTTTTTTTCTAACTCTTTTATAGTCATTATTCAGCAATTTGCACTTCTTAAAAATAAATTTTAATGTGTGACTTAAGTCCGAATCGCATTTTAATGGTTCATCCATGATGTTTTACTCATGCTTGGGTCTTGAAAGGTCTTTCACTACTGGATTGAGTGTACATAGTTTTCCCTTAGAGCACAGTATAGTTGAATAAGCATGAGGCTTTTCGTGTCAGACGTGCATTTAAAACCAAACTCTTTAGCCTTGCACAAATTTATTTATTTTTTGAAACTTCATCCGTGAAAAGAAGATAATGCTGTCTACATCGTAGGGTTTCTGTAAGGGTTACATGAAGTAATACTTAAAATTATTTAAGTGCATCTACATAGTAGATGATTATTAAACAGTAACTAGTATGAATGCTACTAAGGACACCAACAAAATAATTTCACCACTTGTACAAACATCCTTTGGTGATTCTTTGTATTTCTTTGACTACAATTTTATTCTATGCTAGAGAAAGCCAACAGCTACAAAAACATACACTTACTAAGGGATTTATATAATTAGAAAGTTTTTTCTATCTGAGATATATTTTGTAAATTAGGTACTTATCCCTGGATTTAGATAATAAAAACAGACATTTTCTTAAGGAACAAAAAGATATTTAACGCGAGAATACAGGCATCCTTCATTTTATTGTGCTTTGCAGACACCAGATTTTTTTTTTTTTTTTTTTTTGCAAATGGGAGGTTTGTGACAATCTTGCTTCCAGCAAGTCTATCAGCATCATTTTTCTAACAGCATTTGCTCAATTCATACCTCTGTGTCGCATTTTGGTAATTTTTGCAACATTTCAAACTTTTTCATTACTACTCTATTTGTTGGGGTAATCTTTGATCAGTGCCTATGATTCGCTGAAAGCTAAATTTTTTTAGGAATAAAGTATTTTTAAATTAAAGTATGTACATTTTGTAGCCATATGGTATTGCACACTTTAATAGACTACAGTATAGTGTAAACATAAGCACTGGGAAACCAGAAAATTCATTTGACTCTCTTATTGCACTATTTGCTTTATTGTGGTGGTCTGGAACTGAACCTGCAATATCTCTGAGCTGTGCTCTGTAAATCTATTCTGGGAAATGTTTTTAGGTACAGTTGACCCTTGAATGACAGGGGACGAAGGGTGCCAACTGCCCTGCACAGTCGAAAATCCAAGTATAACTTTTGGCTTTTCCCAAACTTAACTGCTAATAGCCTACTGTTGATTGGAAGACTTACTGGTAACAAAAACAGTCTGTTAGCACATATTTTATATCTTTATATGTACTACAGACGGTATTATTACAATAAAGTCAGCTAGAGAAAAGAACATGCCGTTAAGAAAATTACAAAGAAAATACATTCACAGTACTATACTATTAAAAATCTGCATGTAAGTGGACCCGTGCAGTTCAAACCTGTGTTGTTCAAGGGTTAGCTGTGCATGCATAAGGAAGTATCTTTACCGATCATTCTTAATCCTTGTCCCCCCCCCATAATCACCATTGGAACTTTAAGAAAACACTAGTGCACAAATCACACCTCAATTCTACTGAATCAGAATCTAGAGAGGTGGAGCCCAGAATTTTGAACTGAAATTTTAATCTGGTACAAATACAAATACTGATTTTGTATTAATTGGGATTATAATACTGTTTATCTTTTCTCTTTATATATATGTAAAGTTATATGTAACAAACACAAACCAGAATCATAAAGTGCGTTCCTCTGAGGTTCCACAGTGCTCTTGTTTCATGGCAGTGTCTATACTGTGTCCATGGGGAAAAAAATGGGTTGGTGGCAAATACTTCTGGAAGATTCTGGGTCAAACAAGACTACATAAATTTCTCTTTGCCTTTGATATGTTAACACATTATACATGTCTTTGACGGACATGTAGCATGAAATACTTCTGAAACAAATTTGACCGTGGGACTTTTTAAGACTTGTAAATCTAAATCAAAGACCTCAGGCTGACCATCATTACACAGGAAGAGATAATCTAGCTTTTTTTTTTTCTTTCCCCGTGACTTAGAGATAAATATTTTAAGATAAAAATTCAGGCAAAGTAACCAATCTCTCATAGATGGTCATCTTGCATTTATTAACTTTTTGTTGTGATTTGTTTAATCAACATGGCTGAAATTGATAATATGATGGTTCAAGCCAAATATGAAAGACATATAAATGCATGCCTGGTTTTAGAGGTGAACGTGTTTGCCTACTCACATGTACTCACATTTATCAAAAGTATCTGTGGTGTTTCACATAAAAATTCTTTAGGAGATAGCTAGATATGATTGCTATATTTAACGATAATGAATTCCTTGATTTTATTCTACCCTGGGCTTATGCTTTTGCCCTCTTTACCCTTAACTCAATTTTACATACCCATAATTTTGTGTTTTTATTCAAGTGTGTGTGTGTGTGTGTGTGTGTGTGTAGTTTGTATAGTACTATTAGGTTTATAGTAATTGAGATCAGTCCTTTGTCCCCATCCTGTTTCCCAACCTCAATTCCTGCTTTCCAGAAACAAACATAAACACTTTGCAATGTTTTGGCATTTTAAGTTGTGCTTTCTATTGTACTACTGTTTCTTCTTTCTTTTTTCAAACATTTTATCCAGTATCTATTGGCTTCCTTTCTTAATCTTGAAATGTTGCTTTTTATAACTCTTTGCTTTTTGTTCATGGACGCCATGTTGTCTCATTTCTGAGAATATGAATTACAGTTGGTTTCAGGGTTTCTTCTTGCTTCTTGCATTGTCTCTGTTTCTCCCAAGTCTCTCTTCTGCTTATGTTGGTCTCTGTCCTTCTTTTTGGAGGCTTTGATCTAGTGTTTCCTGAATGTCCTTTTGTATTTAAAGTATGTTGAAATTCTGTGGTAATTGCTGGAACTTGGAAATTGCATGAAATCAGAAAGGCATTGAAGCTCACCGAGTTTTAGTTTCCTTATCTATCAAATGAACTACATGTCAATAGATATTAACATCCTATGTCTCCATATGATTGGAAACCTCTGAAATTATTTTCTGATGGTAAGCAGTAGCTGTTTTATCCATGAGATTCCAGGCATAATAACAATAAAACCAATGTTTTAACATAAAGTCTGAGTAAAGAAGGGGAAAATTATGATGAGACAGACACTCCTTCAAATCTAACATTTCCTAGGTGTGTGACTATGAGCAATTTACTAAACTCCGAGTCTCAGTTTCATTCCCTATAAAATAGGAAAAATACTTCCTAACGCACTGGCTTGCTTGGATGACTAAATGCAAAAACATGCAAAGCTGTTAGCATAATGTCTGATACATAATAACAGTTCAGTAAACTGCTGCTGTCATTATTACATTTACTGATAAGGTAATGAAGGAAAGACTACTTCTTATGTTTCCCTGAAATCCAGATAAAACCTTGTTTGTCCCTTGTACAGAGTGCTTACCCCATAGATACTTACTATTTTGATGAGATTTATGGGATTTGTTGTCTGTGGACACATACCAGGTTTACAGAGTAAGTAAAAGAATCCTTCTGTTTTTATTTACGTGCTTTATTATTATCCTGCCTTACTAAACAAGGAAAACCATACATATAACTGGCCCTTATTATTTTTTTTTTGTCTTGATGTGCTTATTTCACTTTTGTATGGCCTTTATATTTATAGAGGTCAGATATGCATTCATCTCAGCCTTCAAAACATGCCGCCGTTCATTTTAGGGCAGATACTGGGAATAAGTATTTATTTCATCTATTCTGTCTCACCCTTCTGTCCTTGTACTTTCCTTAGATTTCCCCAACTAGACATGTTTAAATCCCTTTGGAAATGACATTCCATTTCTTTGGGGGGGAGGTTGAGGGTAGGGGTGATGGTGAGAACGGGTAGTATTTAAAGCCCAAGTACGTCTTTTGAAATGTCATTTTCACTCAACTGATTTCCAGTTTTTACTGAAATTTCTGATCAGGGACTTAGGGGTGTGACTTCAAGGTAACTTTGATTTGTGATCACTTAAACAGTTTGAGTCCTAAAGGAAACATATTGGGAAAGGTAAATTCAGTAACAATACATCTGTTAGAATAACACAGCTTTGAAGATCAAGTGCTCTGTTATCTACATTTTCATCTGTTTAATGTATCTAGTCAATTCCACTGGTGATTCACAACAGGATTATAATGGAAAATAGCACTTGCGCGATGATTTACAGATTTTTGGGGCTATGGTGCCACCTACTGGAATATTTCTAAATATTCCCTTGACTAAATAATGAAAATAGGCACTTACCTTAAAAAAAATAAAAAATGTAGAAAATGCTGTCCCAGAAGAGTGTGGTCAAAAGATAATAGATAGAAACACTAAGTATCTTACTATGCTCTATTTTATTACATTTGCTTCCTGTGTTTATAGAATTTAAGAGCGCTCAATGCAGTTCATACTTTTAGAAGTACTAATGTCTTCTTTTTATTGTCACACATTATACATGCCCTCACTTAATCCCCACTACTATTGCATATATTTTTCTTCACCTGTTTTCCACACCCTCCCAGCACTGTTCACATAGAATGTTTTCACATGTGGTAATGCTATTTATATTAATGCAATTTCCTAATATTAAGTATTTATTATGCACTAGTTATTAAGTACTTTCTGCAGATGTTTACTAGCTTTTTCCAAGTCTGTTTGACTCCATTAGAAGTATATGATTGCTTTTAAGTCATACATGAACCAGGGCGTGAAGAGTACAGGGCTGTCTGCCTATGCCAAGCAGCTGAGATAACTACATTAGTTCTCTTGCTTTACACTGGCCAAACAGATCACTCTGTCACTATATACTGAAGCAGAGTGCGTAGGTCATGAAACAATTAAATATTTCATGCAACCAGTCTGATCAGGTCTTCTTGTTTAACGATGAGGCTTCAGCACAGTTGCTTCTTCTTAGATTTCAGTAACGTTCTGATAATGTCTGCATATGTAAAATACAATCGACAATTGAAGTCATTGCTCATATGATTTAGGAAGAATTACAAAATGTGATGGGAGGTATTGACAAAGTACTGCAGACATTTGGTAGTACCATCTCACCTAAATATTTAAGTAACTTCCTCTATCTAACTTATCTGATATGCAGAAACATTCTCCATGGAAGTATTTGTTCCTGTACTGTTCATATTTATGTAAGTCATAAAAGTGGTTTTTTGAGGCGATATGTCCTTTAGATATTAGATTTTTAACGAGGTTATTTCATGTAAGTTGTCTTTATATGTGTTCCTGTTTTGAGATTTGTAGTCAAGTTTTTTGATATTTTAAAATTAATTGAAAAACCTTTAAATTTATGTAATCTAGTACATATGGCTTATGTCATTTCAAGTTGCATTGCTATAGTTTCTGATTATTTTCTTAAGGACATTAACTTAAATTTGGAAGTGGTTTCTATTTTTGACATTTTATTTTAGTGTGTTTCTGTAAGATTTATTGAGTGCCTAAGTAATATGCATGTGATTTATCATGTTGACTAAAAGTGTTATAGAGACTGGAAATCTGTATACAGGGATTTTGTGACTATGAGAATAAGTAAGTTTAGTCTTATATTGAGTCTAAACTGGGATGCTGAAGACTTGAATTTTCTTTCAAAGTGATAAAAGACTGTGTGTGTATGTATGTGTGTGTGTGTGTGTATAAAGAAAATGAAATAAGACATCAAATAAGCTACAGTGTTTCAAAATAACCTAAAAATCACTCAGCAGAGGAGTTTAGAATCAGATTCTGAGATAAACGGGTATAAAGGAAAACACATATTCAATCTGAGAAGGCTTTATGGGAAATAAGCATGAACGGGAGGAAAGGGAAATGTGATCCATCTTTAGATATTATGTTGTTTGCCATGGATGCTAAATTTTGTTGCACTGAAGATTGGAGGATTTGAAGAAATGTTGAATGGGGCCATGATTAGACCAGAAATACATAGATGTAGATATACAAATAGAGAGAAGCTATTTTTCTGTTTCCAATCTCTGGAAGCCTCTTCACAGATAGGCGCGAGGTCTGTGAGTTACAATACTTTTGTTTGATGTCACTGTAGTTTGAGTAACTTTCTATTCAAAATAATCTTCTGTGGTAAATTAAATTGACACACCTCTGATTTTTCTCTAGTATTTACCTATACCATACATAGAACATTTATCCAGTAAAGTATAATTTAACCTAAATGTCTATATTTAGGGCCAAGTTTGTTTTAGCATGTGTAGCACTATTAGCCATTTATTTTGTAGTCCAATGCTGATTAAGATGCTTTTTTATTTAGCTTATGAGATTTAGAAAATACCGATCTCTATATAACCTAAAACATTGGCTAAAAGAATTTCCATGCTGAAAGGTCAGATGGAGAGGAAAGGCAGTGAGGATAAATTAATGAGGAGAGCAGGAGGCCTGGGGGTTGACAGCATGGTCTGCAGAGTCAGACAGGCTCAGGTTCAAGCCTGGGCTAGCATATACTAGCCTTGTGAACTTAGCCAAGACACTTGACTTCTCTAAGCTTCTTAGGGTGTTGTGATCCTTAAGAGAGAAAATACAAACAACAGGCTTACGATAGTGCCTGACATACCATGAACACTCAATACATATTAGCAATTAATAATAATAAAATATCATTTCTGAATTATTCTTTTAAAAAGATACACCTATAGAAATTGTCTTCTCCATTTTTGTAATTTACCCTTTTCAAAACTTGGATTAAAATACTATACATCACATATTTCCTTCAAAAAGATTCATTACTTTTTTAAAAAATTATTTTACTTCTTTATGTATTCATTTATTTAGAGCATGAGTCACAGGAGAGGCAGAGGGAGAGGGAGAGAGAGAATCCCAAGCGGACTCCACACTGAGTGTGGAGCCCGACGCAGGGCTCAGTCCCAGGATCCTGAGACCATGACCTGAATCAAAATCAAAAGTCAAGACACTTAACTGATTGAGCCACCCAGGAGCCTTCTAAAAGCATTCACTGCATTTGAAACAGTTAGAATTAAATTAGTATTTTGGGGGGCATTTAACATGTATGTGGCCTGATGAATTGTCTACTGTTTAGAAATATTTCTAGCATATTTACTCTAGTATTCATAGTTCTTATGTTAAAAAGAAAGCTTCCTTATTATCCCAACATTCCTTTCTTCATTTCCATAATAAATATGTGACAAATTGTAAATTCTTTTTATAACGTGTTCTATGTCATTTGTGTTACATATTTTGGTGGCAACAAACTAATAAAAAAATAAGAACAATAAAGTACAGTGGTCCGTGGAGTTAGTGATGGATCTAGTACAGGTAACATTAAGATTCCTCTTTTCTCTGTCATCAAATCTGCTATTTGATTTCCCTTCTACTTTTATTGATCCAATAGCTTCCATCACTCTCAGGAAAACATTCAATCTCTTTATCATAGCCTATAAGTCTTGCTCCTGGCTCTTCTCCCAAAGGTGTTGTCATCAGATCTCTCTGATTTCTCCCTTGCATTTACTCATGCTCAAAACCATTCAACAAGTATTTATCAACCACTTATGATATGCAAGGCTCTTAGCTACATATCTACGGCTACTTGTCTTCCCCCTTGTCTTGTGGTGTGATTCTTGCTGTTTTCCAATGGAAGATATTTTAATTATTAGTCACAATCAGGTTCACCTATGACCTAAATGTCTTTGCAGACTCTTGGAGATTTCTATTGATATGGATATAAATATCTCACAGATGGTAATTTCTCCCAAAGCAAAGGACCACACCTTTTACATGTTAAAACCTAGCACCTAATATCATGCCAGCAAAACAATTTTTTTTTTTACTTAACTGAATCAAATTAATTTGTTCAAAGTTCCAAGGAATTAGGTGCTTATATTGAGAAGGGGCATATCAAAATAGTTTTAGATATTTAAAAACTTCTATACTTCATAGATAAAGAGAAGAGATGTATTATATGAAACGTGTTTATACACTCAAACTAACCTGAATATTTTGAGAGTGGCTATATGTTAAATGATCTACATTTATCACGAGGATTACTTTTTTTTTCACTTAAAACACAAGAGCTGTTAGTCACTCTTATAGTAATACTTTATTTTTCTTATTACTTATTTTGCAAATTGACACAATTCTAAGAACGTAATTTAGAAGGAAATAAAAACAAATGAGAAGAGAGAGGACTACTAATGTGAAAATAAATAAAATAAAAAATAAAAATATTATTTTATATGGGCTAGAAAAATAAAAACTCACTAAACGAGAGGAGGAACAAAAATCCAAATTATGTAAATGATAAACAATACTTAAGTTCGAATGATGAAGAAAAAGTAGAGAACTATAGTGAGAAAGCCAGAAAATATTGGATACAATATACATTTTAATAATATATATTTTAATAATTACACACTTACATGATATACATGTAAAATATATATATATATTACAAATATATAATATTACAAATACTTTTTATATCAAGGAATAAGCCAGGGAATGTCATTGAAGAATCCTCGGTCATACCCATCTGATGGTGCTTCTGTGGGGAGAAAATTTCTTCAGATCAGAAAATAAAATCTCCAGGCAAGAAGATGCTTCAAGTAGTAGGCAACCTGTTCTTTTACCTGGAGCTTGATTCCTTTTCACATCAGTTGACTATCATTTGGAAAAGAGTTTTATGATCTTTTTAATGGTCATTTACAAAGAGGGGGGATGAAAACATGCCTCACTCCCCTGCAGACTGAATCCAGTTCCCACCATAGCAATAAGGCCGGCCTTTCCAACATTCCCACAAGCCCTGTTGATAAATCCAATCGATCCATGTTAGTTCTCACCTGACTTGATTTCATTAATTTCCTTCTTGAAACACCCTCTATTCGTAACCCTTCTTGACTTCAGTACACCTCCTAAATAGAAAATTAGGTCACCTTTGCTGTCCCTCTCCTTTAATATTTATTCAGCTTCAGAATTCTATCCTGGACGCTCCTCTTTTTTATGTCTGGGGGATCACCTTCACCTTTGTAGCTATAATATTCATCTATATGCTGGTCCATAGCCTTAGCCCAGATGTATGTCCTGAGCTACCAACCTCCACCTCCAAATATTCCTTTTTTTTAATTTATTTTTTATTATAATAATTTTTTTAATTATATTATGTTAGTCACCATACAGTACATCCCTGGTTTCTGATGTAAAGTTCGATGATTCATTAGTTGCGTATAACACCCAGTGCTCCATGCAATACGTGCCCTCCTTACTACCCATCACCAGCCCATCCCATTCCCCCACCCCCCTCCCCTCTGAAGCCCTCAGTTTGTTTCTCAGAGCCCGTAGTCTCTCATGCTTCATTCTCCCTTCTGATCACCCCCCCTTTCTTTATCCTTTTCTTCTCCTACCAATCTTCCTAGTTCTTATGTTCCACAGATGAGAGAAACCATATGATAATTGTCTTTCTCTGCTTGACTTATTTCATTTAGCATTATCTCCTCCAGTGCCATCCATGATGCAGCAAATGTTGAGAAATCATTCTTTTTGATGGCTGAGTAATATTCCATTATATATATGGACCACATCTTCTTAATCCATTCATCTGTTGAAGGGCATATTGGCTCCTTCCACGATTTAGCTATTGTGGACAATGCTGCTATGAACATTGGGGTGCATATGGCCCTTCTCTTCACTACGTCTGTATCTTTGGGGTAAATACCCAGTAGTGCAATGGCTGGATCATAGGGTAGCTCAATTTTTAACTTTTTAAGGGACCTCCAGACTGTTTTCCAGAGTGGCTGTACCAACTTGCATTCCCACCAACAATGTAGGCGCCTCCAAATATTCCTAAACATTTTTACATAGACGTCTCAAGCATATCAAATATTCCTGTCTCTTTGGCTTTTCTTTCTCCTTCAGCTTAGCGCGAGCTTCCACAATCTCCCTCACTGCAATGCCTAGTACGTTAGTTTTCCTTTTTAGTCATTCTCGGCCTTTATTACTTGCAAAGATTTACAAAGTCTTGATGACTACTTTCAAAGTGTTTCACAGGTTTTTTTCATGTCTCTTTTTTGGGGGGAGGTACCATTTTCCTTGTGCAGGACATCATTTTTCTCATATCCTTTTCTTTTAGTCTCCTGATGTTTCTGTCCCCAGCTTTGGCTTCTGATAATCTATTTCCCATTTTACAATAAGCTCAATAAAAAATTGAAATGCTTCTCCATTAGACCTTCCCTTAAACACCTTCCTCTGATAGCTGTCTAAAGCCTGTAAGACAAATCCCAGCTTCTTATTCCTCTAGAACTAAGCTAACTGTCCATAATCCTTTAGGTCACAGCTTAAATCTATCCAAGAAACCGTCTCTATCGCCTTGTCCCCCAGCTGGCCACCAATGGCCAGCTAAATTAGGTGATCCCCTATGCACTTCTATAGCACATTCTGCCTCATTGGTCATCACACCATATGACTTTTTTCTCTTTTTTTTGGTCTGCATCGCACACTGAACTCAGCTCACTGGGGGCAGGAAATTTCTATATCTTGGTTAAATTATATCCCTAGAACGTGGCATGATGTCTAGCACATAGTAGGCCCTCAATAAGCAATCATTAACTAAATAAATGAATGCATTTGGGGGGAACTGTCCAAGGTCTTTTGCAGGCTTAAAATTAATTCTAATAGCTCTCCTTTATTCTATTTTCTTTTTCTTATTTTACCTGAGAATTAAAAAATGAATAGCCTAGTTTTGACACACTTGGGCTTTGTAAACATGACATTAAGAGAAAAAAATGTAGTTTCAGTGGGGAAAAGTGCACTGAAAATTGCCACTTTGTGAATGTTAACTAACATAGAGATGGTGTATATATAAATATATATATATATAAATCTAACTTATATTTATGTAAGTATTATGAAATTTGAAATTTTTAAGAGATGTTTGTTTTCCTTTTTTTCAGGACAATCCCCTCCTCCCCCTTCTGGTAAGAATTAATATTTGCATTTTACTTATTTTATTTTTTGTTGCTAAGTTTATATATTTAATGTTGATAGAATTTTCCCTTATTTTCTAGTAAAACCATTTTAAAAGATGAATGTTACGATTATGAATGGTTCTTGATATTTTCTTGTTCTTAATATTCCTACTTATAAGATATAAAGTTTGATAACTCCTTGAATGTGTCATTTGTATACGTATTATTGTGTATAAATTATAGGTTTTCTTAAACTTGACAATAAATTGCATGGCAGGACTCCAATCTCTTTTTAAGTTTTAACATTACATACAATTCAAGTTAGATCACAAAATTTTATGGTTCAAAAATTGGTTAAGGAATTAGCTGAGAAATTAGAATTCTAAACGCACTATATATGTTACACATATATACATATATATAAAAAAGAAAAACAGATTAGTAAGATACTTTACAACAATCATTTCCAAATTCTATTGTCACAATGTAATTAACAGTCTTAATGAGTATTCTAATCCTGAGATAAATTAAATTTAAACAATGAAAATGTTAAAAATAAATTCATACATACGACATGCAAAATAAGAGAGAAAATAAGTTATATCACTTAAATGTTATTGCTATTTAAAATGTATTACTGATTTCCTGATTCATCATATGGTTGAGTTGACAGTATGCATTAGAAGGTAAGTAAAGCCACTAAGCTAATTCTGATTTAATAATTATAATGCACAGTTCTAGTTACGTTCATTCAAAATATTCTGAGAATTGGGTAATTAAAGGAATTATTTTTTAATTAAATGGAAATTCATTTCAAACCATGAAACAAAGAACTATGTGGAAACTAACAAACTGTTCCTGCATCTGCATATGAAGCAATACTCTCTTATTTTTTAAAAGATGTAATCTTAGGATTTTATCATCATTAGTACAACAGAGAATTTTTATAAATACATGAAAGTCATTAATGCATAGTAGATGTGATTGGTTTATGACAGCTACTCTCATGCATTTTAGCATCTCCACCTTTTACCAATGATGAAGTTCATTTCAATCATATAAATTGGTTATTGTTGCAGGAGGGGAATGGGAATAGGGTAGAATGGGGAGTGAATATTTAAAATGGTAGATGACTTATCATCTTACTGAGAGAGTTTCCATTATCTCTGCACTGACTGTTATAATAAGCCTCCAAATGATGACATCAGGTAAGTCAAAATAGTGACCCCAAATGCAATTGAGAATGTCCTCTTGCAAATATGGCCAACAAGAAAATGACCAATAGAAACCAGTAGTATCTCTAAAGTGTAGATGGAGGACAATGTAGAATTGGCAATTGGAGTGTGTTTTCTAATCTTGAATTTAATTCTTATTCATTGAATTAGGGAATGTGCCCTGAGCTTAAGACATGTGCAGGAATATTAAGGCTTCTAGGCAGAAGGGTAGTTTTCTGAACACCCTTTTTCCTTTGACCTTGGAGTGAATTTGCATGATGAGATATAATCTTTAGAAATGCTACTCTTCAACAAGGCATAGCACGATTATGCAAGGTATTTGGAATGATATTCCCTTTAGTTTCTTTGTAATTCAATTTAAAAGAAAAGTGGGAGTGGGTAATAAAGGGAAAATGTCACCACATTTTCTCAAAGCAGGACGGATCATTGGAATCCTGCTGAAACCAGACAGTTTAACCTAAAAACAACAAATTAGTAATTGTTCAAGTTTACAATGATGAAAGAACATTAATGTTATTGCACAGAATTTTAAGCTCCTCCCTCTCTCCCTTCCCTGTCCTCTCTCCCTCTCTTTCTTCCTACTGTCTTTTCCTCTTCCCTCTTTCCTTCCTTTTATTCAACAAAGAGCAGGTGAGAGAATAAGTCAAGTTAGACTTATGATTTTACACTGAAGCCAGGAAGGAGCTACTTGCCTATTAATAGCTAGATATGTTGGCCTGTATTATGGGTGAACGTTTGTTAGTAAATATGCTGATTGGTGAGTTATTAGGTTATGAAATTCTAGAGATTGGAAATTTTCCTTGGACAACAAGGACTGTAACAATTGTACTATCACTTTGGATTTCTGAACCACAGAAGAACTCCACATTATTTCATGTGCATGGCCTTGGGGCAGTTCAATAGAGTTTAGATGTTTTCTTCCTGTATTTAGTAAACATCGATTTCACTTAGCCTTTGACATTAATGAATGAAGCAAGGACTTCTGTGTGTCTTTCTACTTCCATTTTCTGAATTTCCTGTTCAGTAATCTTTTAATTTTGGTTCTTAATTCTTATCACTTCTACTTTTCTCCAGTTTCTCCCCTTCTTCCTCTTTCCATATTCATGCTATTTTCTCTTACTTTTGTTGAACTGAATGGTTAAAATACTTGTGTGATATAATTCAATTTTTTTGTTATTTAAATATTGAAAAACATAGAAGTGGCTATTCACAGAAATGAATACATGTCAAACATAGATGATTTAGAAAAAACACATCACTATTACCTCAATATCTAGAAATCACAATGTTTTTTTTTTAAACATTTTGTGGTGTATTCTCTGCACCACCCCCCAACTCTTTTATAAAGAAATACACATTCTGAGTAAGAGAACACCAAAAATTTTAAGGCCTTTAGTACATGGTGCTAATGTGCCCTGCAGGAAGTTTTTACTAATTGTATACTCCAAGCAGCTGTCCCTGTACCTATGTCAACACTATCTTGTCACATTGTTTTTTCTTCTGAGGTGAATTGAAACTGTGGAAAATGGTATTTCAATATCTCAAATTGTATTTCTTATGTTATCAAAAGTTGAAAACATTTTTGTAGATTTGGGCCATTTGTGTATCTATGTGAGACATTTGTTTCCCTTTTACCCAATCTTTGCTTTGTTTGACTTTGATTTATTAAAAAATAATCACTTTGTACCTAGAACTTTATCTTTCATTTTTTCTCCTGGGACAGTAGTCCTCCTAGTAGTCTCCTTTGGAGTTTATCTTTCTCTATTCCTCATTGATAAGTCCTTTACATTTTTTTTTTTTTACAATTTCTTTTAATCACTTTTCTTTACGCATGGGTTCCATCCTTTTTTAAAAAAAATTTTTATTTAAATTCAATTAGCCAACATATAGCACATCATTAGTTTTTGATGTAATGTTCAACGATTCATTAGTCGCATATAACACCCAGTGTTTATCACATCATGTGCGCTCCTTAATGCCCATCACCAGTTACCCCATTCCCCCACCCACTTCCCTTTTCGCAAACCTCAGTTTGTTTCCCGGAATCCTTTTGAACCCAATTGCTTTGGACAGTTGAGAATCCAGCAATCGAAAGGGGAGAGGTCAAGGCATAGTTGCTTTCAATTTCATTTCCCCATTTGTATCTTTAGCCTCTGTTCTGTAGCTTGTTTTATGTCTAAGTCTACATATCTATACCTCTGTATGCATCTATATTTATATATATGCGGGTATATATGTATATGTATTTACTAATATATACACACACCATATATCATATCTGTATGTTGCACGTGTATATACATATATACGTATATAATGGACTGGGGAGTTAGTAAACTCAGATGAGTATACGTTGCAGGATATGAATCATGTATTTATTTTGTTTTCCTTCTTCCATCTCCCATGAATACAATAGGACTGAACTCAACAGAAAAGCCCAGTGCTCTGACTCCACGCGACCCCTCACCTTCTCTCACCACTGCATTCTCACTCACAAGCATCTCTGAAAGAGAAAATAACTCCTCAGAGACCACGCCTCCTCTTAATCCAGACAGTACTCCAACCGAAGGATTCCGGAGCCCTTTGGATAATCCCACCACTCTTAATGTGGCAGGTTGGCACAGAGAGGTTAACTGAAATGAGTTTAGGAGAACCTGTCTTTCTTTTTGAATTCTAAAGTTCTCAAAGCAGTTTTTCTTTAAATTATGTGTGCAGTTTCTATGTATGTGATTTTATTCAGGTGTGTTAAGTGTAGGACATCTAGGTGTTCATGAAATATTAATTGACCACGCTGTTAAGGAGACGATGGAAACGGATGGCACAAGTAACGTTGTAGGGGAGGAGGGGAGTTTCTCGAGCATCCTCGGAGCTGCAGGCCCTGCATCCTCGTCCCTGTTCCTGCTCACTTAGGTTTTCTGCAGCTCCAGACAGGTCAGAACTCTCTGCTTCAGGGCTTTGTCAGTCTTGCCCTCCCTGGCTGTAATTCCAAAGTAGAATCTTTCTTTGTTCAACTCCAGATTCTCAATATCAGAAAATTACTGGAGATATACAATTTATTTTTTAAAATCCACACTGAGGATTAATAATCCATTTTTGCTGTTTGGAGGTCCTCCAGGGGTATTTGGATTATTTAAAAAATTTAATCAAGGTTGTGGGTCTTAATGGTGGAATTTAAGGTAACGTGGCCACGTTCATAGCAAAATATCAGTGATGTGGGAGGCATTTTTGCCAGGGAAGACCACTGAGTCTCTTCCGATTCCCAATAAATCCGTGATTTGCTCATTCTCTATTTATTGTTAGGTCTGCCAGTGTGTTTGGTACATAAATCAACCCTCATGAGGGTTGTTCCTGTCTTTTCTGAAATAATGTGCTATATTGCCATTTTCTGAGGCAAACAGGTTTGTAGACATATTCTGATTAGAGACTATGCTATTTGTTTAACAGGGCCATTAATCTTAGTTTGGAAAACAAGTATGTATAACACTACCTCAAAAATTTTGGGGGAGGTACATCGTAATGTTTTGAGTACCATACTGATTAAGTTTATTGGTTGTAATAAGCAGTTAAATAAATGATAAACGCCCCCTTATGTTGATTATAGGACTGTACCTTCAATCTTCCCTCCATTTTTCCCTGCTACCCAAGCAGAGTAGTACTAGGATCTATCTAAACATTACAAGCATTTGAATTCATTGCCCAAAATTTTAACAAAAGGAATGTGAGGTTGAGGGTGTTGATGGCTAGGCAGGACATTTCAGGTTAAACTCTTTTACTGACTGAGGAAATGTCCCACAGAGTTTTCCATTACAGAGTTTCCTCATTTCACTTCTTGTACACAAATACATGCATACAACATTCTATATGAAGCAAAATGTGAGAAGAAATGTTTAAAGTGGAATAGATTGGGGAAAAGGGTGAATATTAAAATACTAACTTGCTCTGGCACAATAAAACTGGTTGGTGAAATTAGCTTGGAAAGTTTCTCACACTTGCAAATAAAAGAACACATTTTTCCCCCTAGAAAATAATTTTGCTATCAGGTGATATTTTAATTGTCTACTGGGATAATATCTATATGTGTTATTTAATTTTTGTAATTGATTTATATTCTGGAATACAATAAAATTTTCAGGCTTACTGATATGTGTAGTGAAAAAATCCCTTAATCCATTTTTCTAACACTGTAATATTTTCAAATATTTTCAAAATTGTTCAAAAATCATTGAACTTAATTATGTATGTAATATTATTTTTACAAAAATATTTTATTCATGTTGCAAACATCAATGTAGAAGCATATAGAAAGTATATACTTCTGCTTATATATACTAAAACGTATATATATAGTATTTATATAAATATATATTTATTTTACATATATATGTTTATTCATATAAGTGTATATATGTGTGTGTGTATATATGTATACACACATATATATACATATACATATATATATAAAAGTATTTACACGTATATGCAATGAAAATACTATTTCTCCAAATCCTGATCCTTAAAGATATCATTTTACCCATGGTACACCCCCCAGACTCTAGACATGGGATTCTGGAGCAAATGTGTGTGTGTGCAACTGTTTCCCCACATCTTTTCCAGTACTAGATATTATTAATCTTTTAAAACTCTGTCATTACAATAGTTAAAATATTTCATTTTTACATTGTAAAAATTTCATAGTGATCAGTATTTTTGCATATACTTTTTCTCCATTGTATATATTAGATGTCTGTTACATGTCTTGTCCATTTTTCTTTTTTTTTTTCTTTTTTAAATGATTTGCATATTGTATATTGAGGGATTCTTTATTGTTTCTGCCTACAAAGAAATATCCCAACTTTCAGTTTGTAAAGTTGAAGGAGAGTTCACAAAGCTCATAGTGACTTGGAGGTCAAAAAAAGCCACCTGGAAACCTGAGTCATCTGTGACTTCATGGCCTAGAGGGAGCCTCTGGGAATATGTAAATAAAGAACACAGGTGCCGCCTTCCTGCCAGGCGAATTTAAATAGAGGCAGACACACATTTTAATAGACTGAGTCATTTCACGGTTTGGTAAACAAATATACTTGTAACCTCCTAGTATTTGTATTTTTCATCTATAGTGGGGAGACTCTGAAATGATTTCACTTTCTTACTTCAGGTGTTACCCAGCCGCCTCTCCACTCCACGCACGCAGACTCGCAGGCGCCCTCTGCCGGATCTGACACGCAGACACCCAGCAGCACTGCTGCCCTTTACGCACGCACCCCTGCTCCGGGCGGGAATGACACAGAAGGTTTGCGGGGCTGTTAGACTTGTGCAAATACGAGGGGAGCATGACAACTTCCTGCGTTTAAGAATAGCGTGAGGGAATCCAACCACTGGTTAAACGTGTAGCACTTGCTAGTTGGTGAATTTGGAATTTCATACTTTCATAGTCATCCTTAGTTTATGAGGCTGCATAACTAAGGTCCTTGTAATAGAAATGAAATCATAAAGAATGAGACTTACAAGAATAAAGGGAAGCCCTGTTCGGGGCGAAACAGTTATTTAGGGCACTCTATACGTTTCTTTGCATTTGGAGCAAGTATCACTGCAGAGTGAGAACATTTTGCTGGTGATAAAGAATGATATATATGAATTGTTGCTTAGAGATCCCCAACCAATAAACAAAATCATGAAGAGCGGATGACTTCCATCATCATAAAGGGCAGTAAGAAATTGTAACCATAATTTAATTGTTTTATAAAAGAATGGAAAAAAAGAAATAGATGCTTCATACTCCCCATTCAAACATTAAGATTCCTTCTGCTCAGCATCTCTGTATATAAAAGCATGGCAAAATATCCCCTCCCTTGTCTTTCCAAAATCAGCCGCTAGGTCACTTCGTGGTGCCCTTTTTTTTTAATCCTGAAAAAACAAAAACCCACACAGACACACATAGAAGTGTAGCGGCCCGAGTGCCTGAAGGTTAAAGATAGAAATGGGGGAGCCTACAGAGCTGGCGCTCAAGTGGCCTTGCTTAAGTATGAATCAAACATGGAAGTCAAACCTATCCAATAGAATAATCATTATTTTGAAGGATTAAAACTCTTCCCTTGGCACAAAAGTCATTACAGGCAGTGCACAAGCTTTAAACAACAGGGAAAAGAACTGCCCTCACCTCCCCGCTTCATTCGACCCACTCCAGCTGCCATGAGATCGGCAGTAAGAAGATTGGGAGTTTTTAGCAAATCCACAGATTCAGAAGTTGTGCATGAGAAGGAGCTGCAAAAGAGCTAAAGGGGACTGACCTGCAGGGCTGATGGTCGCACAAACCACTCTATTTGCCCTCAGGAAGAAATTCGTCTTCTCCAAGTGGCTAATTAAAAATTGATTAGGATTAATTAACCTAAGTAAAATGGTAAAAGCCACTCCTAAAGCAGCACTGAGATGACCTACACCAGAGAGCAGTAGTTTCCATATGAAGGAGGAAGGGAGGGAATTTGGGGAGGGAGCGTGGGGGCCTCAGAAGAGCAGGAAGACAAGGGACTCTGGGGGGGAGGAGGGGGCGAAGGGAACAAGCTCCTGAAAGAGAAAAAGGGAAGAAAATGGAGCAAGGCAAAAGACAAACCCGCTGATTTTTAAAATGTGGCAGAAGACCAGTTCTGTGTCTTTTCTTTATTTTGAGAAGAAGAAGAAAAAAAAAAAAGTTTCCCGATCTTCTTGTTCTGTTGGAGCCCTTCTCTGGGGATCCAGAACTGAAGAACTGATGTTTATGTCATTCATTCTGCTCTATGGGTTAGTGAAATGGGGGCATGGGTAGTGGATTGTGAAGACCGAGCTGAGAACCCAAACTCAGGTTTTTGGAAGATGCCTTTTCAATTCTAATGGATGTGGATGTGAAGTTATGGACTGTTCTCGGTTTGTAACTGGAGGATGTCTGCATGCTGGCTTTGAAACCATTTTCAGAACGTGCATGCATGTTTCACTCTGCTTAAACACTGAGAATCTTACTGTAAACGCAAGGCTGATCTCCTATCATTGAACTGATGGCCCCAGGGATCATGACAGTGAAGTTACCATACGAGCTCAAATAGAGGCTCGTTAGTATGTCTTCGTTTTGGCCCTGACAACTACTGGAGTCATCTAGTAGGCTCCCCATGCATACATATTGATTGCTTGTGCTGTAATTCTGGGTGTGATGTCTGCAGGAAGATATCACCTGCATGAGGTGCTTTGAAGCTTGACAGTGAAAAGTCCTAACCAAGTACATTATGGCATTTCTTCAGAGATGACACCTGATTCTCTACCAATTGACTTAGATGTGCTTGGAAAATAAAGAGGCAGTGTCAGGATAATGTGGAAGTTCTTTGATTCTGAACCAGTTTTCTTTCTCCTGGTGAGGACAGTGTACACAGTGAGTCAATTGTAACCTTCAGCTAGAAAGGAAGTGCCCTGAGCTCAGCAGCTGCACAGGCAGAAGCCCATTCAGCTCTGATTTAAAAAAAGTGGACCTAAGCACCTGCACCCAGAAATCCCTCCCCGGAGAGATGCACCCCATGTGAGGCTTTCAGCGCATGGCAGGTCGCGCTTCTTCTTCTGCCAACCTTAACGCAGCTCCACTCCCATCTCTGTGGTGTCAGCACCAGCAAGCCAGCACCCCAGTCTGGGTGCATTCCCACTGTCACCCAAGGCATCCCTCAGCTGGGAAGCTTGGCTTCCCTGGGTTGTGCAAACTGGCTCCTCTGGTCCCAAAGACTTTTAAAATTTGTGCTCCAGTCACAGAGCTGCATAGGTGTTGAATCGCCTGACGTTAAACTTACCTCTTCCACAAAGCTTGCTGTTTTTCATTCAGTTTTGCAGAACACACAGAGCCAAGTGCCTGATTGTTGCTTGGCCTTTGCTTCAATAATCTGTTTATGTTGACTGTCCGGCCATTGCCCTTGGGTGGCAGAAATGGATGACAGTGATGATGGCCTTTCTGCTTGCAGGCTTCACAGGAGAGAGGATTACACCCAGCATCTTCCAGCCAGACAAAGATTTCATACAAGTAGCTACCCTCAGCCCTGCACACAGCAGCTCCGCTGCCTTACCTGCACGCATCTCCAGCAGCACCGCCAATGATAACTCCTCAGGTTTGACCACGACGCTCTAGGTGTCTTAGGTTCGGGATAACGAGATGGAAACTTGAAACTTTAATGCAGCTCTTTTACTTCATACCAATTACTATTTGCACGTTTCCTGTTTTACGAAGTTTCATATATTGATACTAAATTAGACAAAATAAACTTGCCAGTAAACTTTTTTTTTCTGGGCATACTTTACTTTGTTACTCATGGTATGAATGTTGATGGCAAAGAAGAAAGATAATAGACTTTAGTGTCACATAGCGCAGGGATCAAATCCAGCCTCTTTAACTTTCTGGCTGACTTTAACACAAGCTACTAAAAGTTTATGTGTGTGTCAGTTTTCCCTTCTGTAAAAGTGGATATTATAATATTCATTTTATAGGGTTGATGGAGAACTGAGTACGTAAAAAAGGCTGGCAGTCAGTGAATATTAAAAAAGAGTAAGTAAGTGGTACCCTTATCAGTAATTAAAATAAGGACGTTGTAATGGAAGCAGAAAGGAGTAGTTTGACCATCAGGTAAGAATTACACCAAGGAGTGAATAGCTTCTCTCAACTTACTTAATGTCATGCTCTAATTTTTGAACTATTGCTTATCTCCAAGGGCCACTGGTAGATAAAGTTTTGATTCACTTTTTTATTTTAAAAATGAGCAAGTGTTAATTCCAATGAGGTCTCCCGTAGTAAAGATTCGGTTGGGAAAGTATCTTTGCTGACGAGTTTTTCCCTTGCCCTTCATCATGACAAACTCATTAACTTTTATTCTCTGTTCATTTCCTTGCAGATTTGAGTCTTACGTCCACTTCACCTGCAACAAGCATTATCCCTACAACTGCTCCCACAACAATAGGTGACAATCTTACCCTCAGCCATGCAGTCATACCACCACCATGTACCTGGGATGTGTTCATAGAAGGGTCGTCCATTTGCTCCACACTAGGCTCCTTTTTTTTGAGAAATTCAATTAAATATTCTAATCATGGGGGCTGTGGGATGGCAGTCTTAAAACCCTGATTTTAGCAGTGCAACAACTGGTGAGATCAGGGCCTAATGTTACTGTCATAACCTGTCATGTCATTATAGCATCCCCCAAGAGTTGTGTACTTTATGCAAATGCATAGAAAAATAATCAAATATACTAGGACTTCTTTCTCTAAGAGTGGGTTTAGCTATTAGTATGAAAAAGGACAATTCTATCAGTGGGATTCTCCACTCCAAGTGGTGAATAGCAGAGGAGTGATTGTAAAGCCCCAGTCATGCAACATGGAGCATGGAAACCAAAGCAAGGGGCCTCTAGGGAATGAACTGAGCAATTGGCAGTGTCAGTCAGTGGGTCGGCCATGGTAGAGCCCGCAAGCCCACTGTTCTTTCCCACATTCTTCCAAATCAAAGACCAGATTATCAGAGGTCTCTTAGCTTTCACAAAGCATATTTCCACTCATTCTTCAGTTAAATACATATGCTTCACCCAAGATATGTTTCAATTCATTGAAAGAGCCATTAATTACCTTGGATCCAATATATGTACAAAGAACTTAACAAAAGTTAAATTACGGAATGAAGCAGCATTTGCTTATTTTCTGATGTTTTTAAACAGAGGTGTAAACTGAACTCTCTAGGGATTATAATTATAAAAATCTGTTTTGAGATCAGTCAAGGGGATGAGGATCTTTAAATGTTTTTGGCTGTGCGTATAGTTAGCCATATCACCACACCATAATCAAATGTGTGCTCAAAAATGCCAATATTACTATTATCACAATCATGTTTATTGGGTAAATTCATGAAAATCTTTTCTAGAACTAGCTCATTAGTTTATAACATTTGACGTTTTGAGATTAAAACATTGTACTGGACACTGCGAACCCTGCATTTTCTGTTAAACCTAACTGATAGACTTTACAATTTATGAAGTTGAAACATTGTAAAACCATCCTTTCCCAAAATGACTATAGCAGAGCTGTTGTAAATGAAATTTTAATAATTTGCATTCTTTTTTCTTTTTTCTGTTACAGTTTCTACTACACCTAAGCAATCATGTGGTAAGTTTGTTTATCTAGAGGCAGCATATATCACTTTAGAATATCACTTGAATTACTTCCTTCTTCATTCTAAGCTTTAAGACCCACTAGCAAGTTAAACTCACCCGCTCTCATTTCCCAGCAATGATCAGTTCTCAGCCTTAAGAGCCGGTGTCCTTCAGGGGCAAGAAGCTCTGATGTCATGTTCAGACCTCGTTTTGAGCATCAGGTCAATCACTACTAGCTCAACAACTTTGGTGAAGCCACTTAACTTCAGTTTGCGTGTGCGTGAAATGGAAGATAGCAAGTTTGCTTTGGGGTCGCGGGGGGTGAGGATTCCGTGTAATGATACATGTGAAATGTGGAGAATACTTTCAAGGCTTGTGAAGAAAAAGAATCTGTTTTTGTCTCTGCCTCTCTGTCTTTCCGTCTTGTCAGGGTTTTGGCTCAAAGCAGCTGCTTGAGAACAGTTTGTGCAACCCTTTTCCCATTGTCCTACTCTCTTCTCAGCGAAGGTTTTTCATGGCGGGGGCTTCACCCTCCATATTGTTTGTGAATCTCATCATAGTCTCTGCTTTCAGTAGCTCACCATACATTTAATGTAAAGATCAGCCTTCATATGTTTGCTTAATTAATATGGTCTTTTATGATCATATTCCTCCTATATTATTGCCTCCTTACACTTTTGACTTAACTAATGTGAAACTACTTACAGTTTTCTAAACACATAGTGGTTACATAATGCCTCTGTGTTCTCTCCAGCTCTACTTCCTCTACACTTAGAATTCCACTCCACCCTTATCCAGCCACCCCCTCCCATCTTCTCTTTTCCTACGTCCTACTCATATTTCAAAACACAAACCAAGTCACCCACCTCCTCTGGAGAGCCTCTCCTATCCCTGCAATCTGAATAGATTTCTCCCCACCCCACTCCCATATTATTTTGTGCATAATCTTGTTTTAGGTGTTGGCATGTCTTCTGCAACTCATGTCTATGTTTGTCTCCATGTTAGATTCTACGTTTCTAAGAGCTGATCATTTGTATTTCTATGGCTTGGGACAGTGTCTTAAAGATAATAAGGGCTTAATAATGTTCATTGAATTAAAAATGTATTCATTCAGTGAATAAATTTGCATTTGTGGAAAACATATTTTTACCAGTCAACGGAATTTGTTTAAATAAAGGAGAGAACATGAGATGTCCCAAGGGGAGGTCTTTAGAGGGTTTATTATTGATAATTTTACCTAGGTAAAGGAATAATGAGGCCTGTGGTTGCTGAATTAATGTTCCACATATTTGGAGAAACAGGTAATCAAGAACTGCATTTTAGAAAGAAAGGGAAATGATAAAGCAAGGAGAAGAAATTTGTCAGAAACTTCATTCATTTGTGCATCAATTCAACAAGTAATTCAAACAAATGAGCCCTTACTAATGGCAGGTTTTATGCAACAACTTGGATTTATGTTGATGCTTAAAGTAAACTGGTCTTTGCTGTCCTAGAATATATAGTTCAGTCAGGAAGACAGACATTAATCTGTTAATCAGATTAATTAAACTTAAAAGCTGAGGTCCTTGACAGGCAGTGAGACAAAGGAAATTTTGAAAAATAATAATGGACACACCTGAAGTGTTTCTTCTCTTTTTCATGTTTCTGGGGCTACTTTGTTAGATATTTGATATTTTTGAAAATCTATATTAAGATGCTTGCATTTGATGTAGGTTTGTTCCGAAATTATTTAAAAAGATAATCCTCACTTTTATTTTCTTTCAGATGACAAGTATGCAAATATCGCTGTGGAATATCATTATGATAATAAAGATGGGTCATATAAAGCAAAACTAAATGTTAGTGATCAAGTGAATTGTGAAAACGCCACATGTAGTGAGAATGAGATCCTCGACCTAACAGAATGTGAAAATAAGAATGTTACTATAAGTCATAATTCATGCGGTACTCCAAATAAAATTTTAAACCTGGAGGTACCACCAGGTAAATATAAATTGGTGTCTATTTGTATATTTACAAAACAGTACAATTCCATGTGTCTTTCATTCTAATGGTTGCAGGAATCTGTCAGGTGAGTGAGCAGGGAAGAGGGAAAGGAAGTTGGCAGGACGCAAGTGGGGGAACTTGCTGCTCTCTTAACCCAGTGAGGTTAGAAACTCTTATAATCCTTCTTAATTCTTTTCCCCTCCCTACACTCCTACAGAGTGTTTCGTGTAGGTTAAGTATTATTTATCCCCCTGTGAATAAGCGATTATCCACAAGCTTTCTTTCTCCTCCCCTACTTAATTCAAGTAATTAAATATTTATGTGCATGTACTTATCCTTCTGATAAATCTCTTACATCTCCTACAGATGTGTCTGGAGTATATTGGGGGAAAACACAAAGTCAAGGATTTGATGATTGTGGAAAGAACAAAAATACTTTCACACACAAAAAAGAGAGTTATGATCATGTTAAGGTGATCAAGCTGGTTTTGCCAGCTCAGCTCTTGCTAGAAAGGAGAATTGACCCGGGTATCAAGCCCACTCCACTAAAGCATATCTTAACAAAATGCGTTTGGGAAAAGGGATTCAGGAATTGTAAATTTGTTGGCTCTCTCACATCACATAATAATTCAAGAACATTGATTGATTTGTTAACATTTCAATAGGTTAAAGTTTGCTTTCATATCTTGGCCATTGTAAATAATGCTGCTTTAAACATAGGGGTGCATGTATCCTTTTGAATTAATGTTCTTGTATTCTTTGGGTAAATATCCGGCAGTGAGACTGCTGGATCATAGGGTTGTTCTTTTTTTAATTTTGAGGAACTGCCATACTGTTTTCCACAGTGCCTGCACCGGTTTGCATTCCCACCAACAGTGCACAAGGGGTCCTTTTTCTCCACATCCTCGCCAACACCTGTTGTTTCCTGTGTTGTTGATTTTAGCCCTTCCGACGGTGTGATGTGATAGCTCATGTCGTTTTGATTCGCATTTCCATGATGGTCAGTGATGATGAGCATTTTTTCCTGTTGGCCATCTCCATGTCTTCTTTGAAGAAATGTCTGTTTATGCCTTCTGCCCATTTTTTTATTGGATTATTTGTTTTTTTGGGTTTGATTTGTAGAAGTTCTTTATATATTTTGGATACTAACCCTTTATTGGGTATGTCATTTGCAACAACATGGATATAGCTAGAGAATATAATGCTAAGTGAAATAGTTGGAGAAAGACAAATCCTACAGGACTTCACTCATATATGGAATTTAAAAAACAGAACAAACAAAGGGAAAAAAATAAGAGAGAGACAGAAAGGAAGAAACAGACTCCTAACTATAGGGAACAAACTGATGGTGACCAGAGGAGAAGGGGATTAAAAAGGTGATGGAGATTAAGGAGTGCACTTGTTACTGTATGGAATTGTTGAATTGCTATATTGCACGCTTGAAACTAATAGTACATTGTATGTTAACCAACTAGAATTAAAATAAAAACTTAAAAATACATAGGTTAAAGAGTGATATTTTTTGATAAATTACTGAAATAAATGATCAATTAGATACAGAAAATGACAATGTAAAAAACACATTCCCCAAGACAGAACCCCCCATACTCTGTGTAATAATTGTTTAATAAAAATATTAAGCATAAGTAAAAAAAATTGAAGATCTAAGTAAGAGAAAGGATGAAGTAAGTGTGTTAAAATGTGCAAAAAAGGCAATTTCACCTAGACAGCGCCTTGGGTCCCATTTTTTAAATGTAAGATAAATTCTAAATAAAATGCTGCCAAAATGTGTGATGTTAAAAAAAATAAGCTAAATAATTGAGACATGCAAAACCCTGAAGTATTAGACTTTATCAAAAGCACTCTAAATGTTTGCCAAAGACTATATCATGAATATAATTTCAGTCACTTTAATTGAGCATATGGCACACAGTATGAAACATTAATCATCTATTTCTATATCTTCTTTTTGACAGATCCTGAAAGTTTTGATTTGAGAGATTGTACGGAGAAAGAAAAAGCAAATACTTCTATTTGTTTAACAGTAGAAGAAAAGAAAAGCTTTACTTGTGATGAAACTAAAATTACACACAGACTTCAATGTGGTAAGAATATAGCTTTTGGGGCGCCTGGGTGGCACAGCGGTTAAGCGTCTGCCTTCAGCTCAGGGCGTGATCCCAGCGTTATGGGATCGAGCCCCACATCAGGCTCCTCCGCTATGAGCCTGCTTCTTCCTCTCCCACTCCCCCTGCTTGTGTTCCCTCTCTCGCTGGCTGTCTCTATCTCTGTCGAATAAATAAATAAAATCTTTAAAAAAAAAAAAGAATATAGTTTTGATTAGAGTATGTTTATGGTAAAAAGTTGTTCCAGATATATCTAGTCCGTCCGTCCTTCCTTCCTTCCTTATTTCATTCCTTCCCTCTCTCCCTTCTTTCTTCCTGTTTCCTCTCCCTACTATTTTCTCCCTCCCCCTGCCTTATCTTCTGCCCCCCTCTTTTGGTCCATGGTATATTTGGAGTCACAACATTGTATTCTTTATACCACTTAAATTCACAAAATAGACAAATACTTTCCCTTAAAAAATAGTCTTTGAAATAGTAAAAGTCAATTAATTTACAAGAATTTTCTTGACAACTGTTATTATACACAGTGCACAAGGCATTGTTGAAGAGATTATCAGAGAAGGATGTTATAGAAACATTATGATACACATACTGTTAGAATAAAAGCAAACATAAGAGCATATGGCTCGAGAGTTTGTGTGGTCAGCCCTCCATCAACAAAATTCATAGACAACCTCAAGAACACTTACATGAAAGACAAGTGGGCAAAGGACAGTAAGTGCCTCTAGGAATATGAGTTTGGGTTCATATGGGAGGCAATAATTGAGATACGGATTCTTTTTAATAATTAATGACTTAATAATTTATTTATTTTTATTTAAAATTATTAAGGTGGAAGTTCCTTCCTTGGTATAAAGCCATCTGCTAAGCCATACTTGGCAAGACAGATAGACAGACAGACACCCACACATACACACACACACACACACACACACACACACACACACATACACAAAGGGTGCAGTGTGACAGTGGTTGTAATCATCATGTTATAAAGAAGATTCATGGCTATGATATAAGTAATATGAGGAAAGCAAGAACAAACTGATTATGAACTGATGGTAAAACAATAATGTACCTAAAATATTTATTAGGCAAAAGCTAACTCAGGTGCAGTCTCAGCTTCTGAACAGAGAAGTCATTCCATTAATTAAATTAGAGACACTCTCAAATTCAGTTAGACTTTTAATATTTTCTTTAAAATTGAGTGTGGCAAAATCATGCATTATGATAGTAGTTTTTAGTATCTTTTAGTTATTATTTACTATTTGTAAAAGTTTTCAATGTGATAGATATTAAATTATTATAAATACAAAATCTGAAGAGGAAATTACATGTGATAAATTGTATTCATACACTGATATATGATACTTATTTCTTTCAGATAATCGTACTCCATCTAATGAGAAACAATTTGAATGGGAACACTTTTTACCTAAAAAGAATTATTCCTGTAGTTTACAAGTATTCTATGATGGCCATACATTTTTGCACATAAATAAAACTATTGAGACAGATTTTGGAAGTGAGTATATTACTTACATGTATATGTAAAATTTATTCTTATGTTCTTGCAATTCTTTGAGAACCACAGAAAACGATGTTGTAGAATTGAGAAAGGATTTCAGAAAATAGGTATGTATCAATTTTTAAAGTACAATTTCAAAATGAATGACAGAAGATCCAAACCTTTGTCCAGTTTTTTGTGTGTTTTGTGCGTTTGTTCTTTTCAGCTGCAAAATGTAGGCCCTTGTGAGGTATGGTGAAACAAAACCGAGGTAGATGATATGGTTTATTCATGCATTTCCCGTTTCCTCCTGCGGCAAGGTTCCCTTCTTGGTGCCTCTGCCCCTCTATCAAACCCTGCCTTTGACAGAAGTGAGCACAGGGCTATTAAAACACAGCAGCAAATCTAAATATTGGTGACATGATAATAGTTAGTGTGACAAAGTGCCAGCAATATAAATAATAACAAGAGTATAATAGCTAATAACAGTTGGAAAATACCATTCTGGAAAATAATAGCATTTGGGAGCTGGAGGGGAGAAGGAAGGGAACAGTGCTAAAATTTCACTCTTATTCAGGGAAGTATGGCGATTCCAATGAAATGTAGAATCTGCTAGGAAAAAATATGTTAATTACGTGTATGACAATTTATGAGTAACCACCAAAGAAAGAGAGATGAGGAAAAGGTAGTGGAGAAAAGGAGGACGAAGAGGCAGAGGGAAAAGAAAGAGGAGGAAGAAGAGGAGGAGGAAAAGGGAGAGAGAGATTGAGAGACAGAGAGAGAGAAAGAGAGAGGGACAGAGCAGGAGAAGGTGGAGGAGGTGGAAGCAGCAGGCAGGGAAACAGAAAGGGAGAGAAAAAATACTAGCAGGGAGTAATAGGTCAGATAGGAGAAATATGCCATGATACACAAAAGTCACCATAAATACAAATGGCCTCAATTTACCTTTTGAAACAGAGATGCTCAGATTTGAGTAAAGACACATTGTGGAGGAATTTCATAGCCTGAAGGAAGACCAAGTGATGTTTTAGGAGAAATTTTATCATTTTGCTGTACGCTGAGTGACAGTCAACAGAGAGTATTTGCGAGAACCAAAACAACAAATGCAAAATGGTAGAAGGGAAAAAAATAACTAAGTTTAGAGTACCAAGTTATTGAGAGAAGGAAGAAAATTATACTAAGAATTTATCACAAACTTAAAGGCTTGTTTTTAAAAAGAATAATAAAATAGACCTCTACAAAAAAAATAAAACCCCCATTGATTAAAAGAAAAAAAAAACCCTAGGGGCACCTGGGCGTCTCAGTCATTAAGCGTCTGCCTTCAGCTCAGGGTGTGATCCCAGGGTCCTGGGATCGAGCCCCACATCAGGCTCCTCTGCTGGGAGCCTGCTTCTTCCTCTCCCACTCCCCCTGCTTGTGTTCCCTCTCTTGCTGGCTGTCTCTCTCTCTCTCTCAAATAAATAAATAAAATCTTTTTTAAAAAGCCCTAAAAGTAGAGATTTAACAAATTGTAAAGCAACTTTGCATCCAATATGAAAAGTTACATAAAAAAGTTAGATAATTTTCTAGAACTTAGGAATTATGAAAATTTACCTGGGAGGAGTTAGAAAATTGGAATTAAACCTCCAGTCCAATGTCTCTTTACTCATTTCACATTCACTGTCTCCTTCCCTCACCTGCCCTTAAGAAAATATAAAGACAAATTTGCCACATGTTCAAAGAACAGATAGTTTCTTTCTTACCCAAACTACTCAACAGGGTAGAAGACATGGAAATCTATCAACTCATTTTGATTATTCTTAGGGTTTAGGATAGGCTTAGGGTTAATGTTCAGTGGATTTGCAACTTCAGTAAAACTGAGGTAACTATAGGCCAGTCTCTCCTGTGAACATAGACACTAAATAGTAAATTAAGTATTAGCAAAGTAGATCCTTCAGTGTATTAAAAATACATAATCACCCAAAAAAGATACACAATGGCAAATAAGAATATGAAAAAACGCTCTACGTCGTATGCTATCAGAGAAATTCAAATGAAAACAAGAATGAGATACACTACGTGCCTATTAGAATGTCCAGAATCTGAAACACTCACAACATCAAATATTTGGAACACGTGGAACAATGTTGCCAGCCAACAACCATCATTCATTGCCAGTAAGAATGAGAAGTGGTACAGTCATTCTGGAAGACATTTTGGCAGTTTCTGGAAAATAAAACATACTGTTACCATACAATCCACACTCCTTGGTATTTACTCAAAGGATTTGAAAAGTTATGTCCACACAAAAACCTGCCCAAGGGTGTTTATAGCAACTTTATTGATAATTGCCAAAACTCAGAGGCAACCAAGGTGTCAGTAGGCGAATGGGTAAACTATAGTAGAACCAGCCAATGGAATATTATTCAGCACTAAAGAGAAATGAGCTGTCAAGCCACAGGAAGACATGAAAGAACTTTAAATGCATGATACTCAGTGAAAGAAGCTAATCTGGAAAGACTATGTACTGTATGGTTCTGACTATATGATATTCTGAAAAAGGCAAAACTATGGAAGCAGTGAAAGATCAGTGGCTACCAGGAGTTGGAGAGGAGGGAAAAATAAATAGAGCACAGAGAATTTTTAGAACAGTAAAAATACTCTGTATGATACTATAATAGTGGGTACATGTCATATGATACATTTGCTCAAACCTATAGAATATATGACACAAATAGTGAGCCCTAATATGAACTTTGGACTCGGAGATTGTGATGTGTCAGGTGTTAATTCACCGACTTTATGATTCACCCATTTAAAGTATATAATTCAGTGTTTTAAAAATATATTAAGACTATATTAAGAGTTGTGTAATCACCGCCAGAATCAACTTTAAAACATTTTCATCACACCAAAAAGAAACCCCATATGTTTTAGCAGTCAGTCCCCATTTCCCTCCTACTTTCCACACCTAGACAATTACCAATCTACTTTCTGCTCCAGTGGATTTACCTATTCCAGATATTTCATATAAATACAATCATATAATATGTTGTCTTTTGTGACTGTCTTCTTTCACTTAGCATAATGTTTTCAGGGTGCTTCCATGTTGTAAAATGTATCAATACGTCAATTTTTTTATTGCCTGATAATATTCCATTGTATGGATTACCTTATATTGTTTGTTCATTCATCAGTTGATTAAGTTGTTTTCAATTTTTTGTTATTACAAATAATGCTGCTATGAACATCATTTACAAGTTTTGTGTAGACATATGTTTTCATTACTCTTGTGTTCAAACTTAGGATTGGAATTTGGGGATCAAATGACAACCTTACGTTCTGAATTTTGAAGAACTGCCCATCTGTTTTCCAAAGTGGTTGCATCACTTTACATTCCCATGAACAATGCATGAGGGTTCTAATTTATCCACATCTTCACCAACACTCATTATTGTCTTTTTAATTATAGTCATCCCAGTGGTTTTAAGTGGTATCTCCTTGTGATTTGGATTAATGACGAATGATTTTGAGCATGGTTTCAGGTGTTTACCATTTGTATATCTTTTATCTATTCAAATCCTTTGCCAATTTTTAAATTGTTTTTTATTAAGTTATAAGAGTTCTTTATATGTTCTAGAAACAAGTCCCTTGTCAAATATATGATTTGCAAATATCTTTTTCCATTCTGTGGATTGTCATTTTGCTTTGTTGATAACTTTTGAAATGTATAAGATTTTAATTTTGATGAAGTCAAACTTACAAATTTTTACTCTTTTGCTTATGCTTTGGTATCACTTATAAAACCCGCTGGCCAATCCAAAGTCATGCAGATTTATTCCTATGTTTTCTTCTAACAGTTTTATAGTTTTATCTCCTAAACGTAACACTATTAATCCATTTTGAGTTAATATTTGTATATGCTGTGAGGTAAGAGTTCAATTTCATACTTTTGATACGGCGATCCACTTGTCTTAGCACCATTTGCTGAAAAGACTATCTTTTCCACATTGAATATTCTTGCCACCCTTGTCAAAAGTCAACCATAATGATGGTCTTATTTCTGTACTCTAAGCTCTATTCCATTGATCTACATATCTATTCTTAATGCTAGTAGCACTGTTGATTACTGTTGCTTTATATAAGTTTTGAAATCAGAAAGTGTGATTCCTTCAACTTTGTTCTTCAAAACTGTTTTGGCTATTCAAGTTTCCATGAAATTACATGTGAATTTAGGATCAACTTGTTAATTTCTTAAAATAAGCAGTTAGGATTCTGATAAGAGTTGCATCAAACCTAGATAAATCAATTTAGGGAGTAATGCCATCTCAACAATGTTAGTCTTCCAGCCCATGAATATGGGGTGACTTCCCATTAATTTGCACTTCTTTGGTTGAATTTATTTCTAGTTTTAAATTTATTCCTGCTTATATGGTAGTATTTTCTTAATTTAATTTTCAGATTGTTTATCACTAGTATATAGACATACAATTGATTTTCTGTGTTGATCTTGCAGTCAGCCACATTGCTGAACTTGTTTATTAATGACAATATCACAGAATTTTTGACAGACCATACTGAAGTGATTTTAAATTTAATTTGGCAGGGTTAGCTAAGGACCAAGGGAGCTGCCTAAGTCTGCCTCCTGATAACCTTCCAAACAAAATCACAAGAAGAAAAATAAAACTACATTAAAATTATGTCCCCAGCATACCTAAAAAATTTACTACTTTCTGAATATTAAGTACTAAAACTATTGCAATCTTTATAAATCAATGTAACAAAATAGAAATATTAGGAAAAATTTTTATAAATAAAAAATATGTTTTATTTATAAAAAATATGAGGGAATGGGTAGTATTTTTCAACAAATGATCCAGGTATCCCTATAGAAGAAAAAATGAATATCAGTCTTTACCTCTCAACAAACACAAAAATTAACTCAAAGTGAGTTGCACACCTACACACTAAAGTTAAAACTATCAAATTTCTAGACAAAGACATTAGAAAAAAAATCTTTGCTACTTGGTGCAGGCAAAGATTTCTTAGGACACAAAAAGCAAGAATCATAAAGAAAAAATGTTACAAATTAGACTTCATCAAAATTGAACGTTCTACTCTTCAAATAAAGCCGTTAAGGAAATAAAAAGCAATCAAGCCATACATTATAGGAAAATATCCACAATTAATTTTTCAACAAAAGAAGTTTCTCCAGAATATGTAAGGAACCCTTCCAAACACAAAATAAGACACCAACTGACCAAATTAAAAATGCTCATATGCTTCACAAAAGAAGATTTGCAAATGGAAAATAAGCATGTGTAAAGATGCTCAATATCATTAGTCATCTGGAAAATGCAAATTAAAACGACTATGAGAGGATGATGACAATGCACACCCACTAAAATGGCTAACGTTCAAAAGACTGACAATACTATTGGTGGAGAACGTAAGGTAATAATTTAGAATTTTACTCCAGGTATTTGCCAAAGAGAAAAAAAAAAAATGTCTACACAAAGACTTCTACACAAAGATTCATAGCAGATTGACTTGTAGTAGCCAAAAGTCTGGAAACAACCCCAATGTCCCAACAACAGTTGAATGAATATATCCTTACAATGGAATACTACTCGTGAAATTAAAGAACCAACTACTGGGGTGCCTAGGTGGCACAGCGGTTAAGCGTCTGCCTTCGGCTCAGGGCGTGATCCCGGCGATATGGGATCGAGCCCCACATCAGGCTCTTCTGCTATGAGCCTGCTTCTTCCTCTCCCATTCCCCCTGCTTGTATTCTCTCTCTCTGGCTGTCTCTATCTCTGTCGAATAAATAAATAAAATCTTTTAAAAAAAATAAAATAAAGAACCAACTACTGACACATGCAACAAGATGAATGAATCTCTGGAACATTATATCGAGTGCCAATACTAGACATAAAATGTACTTACTATTTGATTTTATCTATGTGACATGGACGAAAAAAAATGAATTTAATCTATAGTAACAGAAAGCAGTTCAGAGGGTGTTTGGCATTGGGCAAGGGGGCTGAGTTGACTGGGAAGTGGCACAGAACTTTTGGGGGATGATAGAGATAGTCTAGGTCTTGACTGTGGTGGTGGTTATGTAGATGCATATATTTGTCAAAAGTCATGCATCTTACCTCAAATTAGTGTGTCTTAATGTAAATTATACCTGATAAAATTGATTTAGGCATTTATTACATTCTTCATCTCAAGTTATGATGACTAGTTACTGGAAGGTTCCAAATAATGACAGTTATGTTTATCAGTACTACCAATGACAGATTCTCGGCACAGTGAAATCTGGAAATCCCAAGATAGCTGAACAGTAGTATATATGAGAGGAAGAGGATATTCTCAGATGTCTTCAGGTCAGTGGACTGTTTCAGGTCCACGGTTCCACTTTAGAGTGACATTTCCTCGTTAAGTGACCTCTAAAGCAAATTGAGTAAGACCAGATGTCTTTCTTTTAATTTCATGATTAATTCATAGTTAAAATGTGGTTATTGATAATCATAATTATAATATGAAGAATGTTTTTTCCCACGTCTTGTTTTTCATATTTTATTTTCTTATTCTTTTAATAGGTCCAGGCTCACCTCAGAATTTTAGCTGCAATGTTACAAAAGAAAATGACATACTGCTCACCTGGAAACACCCTAAAGATTTTTTTCATAAGTATCATCTTTGTTATGGAATTACTCAAGGTAATTTGTATAAGATTTAATTCCATATCAGGAAAGATAAATTTCTAGTGGAAAGCACTAGAAATGCAGATTGAGCTAGTGAGCCACAGAGTGACTGTGACAGGCACCCTACATGCCTTGATTTTAGAACCGCTTCTACTCACCATGAGCTCTCCAGCCTCTGACGTGACTGAAGCCTAGAACATCCCCAATATTTGCTTGTCTTTCTTGATCTTTGTTCCAATCTTTGCACTCCAAAGCCTGGAGAAAGGAAATCTCTGGAAGATAATACTCATTATTGTTTTCCAAATACTATGCAAGTTGCATGGTTCAAACTCATTATTCAGGTCCACAAAGAAACAAACAAATACCTTCCAAGGCTTTCTGCAGGTGATATACACAAAATATTAGGTGAATAAAAATGAACGTGTACCTATTTATCCATGGAAGCCAGTTTGACAGCAGATGGAATCTTGGAACATAGTTCTAGTTAGGTTAAACTTTTGCAGAAATAAACGTCCAAAAAATGTGCTATGACCAGCTCAGCCATGAGCCCTCCAAATGAGAGGCTATTAAAGAGAAAAAACACCTCCTGGATAGCTTAAAGTATCCAAAATGCTTGTAGAAAACTGTAAGCATCACTGGATCCTCTCCAAGCCGATTCAGCATGTAAGAGAGCCCACTCGCCAATCTTTTACTTGTAGCTTAAAGTAGGACTGAGCTGAATATCGCACAGAATTCCATCTCTTTGCTTGGTAGGAAAGAAACAGACATAAATTTAAAATTCTGAAATCACTTGTTTTCAGCATGTTATTTTGTATTTTGATAACATTGTTCCTCCTGATTGTTTGACTCTTAATAATGAAACTACTAAAGCAAAGTTAAATACATGTGCATTTTCAAATTAGCATGAGAGGATTCAAAGGCTGTGGAAAAGAAATATATGCCATGTATTTGATGTTATGG
The DNA here is from genome assembly GCF_017311325.1 of Ursus maritimus. Classification (NCBI taxonomy): domain Eukaryota; kingdom Metazoa; phylum Chordata; class Mammalia; order Carnivora; family Ursidae; genus Ursus; species Ursus maritimus. The sequence continues at coordinate 98,694,034 of NW_024424452.1, forward strand.
TAATTTCAAAAGTTAGGTCTAAGGGAAAGGACAAATTGAAACTACAGGAAGAGAACAGCAAGACAATTAGATACTTGCTGCTTCCTCGGGCCCCTCTTGTACAAACTTCCTTGGTTTGGATTCTGTACGAACACATTGCTTGGCTTTCTTTTCTCTTCTCTGAATCTTCCACTCACTATTCCTTACTGTATTCTTCCTTTTGTATACTTTCTACTACAGGGTATTTTGTATGGAAGAGTATGTGGTGAAAATTTATGAGCAGTGTTTACTGCTCCTTTGTACTCTGTACAGCTTTTAAAAATGTCTATTTTAATAATCAGGTTAAGGAGGTTGTGATTATTAGCAGTCTGACAAGTTTTGTTTGCTTTAGTTTTATTTTGTTTGCAACTAGTGCAGCTCCTTTTTATTTAGTGCTATCCAAATTAATGGCTATCTAAATGTAACACTTGGATGGGATTGGGGGGAAGAGAAGGGTGAGCTGGCTGATAATCAGGTTGCATGTGTCTTTCTATTTTACCTTTCATATTTCCCCCTATTTCCCCCCAAATCAACTGCCCTAAGCAGAAAGGTGTTCTGCTCTTCTTCTATTCATCTCAAACATATGCCATGAGTACCTATTCCATTTTATCAGGGAGTTGATAGGATTTTAACATTGTTAAAATGATTCTTTTAACTTCTCTCATTATTCCAAATAATGTCACTATTAAAAACCCACGGGAATAAAGTCTATGAAGAACTATTGCAGTTTATATTACTTTTAATTGCATATTACATCTGATTTCTTTATTTCATAATCCAATCATTTCAGGGTCTCTGAAAGCTAGATATTGAAGGAGAAGGAAAATTAAGTGACATTTATTTAGTTTCTTCTGTTTGTTGGGTGTTTTTATAACATTTTAAGATTTTGTTAAACATTTCAATAATAACTCTGAAAGAAGAGGTACATAAATGTATCTATAGTTCATATCGTGCAACTGAGGATCGCAGAACTTCTGATTAATGTTCAAATTCAGAAGCTTGAACTGTGCTCTTTTGGCTACTGTGTTGTTCGTGTTTTGAGCACGAGCTACTTTGGAGAACTGCAGTATTTTATTTTATTTTACTTAAAGATGCCAAGTGACAAGAAGTTCCCCCAATAATGGGGAAGAGACATCTGTCTATGCTTTGTTGCATCCAAAATACTATTTTTTGGAGAGACAGAGAGAGAATGTGTGCACATGTGCAGGGGAGAGGGGCAAAAGGAGAGGGAGAGGGAGAATCTTAAGCAGACTCCATGCTCAACTAGGAGCCCGACACAAGGCCCAATCTCAGGACCCTGAGACCCAGGCACCTCCTCCGACCCAAGTGCTATTATTAAAAGTTACTGAAACCAGTGTGCACTCTTCAAGACCACAGTGATGTTGCTGGAAATTTTGTGTATAACCTTTTTTTTTTTGAAAGAAGAAAGCTAATTCTTTTTTCCTTCCAGTGCAAAATTTATTGGGGATCAACAGGTTTATACTATTTGGCATAAGTGTTCAAGAAGATACTTTAGAGTAGTCTAGGAAGTTGTTAATGGATTTCCTGAGGTATTTAAAAAAAAAAAAAAAACAAACCAAAAAGCAAAGAAGTGACAAGGAACGAAACCAGTGTCTCTCTAACCCTCTCCAGTGCAAAATGCGTGACTTGAAAGTTAGACATGTCTTTGTTGCTCTAAGAAAAGACACATTTCAAGCACAACGTTAAATAAGTCTTTAGTGTGCTCCATACAGTTTGTACTTCTGTCAGAGTCCTGAGAAAAAGTGTTCGAACACCATGGAGGAGGCAGAGATATTCACATAAAGTATTTTGGCATTTCAACCAAAGATTGAAACCCTTTGAACTGGAAATGAACATTCTGAACCACCTGTCTAAGCACTAAAAACTTTAATCCCCAAACAGCAGTATATTTTGAACAATACATTCTTCAAAATTAAATCAACAATTTGACTTTTGTCAAATTAGCTAAGATAAAAGCTTTACAGAACTACATAGATCAATCATTTTGTTACAGAATGGGTGTGAGGTTACATAGGCAAACATACAAAATTAGGTCACTGAATGGAAGCCAGAGTGACCTTGAGAATAGCATCTTGATGCTTCGATTTTAGCTGGTATAGTTCTGCCCTTCTCTTGAGCTCACACCTTTTCTGCCCTCAAAGAGAGTTCTCACTGGGGTCAGGGTAGAACTGAGCTGGCAGGTATAAATCAACTAACTTTAGCTTTGGGGATTTCTGAAACAGACATTTAGTCAAGTTAGAAGAGACACTTTATCTTACTTATTATTTAGCATTCCATGGTAAGGTCGAGATATTACTATAATCTCCATATTTTGGGTAAGTAACTGATACAAGAAATTATGCACAGTGGTGAAGAAGAGAGCATAGACTCTGGAACCTCAATGCCTGGGTCCCCACCTGGCTGTGTTCCTCCTTTCCTGTGAGATCATGGACTGATTGCTTAATGTTTCTATGTCTCAGTTTTCTCCTCTGTAAAATTGGATGAAACTAAGAGAGCCAACCTATGGGGTTGTGGTGACGGCTAATTAATTCATTCACACCATGTAAAATCGTGTTTGGCACATAGAGTGATCGATTCATTATTTTTATCATCATCATCATTATTATTACTATTATCACTGTGACTGCTATACAGCACCATGCTGCCAACTTTAATCTTCCTTTAATGACATTGTGCTTGTCCTTTAATACGTCTTGATTGATGCCACTGGGCTACTTAAAAATAGTGGCTAGTGAATTTTCAATTTAACAAAACGTAACTTTTCTGTTTGAATGTCAAAACCTATTTAAACAAGGTCCTACCTCCCATATGCCTCCCCGACCAGAATCTGATGTCGTAGTCAGCCTTGTCCCTACATTCTGAATGCTCCTTCTTTCGTTTGTAACGCTTTCTTTTATCCCTTACACGGACTCGGTCACACTCCTCTGCCCATGCAGCTAGGGTTCTTCTGCCATTGTGCAGTTTTCCCTCACTGGGCAGCCCTCCTGAATTACTTAGTGCTTAAATTAAGATAGTAGAGTGGACCTAGTTATTGGTTATCAAAAGAATTCTGTGCCTAAACTCCCTAACAGTAGCTAATATCAATGTTCAAAGTGTGAAGTTTACATATTAGAAAAAGGCTCACTAAAAAATAGTCTTTCTAAAACAATACAACTCAAGACTTTCATAAGATTCACTGTGGGCTGTGTGTTCTCGGAAAGGAAAGAGACCACCTTCACAAATGAACTTGAACTTATTAAATATTTTATGTTCCATATCAATGATATGAAATGATATTTTTGAATATTTGAGTTTATTTATTATAAATGAATTTGTTCAATACATTTGCTGATAATTGTATATACAGTACTTCTGAGCACCAAGGATTTATGTATTTCTCAATCTCTCAGTTTGGAGTTAGCTCAAAATGATTTAACGTAGAGACCAAATTAAAGATGTGGCAATCCTGACTTTTAATGACTTAGTGCATGTTTACATTTTTTCCCCGAGATGATAAATGCGAAGATCTGGAGCGTGAGAAAACCCAATATAAAATGACCAATTTGACACCTTTTACAAGTTACTATGTATCATTAAAGGCCTACACCCTTGGAAAAGTGCAACGTAACGGAAATGTTGAGAGACGTGACTGTAAAACAAATCCAACAAGTAAGTTCTATGCTTTGATGCTTCTTTCTGTGAATGGCAAGGAGCAAAGTATGAACTTTTGAGTATACAATCCATCCACCTTTATGCTTCATTTGGAAAACACATTGATGTGGCACATTTGTTAACATCTAGGGTTTATAATAATTTAAAATACAGTGATTTAAAAACCGTTACCCTGGGTTCTCTGTATACCTCATATATCATCATAGAATTGTAAGAATGAACCATGAGGGGATATTAACTGGTACAATTTTTAAGATTTCAGACAATTTAGGTACCTAATCAACTTAGATAAAAATGTATTATCTATTGGTTTCTTTATTATCTAGAAATATTAACTGCAATCAGCCACCTAATAATGTCTCACTTTGAAAGCAAAGCATTCACTTGCTAACCTCTGCTTACCTGACAAAACATCCTATAAGACATAACATTTTATTGGCATTTTCTTCTCTTCGTTACACTGAACTACCTACTATTTTATTTTATAGCACATTTTCCATTTGAGGTTTCCTTTCAAAGGCATTTGCCTCTTGCCACCCGTGTGATGTCCGCAGTTTCCAAGATCTAAAGCTAGATCTGTCTCTGAGGTGAATGTTAATTCCATTAAGTCAGGAAGGAAGAAACGCCCCTGTGTAAAGCAGTATCTGTAGCTCCAGAGACCCTAACTCATGACGAAAAATTGTCTCATTCAGGGCTGGATGCAGAATGCTCTTAGTGAAATTTAAGGTCATTTAGGTTCTGGTTTCAAACGTCCAATCCTTGAACTTTATGGTTGTGTTACTTTCCTAAATTTCTGTGAAGTCACAAAAAAAGAAGATAATTTGTTGCTGCTCCTGAAGAAAGCAGCCAGGTAGGTGGTCACTAGGCTAATGGAAGCGTCTCAAGAATGGAGAAGCTGGGGCTATCTGGCTGGCTCAGTCAGTACAGTGTGCAACTCTTGATTTTGGGGTTGTGAGTTTGAGTCCCGTGTTGGGTGTAGAGATTACTTAAAAATAAAATCTGAAAAAAAAACGGAGGTTCTGGACTGTGTGTAGGTCTTCAGGGTCCCCATATCATCCTCTCTTTTCTCCCTGCACCTTTCTTCCCCTCCCCTTCACCTCCCTCTCTTTCCTTCTATTCTCTAATTCTATATACTCCCCTTAGGGGATGACATGAACCCCCATGACTTCAAGTACAACATATATGCTAATATTCATTGAATGACTAGTGGTTTATTTTTAGATGTTTTGTTACAGCGTTTTGATGGAGGTACTATTATAACTTCCTCATCCATAACCCCCAAATTAACACTTAAAATAATTTATATTGTGCACATACATTGCCAAGTGATTTAAATATGCATTTACAAAGAGATTAAAGTAACAAATCTTTCTTCATTTTGATAGATCCAAGCAAAGTCACGGGCTTACATGCTTCACTGAAGTCAGATAATAGTATACTTGTGACTTGTCAACAACCTGCCAACCTTAATGGCCCCGATAATGGCGAATACATTCTAGAAGTCAAACCTGGAGGAAGTCATATTGAAATTGAAAAAAAAGAATCTTGTAAATTTCTTGTAAAACACCTTCAGTATTCAACAAACTATGACTTTGTGGTAAGATTATAGTTTCTATAATCGTATAGTACTGATATGCATTCTAATGATTGTTATGTCATACTTAAATCATATTAAGCCCAGTGTTCATGTGAGCTTGAGAGACTCTGTGTCTAATGAAATCACATTTAAAGTCTTCAATGTTCGACTCCAAACTTTGCATCCCTAGTTCTTAAACAGTGGTTTCAAGCAAATATTTTGTTGGAATATTTTTGACCTTCACTATGATTTACTTACAGCAGAATTATTGCTTCTGTGTCAAAAAGCACAATGTTTTATGTAGTCGATTATTACTTTGTCAAACTTTTTATTTCCCTTGACTTTTTATCTTTATTAACATGACTTCCTTAATTACAAAATATTTTATAGGTACACTGAGGTTAGAAAATAGTAGAAATGAATATTAGGAAATGCCAGTGAACATGGAGAATTAAAAAAACTCATCTATAAGCTTACTGCGTACTGATCATATTTTGTGAATATTTTCTAAAATGAAAAATCTCAGTCTTTGTCCTGGTTGTAGGGGAAAACGTCAGTTCAGTCTTCTCTTGTGTGTTCTTTTCTGGGAGTCTCCTATACTATTCACATGAAACACTGCACTTCTGACACTTCTGGTCACCAAATGTGTGGCGCTTTTTCCCCATATCAAGCAAGTCTTCGTGGTACCACCTGGGTGTCCTACAATTGAAGTCAAATCTGACACCGTCTATCTAGAGATAGTGGCAGAGTCCACAAGCGAAGGGCTTAGTCCCACAAGACTGTTCCCATTGCACTTTAGATGCCAGGTCCAAGTAGTTGGTCCCTAGGTTATCTTCAATTTCTGTCCAACGTGGCCACAAATCAGGTGTTCCCAGGACCCTCTCCTCAGGTTTGATTGTGTGGCTCACAGAATGCAGGGAAACATTATTCACGTTTACCAGTTTATTCAAGGATGTGATAAAGGATACAGATGAACAGTCAGATGAGGGTGATGTCTGAGAAGGCCCCAAGTACAGCAGCTTCTGTCCCCATGAAGTTGGGGTGCGTCACCCTCCTAATGTGGATATGTTCACCTTTGTCTGATAGCTCCCTAAACCTTGTTCTTTGGAGATTTTAAGGAGGCTTCATCATGTAGACGTGATCAATCATAAACTTCATTTTCAGCCCTTCTACCTTCTCAAGAGAACGGGGGCAGAGCTGAAAAGGTCAAGCTTTTACTAATGGCCTTATCTTTCTGATGACTAGCCTTCATCCAGGAGCCACCCAGCAGCCCATCCAGTCACCTCGTTAGAATGTAAGACACTCCTATCACCAGGGAAATTATAAGGGTTTCAGGAGTTCTGTGCCAGGAACCAAGGGCAGAGACCAATATATATTTTCCTTATATCTTACAACTTCCCTAACATGCAATGCATATTTATATATATTCAGCATATATATTTATCGACATTCTGAACACACAGTTTTTCATATATCACTACGTCATGAACATTTTTCCATGTTAAACACTCTGCTACTATGCAATTTTTAATGGTTGCATAAGATTCTATCATATAGCTTTATCACATTCTATTAACTGTGCTTGTTTTCATCTCTTACAAACAAAATCAATAAAGACACTTACTGGTAAATAGCAAAATCTTTGAATGTGTCTTTAATCATTTCTGTTTAAGTAAATTCCTGGAAATAAATGTATTGGGTCAAAAGGAATTTACATGTATTTTAAGAGTTTTTGTGATACATATAGGTATGTGTGTATATATATATGTATATATATGTAAAAATGTATATGTGTATTTACATATTTATTTATTTATTTATTTATTGGGTAAGTTACCAAATTACCCTTCCCATAACAGTATATGAAGTGACTGCTCGTGATATTCTCACCAATACTGGGCATACCCTTCTTTTTCTTTGATGTTTAGTAGGTGAAATACAGTATCGACTTCTCTTTTTGTTTTAATGGGGTTTCTTTATTTACTGTTGAAGATAAATATAGTTCTTGTTGTTGCTGTTTTTGCTCTTGTGGTAACATACTTTTTACTTCCTTTGCCCAGTTTTATTTGGGGAAGTTTCTGGATATTAATGATATTAAACTCCTTGTCATATGAGTCTCAAGATTTGTTTCCACTTCGCAGTTTGCTTTTTTAATTTTATTTATAACATTTTAAGTCATATACAATTTTTCCTTTTATTTTTAGTCAGTTAAATTTATCAGTTTTATTTCTGATTTAATGGAAACTTCAACAGTCAGTAGTCTACTGTTCAATATATGTTGACAATTGGCTTCATATTCTTTATCACTTAAATACGTTTATATATTATAATACATATAAATATATAACCTTTTATATATATACAGCATATTTTATTATGTATATGAATATATAACATTTCTTACCTTTCTTGTCATTTGTTTGTTTTATCAGAGACATAGGTTGGACTTTATCATATGTTTTTATTACACTATATTAGATGATGCCATGGTTGTGATGACATGATGTGATTTGTTTATATGGTGCATTATACCTATACGTTTTGTAATGCTAATCCATGTCACGTTCCAAGAAAAAATCTTGCTCTGTCATTGTGTATTATTCTTTGAAAGTATTATTGAATTCAATGGCTTAATTTTTTAAGTCTTTTTTTTTATGCTCAACATCACTAGCAATCAGGGAAATACAAGTCTTTTTTTAAAAAAGATTTCATTTGGGGCGCCTGGGTGGCACAGCGGTTAAGCGTCTGCCTTCGGCTCAGGGCGTGATCCCAGCGTTATGGGATCGAGCCCCACATCAGGCTCCTCCGCTATGAGCCTGCTTCTTCATCTCCCACTCCCCCTGCTGTGTTCCTTCTCTCGCTGGCTGTCTCTATCTCTGTTGAATAAATAAATAAAATCTTTAAAAAAAAATAAAAAATAAATAAAATAAAAAAATAAAAAAGATTTCATTTATTTATTTGAGAGAGAGAGTGAGTATGAGAGAACATGAGCAGGGGAAAGGGTCAAAGGGAGAGGGAGAAGCAGACTCCCCATTGAGCAAGGAGCCCAAAGTGGGGGTCAATCCCAGGACCCCGGGACCATGACCTGAGCTGAAGGTAGACGCTTAACCAACCAAGCAACCCAAGCACCTCAAATTTTTTGTCTTTATGAATAGACATTCATATGAGATCATTTAACAAGTGGGCAGAAGTTGTGGGCATAGACTTTTGGTATAGCTTTGGGCATGCATCATTCTTATTATATTTTGATATAAAGGTTGTGCTAACCTGATAAAGCACGTTGGACACATTTCCTGTTTTTCTACGCTTTGTAGCTCTAAATAGTACAGGAACGGTTTGTTTTCTGAAGTCTGTTTTAATCCTTTTAACACACAGGAATTCTTTCTTTCTGAACCATTTACATTTTCTTCCATTATTGTTCTTTTCAGATATTTTACACTACATTTTTTCCAAAGAACAGTCCATATGAAAGAAAAATTTTGTTATCACATACCATATACATTATACTTCACCTCCCATTACTTTTCCAGCACGCAGTAAGCTCCATTTCTTTTCAGTTTCTCAGGCACATCTCTATAGGTACTTTACCTGGTGCTCTTCTCTCTTTCCAGAATTTTCTTCTCCCATTTGTCAATATAAGTTATTCTGGAAAATTATAGGTAAACATCATATTAAAATACAACCTTCAAATTCAAATTGGTATATAATTATTTAGTTATCCATTCTTTTCCTTTTTCCCATCCTTCCAAAATTTTCTCTTGTTTTCTTCAGTGTATGTACCATATTTCATGTGTTTCTTTCTGTATCCCCTACAACATTTATCCCATCACAAGGGACCAATCATTTTAGCTTTATTCATCATTGTGATCTCTGGTTAATAGATAAATAAAGTTGTTTTTATCATTGTTAATTTATTACTTTTATTTTTTAGAGACTTATTTTTATGGTCTTCTGGTAATTTGGGATTGAAAGTGTTTTGTCCATTTGTTTATTTTTAATTATCCAAAAAAAGAAAGAAAGAAAAGAAAAATTAAAGCTATGAATTGTCCTTTCATAAAATTTTGACTGTATCCTATGTCTGTGTTATTATTGATTTTTCAATGACTGACATAATATTTAAAGAGTGGATTTTTAAAGTAGAATGTTATTATTGATAATTTCCAAAGAATTTATAATTGCAGTTGGAAAGCATATTTAATTTGTTTTCAAAGTGAGTGTTTTTACATTTCTGGTGCTTGAATTTTTATTGTTATTATTAGCTTCTAAAAGATAATTAGCTTTTATAATTTCTGCTTTGGGGAATTTATAGAGTATTTTTTACAGTTCACTGTATAATGAATGTTTATAAATATTCTGTGAGTACTGGGGAAATTATATATCCTCTGAAGGGTAAAAATTTAGGTAATATTTTCTAAATTTATCATGTTTATCTTTTTTATGATATTATTCAGATTTATTTTTACTTAAAATTGTTTTTGCCAAAGCCTCTTATTGCTTTCTTGCTCCTGTCAGTTTCCCTTGTATATCTTAATTGTTTCGATTTTATTTGCATCTGATATTTTAAGACATAGGTAGTTATGCTAGTTAGGTCAACACTGTAGATTTTACCCTGTATCACTTGGGAGTATCAATCTTTATCATTTTAACCCTTGTGAACTAAATATCACTTTATTATAAATACTGTGATTCTTATATTGTTTCTATTTACTTTTACAAATTGTATGTGCATCTTATGTATAATTCTTATATATGGTAGAGTTTCCCTTTTAAATAAAATCTTAAGATATTAGATTTTAAATAAAATCTAAAGATATTAGCCTATCAACAGGGAATTTTAACTTTAAGCTTTGAATATTTTGATGTGTTGGATTTTATTCCTCCAGTTTCACTTATTCTTGCTAATTATACTATTGTTATTAGTACTACTATTATTGCTAAATAGGCTAAGATTACTTTGTCTTTTTCACTGTTAAATATTTTCTTTTAAAAAATTTTGATAAAATATAGACCTAATCTTGAAGTTTCAACTTTAAATTATCATTAAGCTGTGTATTTTAAATTAATTATCATCAAATGAGAAATAATGTTACATTATGATAGATAAATTTACATTACTATTACAAACTATTACATTACAAGCTATTTTCTCTTTTATTACTGAAATTCAGGTCTATTATCACAATGGGTACTATGCTGGAGTTCCAGAAAGTGTTTCTCAATCAACATCTTGTAAGTCATTACATGGCTATTTATTATACTACTTTTATATTAATATATATATTAATACTTACAAAGCTTTATTATTTTACATTCATATTTACATTTAATTATTAAATGTTTATATGTTTTCCATAAACATAATATTTTAAGTTGTCTGAAAAAACATGTATAGGTGAACCTCATATTAAAATATTATATTTTATTCTATTTTTAATTTTTTATTTAAGTGTAGTTGACACACAATATTACGTTAGTTTCAGGTATACAACAGAGTGACTTAACTTCTCTTTAACTTATGTTCCCCCCAAGTGTAGCTACCATCTAGCACCATACAATGCTTTTATAATATCACTGTCCATATTCCCTATGCTGTACCTTTTATTCATTCATTCCATGACTAGAAGCCTGTACCTTCCACTCCCCTTCACGCATTTTGCCAATCCTCCCACCCCTTCCCTCTGGCAACCATCAGTTTTTTCTCTGTAAAATACAATATTTTAAATTCAATTAGGAAATTCAATTATTAAAGGATCATTGATCTCGTAAAATAATTCATAGGAAGATTTTTCTGTATAGACTTAAATTATGATTAGGTTTATGACACTTTTTCGTGTTTGTTAACACGACATGTTTGCTTTGTGTACTGCTTTAGAGATTGTTACTTATTTTGTCTTATTCTGTCCTTCCAAGGTAAGTTTGGTAGAAGCAGGTGTTAGATACAAAGCTGTTCTGATTTACCTCACTAAAGCTAAGATAAGCATTGCTTAATAACAATGTGGTTATTGAATTTTTTGTGATTAATATTTTAAATATCTTAATCAAAATAAAGTTGCAGATAGAAAAAATCATTTCATTTTAAATGTCGTCATAATAATGAAAATAACAGGTACCTGTCACCACTCCCCACTCACTGTCCTGCTCCCAGGGACGACCACTTTTCCCCATTTCTATTTTCAGTTCTCCTTATAGTTCCCACCATATATGTCAAGAATATTGGCTGCTACTCTTTCTAGAGTTATTAGCATTGCCCATTGATCTGATCCTATGGAGAGAGAGGACTTAGTTCATTGTTTTAAGTTTCTCTGCTTGTTGGCTTATAAATTAAATTAAATTACCTGAATCTCTGTGTCGTGTTATCAATCATAGGCAGTTTCTGATGCTATCATTGCAGCATCTCAGTCTCAATCTCTCACACACATATGCATCTGCGCAGTGACTAATGCCTTATTTTCCGAAGTCTTTGAAAAGAGGAAAGGTGTAAAATCTCATGTTCCAAGCTGCTTTCCTAAGGCGCATGTACAGTTTTAGTTCTTGATGCTCAGAGGTTTAAACTAAAAGCTCTCAATATGAAATGCCCACCAAATTCAGCCAGAAAGCTCTGATTTTATTTCCATATAAGTACTTTTCTTTTATAATTCTTTACAATAAAAACAGCTTGATTGAATTATTTTCCCCCCAAGCTTATAGCTGTAGCACCTACTCTCGGGGGGTCACAGACTCAACGGGACATTTCACACTCACGTCTTAGTAGGCCAGAGTGAGGCCGCTTCACTCAGAGAGACGCAGAACAGGAAGCACAAGGTGCCAGCGAGGGAGGCGGGCAGCCGCAATGGCGGTAGCAGTGCGCATGGCAGACGGAGAACCATTCTGGGGCCCTCCCAGAGGCGAGGGAGATGAAGAGAATCAGAGGGCGTGCGTGCGGGTGGGCGCTGCCCTGGCTTAGAAGCCCCAGGTTGAGAAAGGAACCAGTATCTCTTAGAATAGTTCCAGAGGCATAGCTTCCAGACGTGCCAACAGGGATGGGGCCAGATCTGAGATGCGCCCTGGGTTACTCCGCTCAGGGAAGCCTAAAGCTAGGGTTTCCGCCAGGACCATGTAGTTCGTACAGAAACCTCCCGGTCCAGATGCAGTTTAGCAATCAGGGGATCATTTTCACCATTAGCAATGTTGCCTAGGAACACAGCTAATATCTCGCTTTTCTCAGATTTCCATGTCGGTGGAGGTAGAGAGATATCCCAAGGTCCTTTTTCCATAACACAGAGAAAGTTTTATTGACTTTTTGCTCCCAATGGCATTTTCATTAGAGATAAATAATACGACATTTTTTAAAAAATTTAAATTCAGTTAGCCGATATATAGTTACAATGACTTTTAATAGTGACATCTTCTCCAGGGGAGGTCTCGGGTTGGGACTTGCCAAGAATACACCTACTAGAAAAGGATTGCTGAGCTTCCCTGGCGTAAGATTTCCTCAACTGTATTTTGACATCATTCCACATGACTCCTGGGGCCCCTTTCTTCCTGTACTGATTTGAACACCCTAGCTGTACAGCTCAGCTACTGTCGTAAAATTTTTCTTCATTAGTCTCCTCTTTTAGAATTGCTACATCTGAATCTCATTTTTTTAAAAAATTTACGGGTGTTTATTCTCTAAACATGCAATTCCTGATTCGACCCTGGAACTTGATCAATATTCTGACCTGGCATAGAATTCTAAGTTAAAAAATCTAGAATTGAAGAAGTATTTCTGTTTTGTTCTCCTGCATCCAGCAAACTTTCTAATGCCATCCCATTTCTCCTTCTTTTTCTATATTTCCATATTTTTGTTCTCTGAAACTTTTATGGTTTCCTCTTTATTCTTGGTCTTGCATTGCTCTTTTTCATTTCATTTCATTTCATTTCATTTCATTTCATTCAATTTCATTTCATTTGATTTCATTTCATTTGATTTCATTTCATTTCATTTCATTTCATTTCATTTCATTATTTCATTTCATTTCATTTTCTTTGCTCCATTTTTTCCCCCTGTAGTCCTTTTGGAGCTCCCATTAGTCACATATTGGAAATTGTAAATCAGTTTATTATTTTGGAATCCCTCTATCTTGTTGAGGGTTTCCTTGAGAGTTTGGTTCTTATCAGCAGTCTGATCAAAGCCATAGTGAGACAATAGGAAAAGTTGGTTAGAAGTTCTGTGATCCTGGGGCGCCTGGGTGGCTCAGTTGTTAAGCGTCTGCCTTCGGCTCAGGGCGTGATTCCGGAGTTCTGGGATCGAGCCCCACGTCAGGCTCTTCCGCTGGGAGCCTGCTTCTTCCTCTCCCACTCCCCCTGCTTGTGTTCCCTCTCTCGCTGGCTGTCCCTATCTCTGTCAAATATTTTATTTATTTATTTATTTAAATAAAATCTTAAAAAAAAAAAAAAGAAGTTCTGTGATCCTTAGAGGGCCTGTTGACTGAGGAGATACGTTGTATTATTTTTTTCTACGTTTATTTAAATAAAATTTTACTCTATTATTTACTTTGATAACATCTATTTTTTACTTATTTTTTTAAAATTTGTGCAAGTTTTTATTTAAATTCAAGTTAGTTAACATATAGCATAGTACTGTTTTCAGGAGTAGAGCTTACTAATTCATCACTTACATATAATACCCAGTGCTCATCACAACAAGTGCCCTCCTTAATTCCCATCCCCCATTTAGCCCATCCCACCACTCACCTCCCTCTTAGCAACCCTCAGTTTGTCCACTATAGTTAAGAGTCTCTTATGGTTTGCCTCTCTCTCTGTTTTTACCTTATTTTATTTTTCCTTCCCTTCCCCTACGTTCATCTGTTTATTTCTTAAATTGCACATATGAGTGAAATCATATGGTATTTGTCTTTCTCTGACTTATTTCACTTAGCACTCTAGCTCCAACCACGTCATTGCAGATGGCGCACTTTTATTCTTTTTGATGGCTGAGTAATATTCCATTGCATATATATACCACATCTTCTTTATCCATTTATCAATCAGTGACACATGGAATCTTTCCATAGTTTAGGTATTGTTGATAATGCTGCTATAAACATCAGGGTGCATGTATCCCTTCAAATCTGTATTTTTGTTTCCTTCGGGTAAATACCTAGTAGTGCAATTGCTGGGTGGTAGGGTAGTTCTATTTTAGCTTTTTGAGGAAATTCCATACTGTTCTCCAGAGTGGCTACACCAGTTTGCATTCCCACCAACAGTGCATGAGGGTTCCTCTTTCTCCGCACCCTCACCAACATCTGTTGTTTCCCGTGTTGTTAATTTTATAGTCATTCTGACAGGTGTGACGTGATATCTCATCGTGGTTTTAACTTATATTTCCATGATGATGAATGATGTTGAGCATCTTTTCATGTGTCTACTAGCCATCTGGTTGCCTTCTTTGGAAAAATGTCTATATATGCCTTCTGTCCATTTCTTAGATGGATTATTTGTTTTTGGGGTGTTGAATTTGAGAAGTTCTTTATAGATTTTGGATACTGACCCTTTATCAGGTTTGTCATTGGCAAATATCTTCTCCGTTTCCATAGACTGCCTTTTAGTTTTGTTGATTGTTTCCTTTGCTGTGTAGAAGATTTTTATCTTGATGAAGTCCCAATAGTTCATTTTTGCTTTTGTTTCTCTTGGCTCTGGTGATGTGTCTAGTAAGAAGTTGCTATGGCTGAGGTCAAAGAGGTTACTGCCTGTGTTCTCCTCTAACATTCTCTTTTCTCTGCCTTTTCTCCAAGGAAGGGCATGATTTCATGTTAAACTTTGGTGAAAATTTACATCAGGATAAGTAATCCTAATGGTAGAATGAAATAATTTTTGTCTCTTGGTTAATTGATTTTATACCTTAGTGAGCAGGTGAGAAATTTTATCTGTGTGGGGCAGAAGCCTTTCTGAACTTTTTGGAAGGTTATCCACTTCTGCACAAAAGTTAAGCTATATGTGTTTTTATCTGAGATTTGTGAAAACTAAATTACCTCTCTTGTCCCTTCAAAATGGAGTGACTGAAATAAAGAGAATTAAGCCTAAATGATAGTGTTTCATAAAGGAACAGGATTTTGTGAAAGGGAAAGNNGAGTTTCTCTTCTATATTCTAATTGTTCCCTTAAAATATTAGGTGTTTTTATTTGTTTTGAATAATATAGGCAAAATACACAAAAATCAAGAACATACTGTATTTGGTCTCCTTTAAAAATTTTTTGAAAGCCTCAAAAGAAATGAGTGTATTAAAATGAAATTACTTTAAAGGTGATATTCAAGAACACAGCAAAATATTTGATATAATAAGCTTTCTTCATGTGTTATTTTTCATTTCTAGATAATTCTAAAGCATTGATTATATTTCTGGTGTTTCTGATCATTGTGACATTCTTAGCCCTGCTCGTTGTTCTCTATAAAATCTATGACCTGCGCAACAAGAGGTCCAGGTAAGAGTTGATTTCAAAGTGAAAAATAATGGTAATAATGATGGAAGTACCCATCTAAGGGGTAAGTTTAGAACCAGTTAAGTAAAGAAGGAGAAGTAGCATGAAGTCCAATTCATCAGTGAACTTTTGATCAAAAACTTAGCGTGGTCTTCTCAGTTTAAATACTAATATTTTCTACACTTACCAATAAATAATGTTATGATTTTTAAAACTAATAACCAGTGAAACGAATAGATATTTATTTTTCTAGTACAAATTAGGTCAGAGGGATCTAGAAATGATAAAGACAGAAAGGAAAGAGAACTATCTAAGGAATTATATATATTCCTTTTCCCAGGAACAACTACACTTTACAAAAAACAAGAATTTTAAAATAAAATTATTTAGTCACTTAAGAGAGTTTAGCAGACAACTCTTGGTTGGTTTCTTCCTCCCTTACTTTTTCTTTACTCCTCTCTCTTTCCTCCATCTCCTTTCCTTCATTCTTTCCTCCCTCCCCTGCCATGCTCTTTTCTCTTTCCCCCTTCCTATCCCCTCTTCTCTCTTCCTCCTCTCTTTTCCTCTTTATCCTCGCTGCCACCATTCCCTCGTTCCTTTAATCATTCATTAAATATAAATAGAATCCCAACTGAACTCTATGTTTCTTAAAAGATACAAAAACTTACATTTCTTATTTTCACAGCAATATGGAAGAAGAGGTTATACTTGTTGAAAGGGGTAAGTATACATATTTTTTACTGGTGAATATCCCCTTCATATTTGAATCCATTCATTTTAAATAAGAATTCAGTATTTCAAAAAATATAATCTGGACCTCCTCTGTTGATACAGTGATGAAACTTAAATTCATTTATTCTCTCTCTATATATATAGATATAGATAGATATATAGGGAATATATATATAAATTATACACAAATTGTATTTACTAGATCAGTAAGTACTATGAATTTCCTAGTATATGCCAAATATTGTACCAGCACTGAAAACGTGGCAGTGACAGGCCACTCTGCTTTTAAGGGATTTAAAATTTAATAGAAGAAGACAGAAATATCAACAAATATGACAGCAATTTGGTAAATGGCATAGTGATTGAATGTGTATGGTTCTATGGAAAGGTACAAGACTATGAGTAGGAAGGGCAGGTATCTGGGTCTTCTAAGATTGTGTGGAGACATTAGATCAACAAATGAGAGAGTGGTGGATGGAAGAACAGATGGAAGGTGTCATACAAGAAGAGGCAGTAAGTGTGGTCAGGTCTCTGCAAGGGTGGGATGGTGGCTTTTCCCCTAAAGGCTCATTTATGGGCGTGACGAAAAAATGCAATTTGACTTAGGAGAGGAAAAGGAATTCCATTTTTTCTCTTCTTTTTCAACTTACACATTATTTCTTTAATTTTTGAAATGTGATTTTTGATCTGGTAAAAGGGGATGGAAATAAAGATTGAAACTATATTTACAATAAAGAAAATGATTTTTTTACTCATATTCAAGCAGAAAAAATTTAAGAACTCCTCTGCCTTATTTTAACTTGTCTCTGAAGGCTTTCCCTCTGTAAGAGCAGGTACCAAATCAGTAAGCAAAGGTGTTAGGGTTGGTTCTTTGGAGCTCCTTGACTTTATTTTCCGTTGCAAAATCTATCACTTCCTGATGTTGTATTATATATTTTATTTGTTTGTTAACTCTCTTTCCCTCACTAGAATGTAAGCTAGGGATATGAAGATCGGGAGATTTTTCTCTCTCATTTCACTGCTCTATCCCTAGTTCCTATCTGAGTGTTTGGAATTCAAAACATGTCAATGAATATATGCATGAATTAGGTAAAATGTTTTGAAAATTAGTTTTGATAGACTGAGGGAAGAATGAAGAGCCAAGAGTAACGAGCCCCTGAGCAGAGAAGGGGAATCAATTTCAAGGTGTCAAGGCAGACTGGAAAGTGTCAAAGAAGCATTTTATCCCAAAGTTGATACTAATTGTCCATTCGCATGACTAAGAACTTACCCAAACTCCATAAAACCTCAAAGGTGGCCCTAAGTTCAGAATGAATGAATATCAGAGATTCCCAACAACCCAAAGAAGCAACTGCACGTGGCTAATTTGATAAGAGTATTTGGATAGAAAATTTTCACAGACAATAAGAAAAATGTGCAACCCTAATAGACATCTTCTTTCTTCACCTGATAAACAGAGAACATTAAAATGAATAGAAGAAACATTTTTTACATGTGTGATAGTTTACATTCTCTTATTCTTTTGAAACCATTGTTTTTCAGGAGACATATACAGCTATAGCTCTTTATGGTTAATATGTATTTTTACTCCTTATGAAGTTATTAAAAAAAGATAGTATATAATGTGTTTCATACCCTGGAGGCATAACAGATAAGCACAACTTGTTCATAGCTTAGTGTAAAGGGAATATTGAATAAGGCGGAGTCCTGAGTATCAGGGTATTAATCATATTCTCTTATTTGTATGTTTACCAAATTTCATAATAACTTAAAAAAAGGAAAAAGGAAAAAAATAATAGCTATAATACATATACATAAGTATAGCAATTGTTACATTACATTAAGTATTCAAACTTTAGATTTAGACAATGGAACACTAATAATGGTGTTATAATTTTTTAACAAGTAGAGTTACATGCTTATGTTTGTATTTCAGAAGACTAATTTTGGGGCAGTTTAAGAGCTAAGTCAGCATGAGGAAAAACTAGAGACAAAGAGAGGAGTTCGGAGGATGTAGTTACATGGATGAGGAGGACTGCCTGCACCTGACCGCTGGCAGAAGGGATCGAAAGCACCCAGTGACTTACTTGGATATGGAGCTGGAGGGGGAAATCTTGGATCACGTGAAAGTTTCAGTCTTAAATTACTTTGTGAATGGTGATCCTGTTTACTGAGGTTTGAAATACTAGAGTCAAGGAAACATGATTTTTACTTTGATCATTTTGCCTTTGACGTACATGTGAGATAACTGTATGGAAAATCTGGGAGATAGTCTGAAAGGTTAATATAAAGCTCAGAAGAGGGCTGGAGCACAACATGTAGAAGTCATGGGTTTAGAGGTGACTCTTTGTAGGTGAGTGAGATTTTCCAGATAGAATATGTGTAAGGTGGAAAGGAACTAAGGGTTAACCCAGGCTACAAATTGGATGAAATTTATATGGACACCTGAAAGATAGACATAACCCAGGTCATGAATTCTTAATATATTTAAAGATGATGAAAAACAACTGATGACTGTGGAGCCAATCCATGCAGATGTTTTGTTGGAAACTTATAAGAGGAAGATTGCTGATGAAGGAAGACTTTTTCTGGCTGAGTTTCAGGTGTGTGCTCCTCTTGATATAGAATGAGAAATTTACTCAATTATCAAGATCATTCCATATAACTATTTGCCTTTGTAGTTTACCCCACATCACACTGCAACATAGAGCAGACATTATTACCACATTTATAGAACAGAGGAGAGACTTATAGTCATGGAACTAGTAAATATTTCAAAATAATTCTTCATTGTATCATTATCAGTTACGAAGTTGTGTCACAAAACATATTTGTCCAGTTTTGAACTTGTAGTCTAGACAAATATCCAAGTGTGTGTTTTTAAATTAATTTTAAAGTGGTAATTAATGCTGAATTTGCTCTCACTCATGGGTTTTATTCTCAAAGTTGCCCATCATTCATTTTTTAGGTGGTTTTTTTTTGCATAATTTCTAATAATGTTAATTTCAATTACCAGACATGGCTTGCTTATCAGCCCAAAGGACATATGTTATAGGATGTCTCCTTTGCTCAAAATGACAAGTGGCAAGGGGAAAACTATTGTTCTTGAATCTGCTGTGACCCAAAGGATCTTCATGTCTTTCAGAGCATTCCACGGGTGTTCAGCAAGTTTTCTATCAAGGATGCTCGAAAACCCTTTAACCAGAATAAAAACCGCTATGTTGACATCCTTCCTTGTAAGTACTCATTGAGAATTGGATTTCCATATGTTTAGGCTACTTGATTATTCATTATTTCACTTACTTATGTTTCTTTTCTTTGAACAGATGATTATAACCGTGTTGAACTCTCTGATATAAATGGGGATGCAGGGTCAAATTATATAAATGCCAGCTATATTGATGTGAGTAAAAGTGCATATCGGCCAGATTATTTTATATCTTCGTTGTTTTGCCACTGATCATTTTCATTTTTCTTGTATCTATGCATTTCATTCAGTTCCGTCTTTGTCATGACAAAATTTTAGAAATATTATTAGAAACTGTTTGAAATAAACCCGTAATGTCACTGAGATAAACAACAAAATCATTAATATCAGCAAGAATAGTTGTTTATTATTTGTTATTGGTACTAGGTATATTATAGAATTTTCCTCTACCAAAAAAATGATACTAATAATTAAAATACTCTGGTACATACTATGTGCTGGATATTAGGCTAAATGATCTATGTATGTATTTCTCATAAGAACCCCACATTTGCCCTGACCATGTATACCATGCTCGCTGTAGAGGTGAGAGGTGAGGGCAGATTTTATAAGGATTTAGGTAGTCTCTGAGAAAAACCTCATAATTTCTATTCAAATACATATTGTAATTATGGTATTGAGTTATACTTATTTTTCTCCACCAGAGCTGGGAGCTTCTGAAAAGTATGTCTTCAGCTTTTGGATAGTTACTTGGCATATTGTAGTCTCTCAATAAATAAGTGTCAAATAAGTTAATGTATGAATAACACTATGTCATGAGATAGAAGTTTCAAGAAGTTACTGATATTAATCCTGAATTTTTGTGGCCCATGTAACTATATTTCATCAAATCGGCAAAGTTTATCTCTCTGAAGGGCTTCTCTGATTGCTGAGGTGAATTTAAGGACTATGGGATAATTTGGAAGAAATTAGCACAATATCTTATCTGCCTTTGTACTCTTCTTTGCTTCGGTCATAGGAGTGGGAAAAGCAGACATGGTAGGTGATGAAATGAAAGTTATTGTATCTCTTATCTACAATGGCAGAGAAGGAGTCTAGGGAATTTGCGGTCTATCCTAGCGCTAGTTAAAAGGTAGAAGTGTGGGGATCACCTCAGAATGATTTATTGAAAGAATTTGAGTAAGAATCCCAAAAGCAACTGCGTGGTTTGTACAAAGGTTTAAATTGTAACAGATGGTGTTGTAAGGATTGGCAGGACATAAAATATAAGAATGTTTGGATTACTTTTGTACATTGCTGCACCATCCCAGATGAGGATGAAATCTAGTTTTTTTTTTTTTTTAAAGATTTTATTTATTTATTCGACAGAGATAGAGACAGCCAGCGAGAGAGGGAACACAGGCAGGGGGAGTGGGAGAGGAAGAAGCAGGCTCCCAGCAGAGGAGCCCGATGTGGGGCTCGATCCCAGAACGCCGGGATCACGCCCTGAGCCAAAGGCAGACGCTTAACCGCTGTGCCACCCAGGCGCCCCTGAAATCTAGTTTCTAAAATTGCTTTTGGTGTATAGCAAAGACACATGAAAGCCATGACTATTGTTTGTAAATGCTAACAAGTTTGGCACAGTTTAATGGGTGACTGTGAGTTAATAAAATCCCCCTTATAATTTGAAAATGTTCAGAGAAATCCACAACCAAGAAATAGTGGATCTAAATCAACTTTCTTTAACTCACAATTTTGCATGTAAATGAATAATTGAGTGTTCAGTAGATGATATGCCTTTGTGTGTGTTTCGAACAGGGCTTCAAAGAACCCAGGAAATACATTGCTGCACAAGGTAATTTATCTGATAGTCTAACATTCTTTTTTTAAAATTGTTTTGTAGCACTTTTAAGAGGATATTTATCAGTTTGTATTTATTTATCTCCTAGGTCCCAGGGATGAAACTGTTGATGATTTCTGGAGGATGATCTGGGAACAGAAAGCCACAGTCATTGTCATGGTCACTCGATGTGAAGAAGGGAACAGGGTAAGAGTCATAGGGTGAAGATTGGGGTAAGGAAAAAAGACTGTTGACTCTCATTTAAAAAAACCCCACATATATGTGCTTGATGACAAAAAGAGACAGTTCTCTATTTTAATTAGTGTAACACTTGATTTAAACTTTTCATACATGTAGAAAAATAAAGTATGTACATACCTAAATATATGTATATATGAATAAAGTTTAAGTGTTTCTGCTTAATTGCTGGACTTATATTTGATTCTGATTTCTTTGCAGTATTATTGTAAGTTTAGTGCATTTCAGTGTGCTGATTTCACAAGTACTCGTGAATACTTAGAACAAAACTGTCCTTGGGCAGATAGGTGGTAATTCATGTAATAAGACTTTAGGAAGCGTGAAAGCCTCCCTATCCTCCAGCCTGAAATTAACCGCATGCAACCACATTATTTCTGCTGACAATGGAGCACATCCCTTTTTAATATGCGGCTAAGCCTGGGAAGATCATCCTTCTGCTAGGTAGTATGACGAAATCTTTCAGGACATGTTAGTGGGAAATGGAATACATTTCAAGCATCACAGCTTAAAGTGTATATGTGCTTAAAGGGGAACACACAAAAGGTTTGAGAATTTCAGATGAATAATTTTGTTTGTTTTGTTTTTTAAAGAATTTCAATGAACAAATTTGTTTAAATGACAAACCAAAATCATTAATATTTTTTGAAATATAGAACAAGTGTGCTGAATACTGGCCATCAATGGAAGAGGGCACACGGGCTTTTGGAGATGTCATTGTAAAGATCACCGAGCACAAAAGATGTCCAGATTATATCATTCAGAAGTTGAACATTACAAATGTGAGTTTGTTTTTTTGCATAATTTTTATTTTCATATTGGTTGTCTAAAAATACAGTTATGGAATGAAATTAAATGTAAGAAATTATATCTAAGAAAAAATATTTTTAACAACTACAGGAGGAGGGGTTGCCTTAGAACAATAACACAAGCCAACAGGGTCAAGTTCAATCACTGGTGAAGGTAGTTATTTGTCCAAGTCATATCAAAAGTATCTGTAGGGGCACCTGAGTGGCTCAGTCGGTTAAGCATTCAACTCTTGATTTTGGCTCAGGTCATGATCTCAGGGTTGTGGGATCAAGCCCTGCACTGGGCATGGAGCCTGCTTAAGAGTCTCTCTTCCTCTTCCTCTCACCCCAGTCTCCGTTTCTTAAAAAAAATGAAAATACATATATATACACATGTATATTTGTAATGATGTGACTCTTGACATATAAAGAAAAGAGCTCATTAACTGTGTTGAATAAATGATTGAATTAATGAATGATAAAATGGTCCTTTTCTCAATCAGTCTATTACCATTATGGAAAGAATACTTATACAAATGGCACAAGTAGAGAGCTCTTTCTGTCCGCAGGTCTTGTCCCTGTGCTTTAATAAAACCACCTTTTCACACCAAAAACAAAAAACAAATGGCACAATTAGCGACTACTATAAGAAATACAAAGTTTTAACTATGTAGTAAAGATAAAATGTTTAGTTTGGAAAAGAAAACTGTCAGCGTGGCCTTAGATAATAGTTAAAATGGAGGCCCTCACACATGTTACGGGATTCCATTTGGTTATTTTATTTTATTTTATTTTTTAATGTATTTTTTAAGTAGGCTCCATGCCCAGCAGGAGTCCTATGTAGGGCTTGAACTCACAACCCTGAGATCAAGACCCGAGCTGAGATCAAGGCTGAGCCATCCAGGCAACCCCTAGGATTCCATTTTTATGAAAAGTCTTGAAGAGGCAAATTTATGGAGACAGAACATTGATTAGGATTGCTTGGAACTGAGGGAGGTGAAACAGGAGGAGGGTTTCTTTTGAGGGATAGTAAAAATGTCCTGTAATTCAATAGTGGTGAGGCTTTTACAACTCTGGGAATATAATAAAACATTTTATCATTTCAATGAATGAATTTTATGGCATGTGACTATATCTTAAAGCTGGTTAAAGATGGAAAAAATACCCCCACCAGTTGTGTATTTCTTCCAAGGCTTTCTAAGGCTCCCATGGCATTACTAACTACTGTGCCCACAGAGGGCTGTGGGACAATGGTTCCACCACCAACAGTTGATGGTAAAATACATGATGGACTTAGGCAGGAGACCCCCCCAGTCCATATATATGGGTTATATGTAGATCTGGTTACATTAATTGGTCTCTTACTATTCTTCAATAACATAATTATTTCCTATCAGAAAATTACAACCAACCAAGTTTTGTTGTTTCTTCTGCTATCTAAATGTAGGTGGTTCTTCTTCTACCAGCTCAGAGAAGTATGAATTACTCATCTTGTAGTGGTTACCTTGAAGTTGGGACAAATATGAGCCATAGTCTGGGGCTGACTTTCCTCAGTTGTCTCCCTACAGTCTGAGCTGACATTTCTAATATAAGACAGCCTAAGAAATATAGCATTAACCGAACAATTTATCAGACTTTCTTCACATGAAGAAAATGTGCTGGCCTACGAAGCGGAATTATTTCAAACAGCTGTGAGAATGGTCTTGGCTTTATATCTTTTTCCACCACCCACACCCCCATTTTTTTTTTTGGTGTGTGTGTTTGTTTTTGTTGTTTGTTGTTGGCATGGCAGCATGAAAGTTCCGAGCAGCTTTAGCTAGCTTACCATACCTTACTTCC
Organism: Ursus maritimus; assembly: GCF_017311325.1. Classification (NCBI taxonomy): domain Eukaryota; kingdom Metazoa; phylum Chordata; class Mammalia; order Carnivora; family Ursidae; genus Ursus; species Ursus maritimus. Next base: position 98,718,380 of record NW_024424452.1, read on the forward strand.
CTTACTGGTAAGTTATTGTTTACTGGTTAGTGCATGCCAACCTTGCATGACGTCTCAACTACTGGTTATTCATTGGAAAGGAAAATGTTATTATGGCTGAAAAACTTGCATGAGGAGTTTTTGGTACTGGTCCCCCCTTCCACTTATTTGTTGGGTTGTTTGCTTTGAAAAAAAAAATCTCAAAAAAAATATTATCTCTTGCCTAGAAAAAAGAGAAGGCCACCGGGAGAGAGGTGACTCACATCCAGTTCACCAGCTGGCCAGACCATGGCGTGCCTGAGGATCCTCACCTGCTTCTCAAGCTGCGAAGGAGAGTGAACGCTTTCAGCAACTTCTTCAGCGGCCCCATTGTGGTGCACTGCAGGTAAATGACGTCCCACCGAGGGCGCCAGGGCTGTTCCAATCCTTGCCTTGGGGGCTGTTAGGGACATCCTTCCCTTTGGCAATTGCTGTTTTGGGAAACAGTCTGTGAGGAGAAACATATTCTTTCCTCTGCTTCATCCCGTCAGCTTTTCCATTCATTTCCCCGCCACAATCATGCCTTTGTTTGCTTGTTTTGTCAGTGCTGGTGTTGGACGCACAGGCACTTATATTGGAATTGATGCCATGCTAGAAGGTCTGGAAGCAGAAAACAAAGTAGATGTGTATGGTTATGTTGTCAAGCTAAGGCGACAGAGATGCCTGATGGTTCAAGTGGAGGTATGTGCTAACCTTCAATCACTATTCTCCCTTTTGTTTTTTGACTGAAATCTTTTTTGGGGGGGGGGAGGAGGAATAGTGATATTAAAAGAAATCCAAATTCTTCTCAACTTTAACCAGTGAGTGAAGATAGTTTTCTTTTAATTTCCTGAAACCTTAATTAATTGATAAGCACCATAGTTAGAAGCATTTTGCGTTAGTAGCTAAAAGTACTGTAGAAAAAGGATGATTCCAAAATACATAAACAAACAAACACATAAATACATAATAAAATACCATTTACAGATGTCAGAAAGGAAAACAAATAAATAAAAACACCGAAAACCAATTTGGCAGAATCTCATAAAATTAAAACCAGGGAGACAGAATAGTATAGTGCTTAAGAGCCTGGATTTTAGAACTAGACTTCCAAGGTTCATATCTTGCCTTTAATTCTTAACCCTGTGTATCCTTTCACAAGTTTTTAATGTTTCCGTGCCTCAGTTAAGTCATCTGTAAAATGGAGATAGTGATGTATTTACCCTACTGAGTTTTGATGAAAAAGTAATCCAGAGAAAGTATGTAGGCAAGTCCCTGGCACATGTATGTAGCCAGTAATTGTAAGTGATGGTTATTACTGAAAATGTCTGCACTTGACCCAGCAATTCCACATGTATTCGCAAGAGAAGCACTTGCGAATGTGTACAACTAGAAACATGTGCAAGAATGTTCATTGAATTCAGCATTGATAGAATAGAAAAAAAGAAGGAAAGAAAGAGAAAGAAAGAAAGAAAGAAAGAAAGAAAGAAAGAAAGAAAAGAAGGAAGGAAGGAGGCAGGGAGGGGGGGAGGGAGGGAGGAAGGAAGGAAGGAAGGAAGGAAAGAGGGAGGGAGGGAGGAAGGAAGGAAGGGGAAGGAAGAAAGAAAAACACTTTATTCATATCTATGGGAGAAAGGGCAAACAAAATGTAGACATATGGACGCCATACAATGCATGCTATGCAGGTGAATAATCTTGGTCTGTATCTATCTTTGTGGTTAGATGCTTGGATGAAAACCATGAGTGAATAATATCACTGAGTGAAACATATAAGATACAATTTACAGAATTTTAAGGAAGCACACAAAAATGTACAATTTTATAGATACATAGACGTTAGTGCAGAAGTATAAAAACAGATTGTCAACCAGGAAAAAAGAAAAGAAAAAGTATTTCCTATGGAAAAGGATACAGTCAAAGTCAGGGAACTGGAGTGAGTGGTTCAAGAGGCTTGAACTTTATCAGAAATATGTCACTTATTTAAAAATAGTGGATTCAAATACGATAAAAAGTTAGGAGTTGTTAAATGTAGATTTGGCATAGTGTGCTTTTTTTGATAATTTCCTCTGTTTTAAAAGATTCTGGAAAACTCTTTTTAAAAATGTGTTCTATGGAATATCAACTTACATTCTTAGATACAGTGTGAAATTTATTATAGTCTTATATATTAATGATTTGACTTAGTGGAACAGTAATAGTCACTGAAGGAAGTAACATACAAAGCTCTCTAATTTTTAGAAATAAAATAAATGTTATGCAGTATATAGCAGATATTTAATCTATTTAGCAAGCTATTTTTCCCTGGGAAAAAAATCTGATATGGAATTTGCTCACATTCTAGAGAACTATGAGAGCCAAATTCCATAATATTCAAATGTTGTAGGTATCAGTTTTCTTTTATATACATTGTCTCAATATGGCCAAAATTATGGAGATACATAATTTATTTAAATGTGATTCATAGGACCATAAGTTAGCAGTTACTTATCCATATTTTCCTTTGGAATTGTAGGCACAGTATATCCTGATCCATCAGGCTTTGGTGGAATACAATCAATTTGGGGAAACAGAAGTGAGTTTGTCTGAATTACACCCCTATCTATTTAACATGAAGAAAAGAGATCCGCCCAGTGAGCCATCTCCACTAGAAGCTGAATTCCAGGTAATAATAGTGATAGCAATAATAATAATTATGGATAACTTTCATTGAGGGCTATTTTTTAGTGCTGTGCTATACATTTGACATGGTCCTCGAATTTGGGCCTTACCATAACCAATGGAACGCAGATGAGGAAACTAAGACATGGAGAGTTTAAGAGAAATGCCTGAAGGTGCAAAGCTATTATGAGGGAGGCTTGTTTAAACCGAGAAATGTGTCTACAGCCCACACTTTTAACTATTTCTCATTAAGCTGGTATAAAATAAAGTGTCAAAATAATAGTATATACCCACAAAATTGGTCTGCCAAAGGCAATATAGCATCTCACCTTTTAAAACTACATCTGGCTTTGGTTTGTAAAGGAAATAATTAGAGGAGTTTATGACTACTTAGGAAGTTTAACTGGCTGGAGCTGGTAGACAGAAACTAAAGGATAAATACATGTGTCCTACTCTATTTATTGGGCTATTACTCTGAAAGCTAGCCTAGGATGTAGTTCACTCATTCAGAGAATTCTCAAAGCTATCTCCAAATTGCTCAGTTGTCCAAAAAAAAAAAAAAAGTTTTGCAACTTTTCTCTTATTATTTTCCAGGTTACTGAAACTTTCTGTAAACTACCAAACTGGTCAAATTGGAGAGTTTCACAAGACCAGGAACATGTTTTTAATCAGATGCAGAATTGCTTAATGCTTTGGTTCGAAGTGAGGATAGGGGGGAGGTGGAGGTGGAGAATATAATAATCACCAGGTAACACAATCCCCGCAGAAGACCAGAGTATAGTGGAAGAACAGCAGGCTACCAGAGTAGTCTTGAGTAGAAGGATGTTTAATTGCTGTTTTCTTGCTCTTTTAGCTGACAAATCAACCACATTTCAGTACACTAACCCTGCTAAACCACATATACATATATGCTGTTTGGAAACACTTATACGTGTAATTTAAACATTCGTGTGTAAAGTCCCTAAAAGAAAGAGTAAATTCTGTCATTGAACAAAAATGATTAGGTTTTTGCTCGTGTACAGTTTTGGGCACAAGAGTCAAAGTGATTTGCAGGTGGACATGGTGAGAGAGTGTTACCCAGGTTATAGGTAGTGACTATAACTAGAAACAGTGAAATTGGGGCACCTGGGTGGTTCAGCCGTTAAGCGTCTGCCTTTGGCTTGGGTCATGATCCCGGGGTCCTGGGACTGAGCACCGCATCAGGCTCCCTGCTCGGCAGGAAGCCTGCTTCTCCCACTCCCACTCCCCCTGCTTGTGTTTCCTCTCTCGTTGTCTCTCTCTGTCAAATAAACAAATAAAATCTTTTTTTTTTTTAAGAAAGAAACAGTGAAATTATTCCATTTAACATAAAGGAAGATAGAAAACGAGAGAAGAGATGTAGGTTACTTGGTAAATTTGGTGATATGAAGTTGAGGCAGTTCTTGTCAATTGCCTTTTCTTTCTAAAGAGCGTATGAGGCAAGATCATCAGTTAAAAGTTTAGGGGGACAGGAGTGAGTAGGGCAAAGAAGAACTTATGCTTGAGGAAGAGGAAAGTAAATGAAAGAGTTATATCAAAGTAGGAAAGCAATCTCCCCAGGCAAAGGTAGTAGCTTGCTGGAAATTGTTGTTGGATCATTTGGAATCTATGGTCATGAATTTAAAGAGTCAGATGGTTTTATTGCTTTCTATGGAAACATTGAAAATAGGGGCTGTGTATACAGATGGTTGGGTTAAACTCATCTAGGATTTCTTAAAGTGACTCTTTGAAAGCTGGAGGCGAATTGGGGGTGTTTGCAAATGTGTGATATAGTGGTGGGTGATAAAGAGCAAATGGCCACAGAGGGACATGGGGCACATAAGGAAAGTAGTTAGGATGGTATGTGGAAGGTTTTGATAGAATTGCACATTGCTAGACTGAAGATACTAGAATAAAGGACTAGGAAGAAAAGAGGTAATTTTCAATAATGAGATGGTTGAAATGATAATTTTTAAATGAATGTTTGAAATGAAACTTACAAAGGTAAAATGGAGAAAGTGGACGGCAGAAGAGTGGAGGGAAAGGTCATAGGAAGTAAGGAAGCTAAGAAGAGACTGAAGTGTTGCGTAGGTCATCCTTGTCAATGTTGAAGGAACCAAGCATGATGACAGATGTGGGGAGAAAAAAAGGCAGGTCTAAAACTAAATGGGGTGGAGTGATCCAATAATCAGTACCTGAAGCCTCTAACAAAGGTCAAAAGAATATGACATGGTGTCAGGAAAATCAATGTAGTTGGACTTTTTGAAGGAGAAACGAATAAAACCAGTTTATAAGTAGAAACAGGTAGCAAAGACAGCACATATATTTCCTTTAAGCTGTGATGTATATGGGGTATGAGTGGGGAATTCAGTTATTTTTTTTTTTAAAAAAAGAGCTACTGCTGCATTTTTGGTGGTGTTCTCAAGGGACCCTCAGGTTTCACCTGGTGCACCCCCTTAAGCAAAAAAGGTGAAGGAACTGTTGGGAGAAAAGCATTAAGGTGGATGGCAGTTTACTGATGACAGACCCTGAGTACCAGAGAGCAGAGAGGAGGACATTGATTGGTGAGATGTAAGACTGAGTTGTATTTGAGAATATTTAGATAATATTTAGTAATAGAGCTCTAGCAAATATGGTTGCACTGGGAGGCTGAGACCAAGGTGTGAAAAACCCTTCATGTCTTAAATGAGGGTAAGCTATTAGTGTTATCTATAACACTGGGTATTGGCTAGAGGGCAGGGGCCACTGGGAGACCATTCTGACGAGCAACAAATGTGATGCTTTCCAAGGCATCAGCCTCCATGCTGTTCATTAAGGTGAGTTCAAGCGGCCTAGTAGTCAGTGATGAGGCTTTCATCCACTCAGTTACACAGCAACGCGTGGGGTTTGAAACGGGGTGCCATATTTAGTCTGAAAGAGCACACCCTATTAAAATACATGCATATATATATATGCACTCATACATCCCATGCACGTATAGTTGTGTGTGTGTAAAATCCTACTAAACTGCCTATGATGAGCTCTTTCAGTTTAGATTACTCATCCACTTGACAAATATTTATTTCAGGACCAATGGGAAGAAAGGGCTGCAGGTGGAGAGATCTTCCAGAATAAATGGCATTTAAGTTGATAGTTAAAAGGCAAGTAGAGGTTAGCAGAGTGACAAGGGAAAAGGATAGTCCAAGCATAAAACTCACAAGAGCTAAAGGACAGCTCGGCCCCTTCCCAGAATTGAGGACGATGGTTGGCTGAAGTCCAAGGGGACCATCACAGGGTGAGCCTGGACAGGCAATCTAGAGTGCCTCCCTAAAGGCTTTTTGTGCAGTTGAATGCTTCTTACCAATGATGGCAAATTGCTGAGGAGCCTCAGTGGGACTCTATCGAGTTTTAAGAGGATTGGAGCAAGTGAGATTGAAGATAAAGAGGCCAGTTAAGAAACTATTGATGTTTTCAAGTGAGAAATGAAAGTGGACTGTACTAAGTAGAAAGAGAGAAATGCAAAAGGGTTTGAGAGCTTCCCCAGCAGAAATGAGAGGTCTTGCTGACTGATCAGCTACTGTGAATGGGAGGGAAAGCAGTAGGGAAGGCTGAAGCAAACGAGATATCAATTATTTGAAGCACGAGCCACGTCTTCTGTGAATGCTGTATCTGGAGAGTTTATAGCTGATCACTTCAAGTAAGGTACCACTGCCTTTTGCAATATGGATAGTCATCAACATGGGTACAGTGCTTCAACTTATAGAAGAACAAACCATGCTATTTTGCTCTCCAGCAGCTCTTAAGCAGGAAACCTATTTTGTTATATAATTGTGTATCTTGAGTTCAAACTCGCCATGTCAAAAATATTAAATGCCTGAAAAATTAAAAGGAGAACTTCAGAGGCAAACTTAAAAATTGTGAACTATAGGCAATGTATGCATATTATTTCACAAAACTTGATGTAATACCTTTCTTTAGGGAACATCTTTCGCCACAATAATAAACAAAACCACAACCTGCATTTTAAAAACAGTGTTCCATTCTATTTTTTCATCCTCAGAGACTTCCCTCATATAGGAGCTGGAGGACACAGCACATTGGAAATCAAGAACAAAATAAAAGTAAAAACAGGAATTCTCACGCCATTCCATGTAAGTAGCTCATTTTATGTTATTCTTTGGTATCAGATAAAAGTAAACTCTTTTTTGGATGCACATACACAAATGATTTTGAAGCAAGTTTTCAACCTCGGGTTGACAATAGAGAATAGCTAATGGGTTATTTAAATTTAATTATAGCAAATACTTTGCACCCCAAACATTCACAATGGACTTTGGAAGATAGACTATATTTAGCATTTTCTTTCTACCAATTATTTCAGAAATGGTTGTCAGAAAGACGTAACCTCAAGCTGGGAGAAAAAAGGCCAAGTCCACCCAACTAATTCTCTCTCATCTTTAGTTTATTTCAGTTATTTGCTTCAGGGTAATTGCTAATAGCAACCATTACTTCCTTTTTTTTTCTTTCTGTTTTCTCTTTATCCCTTCCTCCTATCTGGGAAATTGACAGTCGGTAAAAAGTACCCTATACACTATTAATCGTCAAACTGAACAGATCAACATACGTAGAGTTTCAATGCTTGAGTTCTGTTACTTAAACATTTTGTAGGATCATATCTGGTACAAGTGTCATTTTATTCATTTGCGTAAACTAAAATTAGCATGGAGAAAATATAACCCAAGCTAATAAACTAGACAACCAAAATAAATCATACCAATGTATGGTTGACCTGTTGTTAATTTGATGTTAACAGGTTATAACTGAGAAATTAGGCTTTTACCTAAGCTATGTATTTTTTCAAACTTATGTATTTTTGAACGTATCTAGCAAAATGATGACTTTCTATGAAAACTCAAGTATATGTGTCAAAGATTGAATGATTATATGGACTATTATATCTATTTGTTGTTTAACATCGTGTTATATCCTGTTTTTTTCTAGGAACTTTTTTGAAAGCTTCTTTTTCCTAGATTTCTTTTTTATAACTTGTTAATCAATATGAACTGAATTTTATGTAGGGTCTCATTTCATGTACATCAGCAAATTTACATAATGCAATCTGTTACTTCTCGAATTTCTGCATGACAATCAAGCGGAGATTTGATTTTTTAAAGAAAGACTTACTACTAATTTATTTTCCGTAGATGACTTTAACAGAGTGCCGCTTAAACATGAACTGGAGATGAGCAAAGAGAGTGAGCATGATTCAGATGAATCTTCGGATGATGACAGTGACTCAGAGGAAACAAGTAGATACATCAACGCATCTTTCGTAATGGTAGGTACTCACATTTCCAAAGTCCAGGATCTAACCCTTTAAAAAATGTATTTTAGAAGACACTGTAAAAAAAAAAATCTGTATTTTTATGGCCATTCATTAAATGATTTTATAAAAGAATGATGAGCTTGGCCATAACTATATATTGATTGACACAAAATTTCAATTTTTAATACTATATTTTAACTTACTGAAAGACTTAAAGTTATTAAAGCCTAATGTGTTGATTGAAAATAAGACAATGCTTATTAGTTACAATTTATGGCCAATAAGACTCTTCATATGAATTTGAAAAATAATACAATTTCAGCAAATACAAGTATCTGAAAACATTTATACTTACTCAGATACCCAAATGGTAGGCAAATAAAAATTTGCGTATTTGCATAACTAAAAAATTTTGTTCAGATTGTCTGAATTATTAAATGTGTCTGTGTCAATAACTTTTTTTCAGTAAACAGAGAATTCTAACAAGGAACTCTAGTCATTCAGTAAATACTTTTTGCATATACACTAAGTTGGATTTATTTTCCAAATTTTTCACACTCATAGAATATTAGTTTAATTAGTTTATTAGTTTAATTCTGAGATATCTTAAGACCGTGTAGACATCTTAAAGTAGAGACATAATGAAGATAATCTGAAATGCTTATGTATTTTCTTTTTACAACTACATTAACTTTTTTTTTTAAAGTTAGTCTTGGAAGGCAACACTTGTTTGGTTAAGATAGTATGTTCTAAACTTGATTTCACACCGTTAGCTAAGTATTGTCATTAACTAAAAAAGTGGTTTACATATAGATATCCATTGTTTCTTGGGTCCAAGGATCTTCATATTTTTATGTAACAGCAATGATATCAAATTAAGTGACAATATTTGCAAATGGTTATTTTAAGAATCCATTGTTGTCTCATTGGTGAGCGAGAGTAACAGAATCTCTCTCTCTTGTCTCTCTCTCTCTCTCTCTTTTTAAAGAGTTACTGGAAACCTGAAGTGATGATTGCTACCCAGGGACCACTAAAAGAGACTATTGGTGACTTTTGGCAGATGATTTTCCAAAGAAAAGTCAAAGTTATTGTCATGCTGACACAGCTGAAGAATGGAGACCAGGTTTGTACTTTTAAGAATATTTTTTTTTTGGTCCTTCTGTCATAAAATATCATTCTCCATTCTTGGATTACTTGTTCGATTATTCTACCCTCAGATTTTTGACCCTTCTGTCACAAAGTTGCCTTTGTTCATTCTTACCATCTTCCATCCAAGTTTCAGACTTTGGCATCTCATGTCTGGGTTCTGACAGTCTCTCACGCTACTTTCTCCGGTCCTACGCACCGTCTGCAGATCATCTCATCCACAGCAACCCCAGTGTCACTGCTTGCTACAAACAACAAGCAACAGACACATTTTCCTTCTGTTTTCTTCAAATGAAAACCAAACTCCTCAGTGTGATGTTTAAGACCTTCAATAACCAGACTCTCATATATCATTCCATTTTCTTTGTATTTTTATGTTTTCCATAATTTCTATTCTGGACAAGTAGGTTTCCTGACTGAATCTTGACATACCATTTGCATTTTCATCACTGAGACTTTATTTACTGGCATTGCCTATATCTAACTGTGTCCTCTATTACCATTTTGATCCTTTTCTTCTAGCTAGATAGAACTCCTGAAAAATTTATCTAAATCCTGCCTTCTTTATGTTCATGTAATATTTATTATTATAAAATTCTGTAGTTGGAGGTGAACCTAAGATCTAATTTGATCTGCTTAATGCCTGTGACGTGTATTTGATCTTTTCCTTAATCCCTTGAGTTATCAAAAATCTCACTACTAGTAGATTTTACTTAGTTTTAACACCTAACACATTATCTGGCATATCTTAAAGCTTATTTAATGAACACCCTCATAAGCATGCAACTATATGCCTTTTCTTTCACTCTGTCTTTTCTTTGGTTCCCTATCCCTGGACTTAGGACATGTTTTATTTTATGGCTTTTTTTTTCTTTTTAAAAAACAAAATAACATTTTCAGATTTCCAGCATGGAATTCTAGCAATCTTTTCTTTCATCTAAATTGTGAGAGCCAGGAACTGAAATGCTAGTTTAGGCAGGAATGCCTATCGTCGTCAGCAATTGTGACTATAGTTGGTGCAGAACCATTTGGAGAGAGAGAACATGCTTTTGTGATCCACGTGCTCTGCAATCTGACCCTTTACTTCGATACGGAGTCAACTTACACAAGGTTTCTCATGGTGTTGGTCAGCAAGATACAGAGACAAAACTCCAAAAGATGAAGTCTCCTTCCTCAAGGGCCGCTGGAGAGACAGTGAAACTTGTTACTGCAGGGTTCATGATCAACCTCAGCTCAATCTATACATGTTGAAGAGGGGGTGGTAATAAGGGTATGGAAGGAAGAAACAAATCTCAAGGACCTACACTGGTGGTGACAGAGCCATTCCTGTGGTGTCCCAGGCACTTTGGTTATTTCTCAGTTCCCTTGATTTGCACAAGGAAACACCAGGTATTGTGGAATGGATGGCCACCATACTCAAGATAGATTTTAGAGTTTTATGTGTGGTTTTCCATTTTAGAACACATTTGGTAGTTTCAATTTAATAGAATGGAGGGAAAGAGAGAGAGGAGAGACAGAGACAGTAAGAGGTGCTCTGAATACGTTAAAAAGCAAACAGAACACTTGTGTGGAAGTTGTTGAATTGTGTGCTTTCTTATCTAGGAAGCCTGTGCTCAGTACTGGGAAGAAGAAAAGCAAACATATGGAGATGTACAAGTTGATATGAAAGACACCAACCAATCTTCAGCTTATACCCTCCGTGTATTTGAACTGAGACATTCCAAGGTATGTAAGTAATTTCAGGAGTATGTATTTTTGTTCTGGTAACTGATCTGGTAGAAAAACTACTATATATTACTCCATAAAAGCAGAACAAAATCTAGATAATGTTTTCAGAATAAAACTTTAAGAGGAGTTAAAAGAAAGTAATTGTGAAGAAAGCGTGACTAACAAATTATTAAATGGACTGAACCTTACCTGAATTAATGTTCCCTTCTTTAGAGGAAAGACTCTCGGACTGTGTACCAGTACCAGTATAACAACTGGAATGTGGATGAGCTTCCCTCAGAACCCAAAGAATTAATCTCTATGATTCAGACTCTCAAAGAAAAACTTCCCAAGAATTCCACTGAAGGGAATAAGCATCACAAGAATGTGCCTCTCCTCATTCACTGCAGGTGGGTGGGATTTGATAAGATATTCTCTAAAAATCATCATAATGCTTGACTTCATGGCTTATACTTCCTGTTAAATTCCATTTATCCTGACATAGAAAATGCATGACCACAGCGAAAGCCTCTTGTGGAATCAGTCACTCTCTCAGTTTTGCTCCCACGTATAGAGCAATTTCTATAACTAATATAGAAATATGATAGTAATGATTATATTATAGTGCAATAGCTTTAGTCTATAAGTTTCTTAATGCCAGTGTCACATCATCTTCGACTTCCAGTGCCTAACATTGAATCTGGAATGTCATATGTCCTGGATGAATGAATGAATGAATGAATGAATGTCTTGCATGAACAGACAAGAGGATGGATATCACGTTTTATTTATGCTTATCTGCATTGATCCACTCTATTAGGTGTTAAGAGAATCCAGAAGAATGAATGCTTTGCCTTCAGTAAACATATCTTAGGTTATATATTAACTGAAAAGATTCTAATAATATATAATAATTTTTGACTTTATTAATTTCTGTTATGTAGACCCTTAAACTTTCCTCTGGGAGAGATGCCTACGTATCTACCTTAAATAAGAGACGTTGAAAGAAGGACGCGTAATATAAAATATTTACATAAGACACAGCAAAGTAAATGCAAAATAAAAAAAATAAAAGTAAAATGAGAAATGTAAACTTAGTGAGACGCTTTTAGAATGTTCAAGAAAACTTTATTATTATTTTTATTATTATTATTAGAATTGCATACACTAGTATCAAGTCCTTAGAGATCCATGACTTTTCAGTCTTTTTTAGTTTTCAAAGGTGAAATTTATGCAGAAAGAAAGCTAAAGAAGGCAAGATTAAGCTTTAAAACTACATGTTTCTTAGCATATGGCTGAATACCTATTATATGTCCCTTAGTTATGCACAATAAATAAAATCCTGCTAATAACATATTCTCTAAATTGAATCTTTATTATAATGTAACATGCTTCTTACAGTTAAGTAAATCATTGAGTTGTCCTCTTTTTAATGAATGATTCTACCAGGTATCATTTTTCTATTGATGCAGAAATGTAGACGTTTGTAAAAAGCATTAGGGGGCAGACGAAAGGAGGAGAAAGAACATGCGGTCTAGTAATATACAAAATATTGAGTCCAGGATTTCTGGTTTTATTGATTTCTAGGCATGTCTTTATCTTCCCTAAATCTCACTGTCCTCATCTGTCAAATTGGCATTACAATATTTGTCCTAACAACTTCCTTACAACTTCAGATGTAAATAAAAATGCATTATAATCTATAAGGTATTAAATAAAGAAAATACATTTTTAAAGCCTGAGACAAGTAGTTTTTTAAACTGTAAGATTATTATATTCTTAAACTGAAAAAGGTTGTCAAAAAATGCATTTAGCGGAAGTGTTTTGCTCTTAAGAGATTGGAATAACATAATTACAATAAACACAAAGTGAAGAATACATTCCATCTCTCTCAGTTTTTATTCTAATATCACTTTCTCCATAAAATGTAGGATTATTTTCTTTTTTTCTTCCTTTTATAGAGATGGTTCTCAGCAAACAGGACTATTTTGTGCTTTGTTAAATCTCTTGGAAAGCGCAGAAACAGAAGAAGTAATAGATGTTTTCCAAGTAGTAAAATCTCTCCGCAGAGCTAGACCAGGAATGGTTCCCACGTTTGTAAGTAGACCTCACAGCTGCTCATTTGATGTGTTTGGCGTTTTTATTTTGATGGTTTCTTCTCTCTCTTTCCTTCCTTCTCCCTCTTCTCCAATTCTCTCCTTTTCTTCTCTTCTATTTACCTTTCTATTTTTCTTTCCTATCTTCCCTGTTTACATAATTCACAATAAATTATTATTAATATGTTTTCTTTTTAAAAATATTTTATTTATTTATCTGAGAGAGAGCACGAGTAGGGGGAGTGGCAGGCAGAGGGAGAGGGAGAAGCAAACTGCCCCCTGAGCAGGGAGCCCCACGTGGGGCTCGATCCCAGGACCCTGAGATCATGACCTGAGCTGAAGGCAGATGCTTAACTGACTGAGCCACCCGGGCTCCCCTCGATTGTTATTAATATAAGTAAGAGAACTAACTAGAGCTTGCCAGCAATTCGTTGTGGCAGTTCATGAAGAACGTCTCTTCAAATGCTCGTGAATTCCCTAATTTCCCCCATCTTTACTCCTGTATGAATTTGTATTGCTGTGTAACAAACCACTCCAAAATTAGTGGCAGAAAAAAAAATTCATTATAGTTCAATAGTCTATTGGAACAAAATAGTTCTGCCGATCGACTTCAGCCAATCTAGACCCGGCTCACTCGTTGATTTGCTGGGGTTTGGCTTGTCCAAAATGATCCCTCCTACCAACAGACTGGCAGTTGCTAACCTTTAGCTCTGGCAACAGGGGTGAGTAGAATGCAGGTCTCTCCTTCTCCAGAAGACTAGCCAGACATATTCACATCACGGCAGCAACAAGTTCCGAGAAGTAGGGCAGCCGTATGCGAGACCTCTTGAGGCCCAGGCTTGGAAACTGGCATGACATGTCCTCCTCTGCATTTTCTTATCTAAACGAGTCACAAGGCCAGCTCAGATTCAAGGAATGGGGAAATGGACTCCACCTCTTGTTGAAAGGGTCTGCAAAGTCACCTTGCCAACAAGTGTGGCTGCAGAGAGGATAGTAAGTGTGGCGTTTTTGTAATCAGTCTAACATGGCTCTTCTGCAACGGTAGAGGGTAGTCTGGAAATTCATAACTAGTCCCCATGTAAACTTCACCACTCACTCAGATCTATGCAGCTTTCAATTGTGCAGGACACTGAGCTTGCATATAAGTGATTTTAAAAATGTACCGAGTGCCTACTATGTGCTCTTGCCATTAAGCGACTCACTGTTTAGTATGAGGAAAAGGCAGATATTTATTAAACAATGTAGTAATTGAAATGACGGAGAGATTAATCAAAGAACATGAATGAGGGCACTGAATTTAACCTATGGGGGCTCCTCATCGGCTTTCCAGAAGCAAGGGACTTCTGCTCTGCTACTTAGATGAATCATGAATAGGCATTAAAGCAAGAGGATAAGCCCAGAAAGTGGCATCACGGGCCAAGGCATGGAAATGAGACACCACGTGGCCTGTGAGGGGGATGAACACATTTGGTGTTGCTCCAAGGTGAACTTTGAGAAATACCCTGCCATCAATCCTTAGAACTGTAAGGGGATGAAGCCATTTAAAATGTTCTTTTTATAAAAACAAAAAAGAGTAGTTTTCTCTTACCCAAGACTTCCAAGTAAATGACTAGTTCTTGCTATTTTTCAACTGATATAAAAATAATTACATAAAGTTTCTTTATAATAATTACATAAGCTTTCTTGCTTCTTTCTTTTTCCAGGAGCAATACCAATTCCTGTATGATGTCATTGCTAGCACCTATCCTGCCCAGAATGGACAAATAAAGAAAAGCAACAATCAAGAAGATAAAATTGAATTTGACAATGAATTGGACAAAGCAAAACAGGATGCTAATTGTGTCGGTTCACCTGGTGCCCTTGATAAGGCCAATGAAGGAAACAAAGAAGATGAAGGTAGTAAAGCCCCAAGTGGCCCTGAAGAGCCAGAACATTCTGCCAATGGTCCTCCGAGTCCAGGTTTAACTGAAAGTGCATAGGAAAAAACATATACAGGACTCAAAACATTGTATTAAGTGTTATTTCTATTTTTCTAGTAGTAGGAGGACAAAATAGGCATACAGTGGATTAATGAAGTACATTGGACCAATATTTGAGAAGCTTTTGTTTTACTACTGTAGAAACATATTTAACACAGTTTTGCTAAAACGTTTGTACAGTTCCATGCATATTTTAAAATTTTATCTATCATTCAGCAAAAATAACTTCTTTGTAGTCTTTGCGTGTGTGTGTGTGTGTGTGTGAGAGAGAGAGAGAGAGAGACAGAGACAGCAACAGAAAGGGAGAAAAACAGAGAGGATGCTTTTAAGTGAATTTAAGTGCTTTTGAGAAACTTCTCCCTTCTATTTGAAGATAAAGCACATTTTATATTGAACGTATTAACTTAGTCTAAAGAACTTTTTTTTAAATGGTAAATTGTGTGTGGGCTCTAAGAATAAAATGTACATTTCTAGAATGACCTCAAGATGTCCTCCTTGTTCTATTCATATATATCTTATAGTTTACTATTTTATTTCTAGAAATAGACATAAAAGTAGTATGTGTGTGCGTAGTTACTACAAGAAAGTTAACTAAATTAACATTTGGAAATCTTACATTCTATACCTTAGCGTTTAGTCCATATCTTTCAAGCTCATTTAATCTAATTTAAAATTTTCAAGCAAGCTTATCCTGTTATATTCATACGGTGCTTATAATTTTGTAGCATGGACAATTGTCTGTATAATATGTGAAATTCATTGCTTGATACTTTTGACCAACAATTATGTTTGTTGCAGTTGAATTTAAATAAACATCTTTAAACAAATGCCATCTATATTAATATCATAGGATAAAAATAGAATTATGCAAACGTATTTGTGTGAAATATTTACATTTGAAACCTCATCTAGCTATTTTTATGGAATGCAACACTGATATGAGAAATATAATCTTGCACATGCATATGTTCCATGTTAAAGTTCATCCTTGACTTTCACCCAAGTGCATTTACTTTGTCTTTTATCCATTTTATTTTATTTTAACTCCAGAATAGTTAATATTCAGTGTTTATTAGTTTCAGGTGTACAATACAGTGATTCAACAATTCCATTTATCACAACAAAAGTGCATTGACTTTGAATTTCTCAAATGTTTAGACTACAATAGATGAATTATGGAAAAAGCTCACATGTTCATTGATTGATGAATGGATAAAGAAGCTATAGTAAATATACACAATGGACTACTACTCAGCTATAAAAAAGAATGAAATCTTGCCAGTTGCAATGACATGGTGAAGTTAGAGAGTACTATGTTAAGGGAAATAAGTCAGTCAGAGAAAGACAAATACCACATGTGGAATTTAAGAAACAAAACAAATGAGCAAAGGGTAAAGAGAGGCAAACCAAGAAACAGACTCTTTTTTTTTTTAAGATTTTATTTATTTATTTGACAGAGATAGAGACAGAACACAAGCAGGGGGAGTGGGAGAGGAAGAAGCAGGCTCCCAGGGGAGGAGCCTGACGTGGGGCTCGATCCCAGAACTCTGGGATCACGCCCTGAGCTGAAGGCAGACGCTTAACGGCTGAGCCACCCAGTCGCCCCCAAGAGACAGACTCTTAATTATAGAGAACAAACTGCTGGTTACTGGAAGGGAGGTGGGTGGGGGATGGGTGAAATAAGTGATGGAGATTAAAGAGTGCACTTGTTGTGATGAGCACCTGAAACTAATATTACACTGTATGTTAACTAATTTAAATTAGTTAATTAAAATGGAATTTAAATCAAAACATAAAAAAAATTCTTAGACCGCTTTTACCAGAAATTGACATCAATAATCATAATAAAAGCCAATCATTATCTTTTCTTATACATAATATATTGTGTTACATGTTCCTATATGAATTATATAAGCACATATTAAAACGTAGGCTTAATGCAATGGACATTTGTAGAACAATTAATTTCACAGATCTCAATATTTTTCAAAGATTTATTTATTTATTTATTTTTTTGAGTGAAAGTGTGCACACATACAGGGAATGGAGGGCAGAGGGAGAGGGAGAGAGAATCTCAAGCAGACTCCCCACTTAGCACCCAGGCCAATGTGGGCTCGGTCCCATGACCCTAAGATCATGACCTGAGCCAGAGTCAAGAGTTGGACATTTAACTGACTGAGCCACCCAAGTGCCCTATCACAAGTCTCAATTTTCTTTTTAAAAAATCCATAGTCTAATAATTGTTTAGGATCATAAAAAATTTAAGAAAAATGGCATTTTTCAAAAAGTAACAAACACTCTTTTTGGTGAATTGTACATCAGCTTATTATGTTAGTCACACACTGTGTTTAGGCTGGCTTGGTTTTCTATCTTTACTCTCCTGATTGATTTTAAATGTCTTAACTGTATATCATCAATTGCTTTCCATTCCACTCAATTTATCTTGTGTTCATCTTTCTAATTCTTTTATTAGATAACTGAAATTAACAATTAATTCTTACATTATTGGCTAGTGCCTTGTTAACATATGAAAAGAAGTGAATTTTAAAATGAAACACTAGTTTCGAATTTATATTGAGTTTACATATTATCTCCTTACTTATTAACGAGAAAAAGCGGTCTAGAATCATCCACTATGGGTACCATGAAGAAATAAAGCTTGCTTTCACTTCTCTCATTAGTCACTCAAACTTTTCATGTCTTGATTTCTCCAACTGAAATGAGATCAGTTGCCCTTTACTAGGAAATGTTAACTTTTACAGTTTTTGTATGTGGCAGACTAGTGTTCCATGTGTCCATTTTATCTGTGAGCTGCTTCAAAATACAAACAGCAAAAGTTGTGAATTTTAAATAGTTTCCCTCTGAGCTTTCAGGGGCAAGTGACATCTTCCAAACGGGGATGTTGTGTGTTTTTAACATGTATTTTCCACTTGAGTCTATCCTTCAGAGAAGATACAAAATAAATACTTAGAAAATAGAGCCATGGTAATTTCTATTAGTTTAAGAAGTAAAAGGGAAACTTTATTTTTTTATTTTTTAAATAAGAAGTTGTGGTAAAGGAAGAGCTAGAGTAGGGGGTCAGAAGGACAATTACTCTGCGAGAATATCTATCAGTCGGAAGGTGGAGCCCATTGCATTAGAACATGGAATTATATGTACATGATTTTTTTTAGAAGGAAAATAATATGTGAATTATAGACCCATGTGTATGACTATGGGTTGCATTCCTATAGAATCTATCATGACATATAAAAGATTCATATTCTAAAGTTTGGCACTGCAATTAGTAATTCCAACACCTAGTTAGAAAAATTAAAAAGTTTCAATTTAATAAAGCCTGATTCGTTTTAGGGTTAAGGCTCTGTATCCCATTGCATATTTATTGGTCAAAAAGAGACTATGTTATGTTTCTTTTAAAGTTTATTTTATTTCTGGTACCAGGATTTATTGGAAATAAAAGATACATTTACTATTCTTAAAATTCAGCTCCCAAACTATTAATTTTTTACAGTGACAAATAAATATTTGCAGAAAAGAGAGATACATTGTAATAGACCCTTGCAATTATAAAACTGTGTGTAGTGATTAGCTGAATGTCTTTGCAATGATAATTTAGAAATACAAGCTTTTATTCAAAACTCTAATAATACATGTACAGTGAAATTTTCAATCTGTGTTTGCTCTGTTGCCCCTAAAACACTGAATACAAAGTTTATTATTTCTTTTAACTAAGTAGGACTGATCTTAATTTTTAGTTTACACCAGAGATTTGTTTTAAAATGTTCTCATTGCAGTATATTAGGCCAAATTAAATGGGTGGTAATTGGTCCTGCTTCATTGTAACGTGTTTCTTGATATGAAGACTTTCAAATGTACAACTTCAGAGGAAACGAATATTTGTTAAAATGAGTACAATAGGCTGTGCTTTCTTTCTCCTATACAAATTTTACAACTGGAACAAACTGAAAGCTCTTCAAAGAGACATTCAGAATTGAGCTTTTTCATTTCCTATTTCAGGTGAAAAGATTCATATTGCTAAGGGTCTATTTTCTATAATCATTCCTTTGTAAGCTTCTTTATGTTTCTCTTTACATTTTCTTAGCAAACACTTTTGGGGGGTTCACTACTAACCCAATGAAAGGGTGTGCATGCTGTGTCATTACATCTAAATAAAAAAGCAACAATTATGGTAATAGCTAATGTTTATCGAGGCATAATACATGCCTGGTATTTTGTTAATTGTTATACCTGCATTTGTTTACCAAGATAGATTCTATGCAGCACAGACTCTTAGTATCTCCACTTTATAGACAAGGTACTGAGGCTTAGAAAAGTTTGGTAGCCAGCCTGTTGTAACACATCTAGCAAAGGACAGAGCCAGGATTTGAACCAGCTCTGACTGGCACTGCAGGCTGTGTTCATAACCCTTTACTCTTCTGGCTCTGAGTATCAACGTTGTTCATGTGTTTTGAAAAGTTCATGGAGAAAATAATCTGAATTTATTTTATGTCTTTTCTCTACCCATGATTAAAACAAAAACAAAAACAAAACCACGTGTAACACGCTCTCAACAGCACTGCACAACATAGTAAGCTTAGTTGAACTCATAACATTGAAGTTATTATACAAAATAAACACACTCTTAAACATCCATGGGAAAGGATTGTTCTCATAATACGTATAAACAAAGATCACCTCATAGCTAAAGTGAGTGCCAGGAAATAAAACAAAACAATAAATCACAAATGTCACTGTTCCATTGTCTCTCAATTTGGTAATCAGAACAAGTTCTTACTGTTTGGATCACATTTCAGTATGTTTGTCAGAGAACCCATCAATCAGTATTTGAAACAAGTTAACAGGGCACCATAAAATGCAAACCACATTTATGGCAAGTATGACTCATTCACTCTCTCTGGTGAGTCCAAGGGAGCTTGGTTCTTTTGACCTAGCTGTCCCCAAACTTAGGCTGTCAGGTAACTGGAAATGGACTTTCGATGTAAAATCACACATGCATTTCCCTCTAGAAAAACCAGTGCTTTCTTGATTCATATGCACCTTCTCACTGTAGTAAAAGCGGGACCTTTGGAACACATATTTAATTTTCCTGGAAAGGAGAACTTACTGGGTTCCTTAATATCGCTCAGATATAGTAGGTAAACCAGATCTGTAGAGGCTCATGAACTATCAAAAAATAAGAGTATTGGCTTGTATTTTTATGCTTGTGCAGTCTTTTTTCAAGCACACTCTGAGAAGTGGGGACAAGATGCAACACTAGGAAGGGAAATAATCTGCCCATTATTAATACATGGGATGGAAAGTAGGATAGTATCAGGACACCCAAAGAACCTGTCTCCCATCCCCCACCCCACTGGTTGACATGGACTCAAAGCAGGGATTTCCTTGCAGTATACTTAGCTAACTGTGTACTGAGAATTTTTACTAGTAATCAATAATTCAGATTTTTCATTAACTCAGACTATATTATCCCTCATGGATTACATTTCATGGCTTTTGTTATGTGTTATAAGTCATAAAACAGAAAGGGGAGAAATGAATTATTATATTTATAAGAAATCCACATGTGGTAAATCCCTTTATAAAGGAGTTCCCATTTATATTTAATTACTTGCTTTCATTGCATTGACAGCTTAACCTAAAGACAGGGATGGTAAACAAAGAATATGCAGAAGATTTAATACCATAAACTTGGATATTTTTTCATAATCAGTGGAAATAAGAAAGTAAACTTAATGGTCATCTATTATCTGTTTCGAGTTACTTTAAATTGCCTTGGCCAAGGGGCACAAGGGTGGCTCAGTTAGTTGAGCATCTGACTCTTTCTTTTTTTTTTAAAGATTTTATTTATTTATTTGAGAAAGACAGAGATACTGATGAAGAGCATGAGCAGGAAGGAGAAGGAGAAGAAGGCTTCCCGCTGAGCAGGGAGCTCGATGCCGGACTCCATTCCAGGACCCTGGGATCATGACCCAAGCTGAAGGCAGATNCTGAACCGACTGAGCCACCCAAGCACCCCTGGGCATCGGACTCTTGGTTTTGGCACTGGTCATAATCTCAGGGTTGTGGGATGGAGCCCCATGTTGGGCTCCATGCTCAACGGGGAGTCTCCCTCTTTCTTTCTTTCTCCCTCCCTCTCTTTCTCTCTCAAATAAATAAAATAAATCTTTTTTAAAAATTTAAAGAATAAATTGCCTTGGCCAATAAATTTCCTATCTTTTGTCACATCTTGGGATGGATCACCATGAAGAATAGCAAAGAGCTGTTAGCTATTTAAAGTTGAACACCCTGTAGAATGTTTTAGCGATTATTACTTGGACATCATCTTTTAAAAGCACGCTTTCCTTCTCCCACACACTCTTCTTTTCCCACGGCGATGGATGCTGATTAGTTGGCGAGACTTTAGTAATCCATGAGATCTTTGTCCTAGAAGCCGCACCTCAACTTTGATCTCCATAATATCTTTGAATATCTGCTAATTAAATAACTCTGCATCCCTATTGAAGGCCATGAGTACACCATAAAGGATCACACTTGGTTCAACACACAAGAAGCATTTTTTTCAACAGCTAGTGTCATGTTAATTATATGAGTAAATATATATCAGTGATATAAATGCAGTAAACTTTGGTCTGGATTTTTCAGTGTGTGTGCGCAAGTATGTGGGTTTCCCTTAAGATGGTCTAATGTTTCTCATCTGGGATCATAGTCCGTTTTAGTTTTATAAAATGACTCCTTAAATGAAACAAGTTATTTTTGTAAATAAAACATGATTTGGCAGTTTTCTTTTTGTTTAAAGTAGCATTAAATCATGGAAGTCAAATTTCTTTTTGATGAGAATCAGTAGGAAATAAACTCTATTTGTTCTTTCAAGAGGTAGCAAAATATTTGTTCACAATTTAAATGCAGGAAGTTAGAAAAGGTCAAAATCAGTCAACTCAAATGACAAGTTTAGCCAAATTACTAAAACCCACTGAGTTTCTACAGATTTTTTTTAGTATGTTTCAACTCAATGCCCTGTAGTTATTCAGAGAACATGTGAATTTCAGAAATAATACCAACCTTACATTTACATAATGTTAAAGGGAGAGATTAATTTTATGTAGCATTGTAAGATGATACACTTTGTAGACTATTCATTATCTAACATAATTCTATGGGGATTTACATATAAGATATCTCTCTGGGACTATCATCTGACATTTATGTTTGGTGGTTTTATGTAGCCACTGAAATTATCACAAGTGCAAGACATGTCTTGGGTATTAATTTTCGCAAGAGAAAATAAACAAAAAAAAGAACTGAGGATGGTCTGGAATTTCTAGTTACTCCATGGATAACTCTAATCCTTCTTCCCACCCTGATTCTTCTTTTCTTTCTGTACCCTGACTTCATCAGATCCTTGCACCTCCTTGGCCCACAAGCACTCCTGCCCAGCTGACAATTAACTCTGCATTAACCCGATTTCTCCCCCCTCTGTTCCCACTTCCAGTCCTGCAGCCTCTCTGCTTGAAACTATTATTTAAGACAACAACAACAACAACAAACTCTTAAATTACCTACTGGTATCATTAAATATGAGTGATTTCAAACTTGATTCAGGGCCACAATGTGGATTATTTTCTGCTCTAAATTGATCTCCTTTTCTGTCTTCCTTGGTGTTCTTCCAAACTTGAACCAACCCCAAGAGTCCTTTCATCAAATGCCATTGACTCTTTCCCTTAAGAAAAAAAAATAAAAGAAGAAGCCACTCACCTGAATTTCTTCTTACTCACTTAAAAATATATATTCCTATCCTTGGCATAATCACTTTTTCTCTCCTTTCTCAGAGGAGTTTTCCCTACACTTTATCAGGCCAAATTCTTTATCCATGGGTCTTTATGTCTTTTTAGAATAAACATTGTTTTATAAAACTGATATATTCTTACATGAAAACTGGCAATCGGAAAAACATCGATAAAAAGTAAAAAAAAAAAAAATTCCAAATCCAATTGAAAAATTAAGTCAAGGAAGACTAGAAAGTTCACAAATCAAGAACTACAAAAATCCCTAAACATAAGAAGAGATGCTCAAACTCACTCAGAAGAAAGATGCAAATTAAAACTACATTGAGATAGCTAGTTCATAATGATAAATATATAAAAGCTTGTCCATATGCTGTCGTCAGGGCTGTGGGGAAATAAGGACTTTCACGATTTTACCAGTACAAAGAAACAACCCTACAGCAGGTAATGCAGCCATAGCTATCAAATGTACAGACGAATTGGCACTTTCATCTAGAAAACCCACGTCTCATAATTAGCCACCCAGAAATATCTATAAAGTTACAAAATGTTACATGTACAAATTACTATATCTTTCTTGTAAATTGGAAATTACTGGAAACAACCCAAGCATCCATCTGTAGATAACTAGATAAAGAAACTAGGGTACTACCATTCAGTGAAATATATATTTACCTATAGGGGCTAGTGAGGAACGGTGACACAAGTAGGAGCTTGCACATCTTAGCATACTGTTTTGGATTTTAAACTGAATCTATTACCTATTTGAAAGACAACACATTTTATTTTTTTTTTAAAGATTTTATTTATTTATTTGACAGATATAGAGACAGCCAGCGAGAGAGAGAACACAAGCAGGGGGAGTGGGAGAGGAAGAAGCAGGCTCATAGCAGAGGAGCCTGATGTGGGGCTCGATCCCATAACGCAGGGATCACGCCCTGAGCCGAAGGCAGACGCTCAACCGCTGTGCCACCCAGGCGCCCCTGAAAGACAACACATTTTAATTTAAAAATTCTCAAACATACTTTCAGATATAAATATCGTGACAATTTGGTGAATATTGTAGTCATTTCTCCATATATATAAAAGTTAGCAAAGAAGGAAGAAAGGAAGCAAAGAGGGCTGGAAGAAGGTCAAAAATAAGTAAGAATTTTTTTAGATTAGGAAAAATGTAGAAAAATTTAGGATAACAAAAAATTGACAAGATTTTCTTTTTATTTTTTTAAAAAGGATTATGTTTAATTCAGTTGAACGTATTGAAAGAGGGATTTGAATGAGTTGAGATACACTTTAACCTATACTTAAAGTTTCTTTTTTTTTTTAAGATTTTATTTATTTATTTGTCAGAGAGAGAGAGAGCTCACGCACAAGCAGGGAGAGCAGCAGAGGGAGAAGCAGGCTCCCCGCTGAGCAAGGAGCCCGATGGAGGATTCAATTCCATGAGCCTGGGATCATGACCTGAGCCAAAGGCAGCCGCTTAAACGACTGAGCCACTCAGGAGCCCCAAGAATTCTTATTTATTTATTTATTCTCAAAATCTTCATTTTTTAATGAACTCATGTTGATACTTTACAATGGGAATAGTTCTCCGGGCATATTAATTACAATTTTTATCCTATCCCAGATACTGTCTTTGTTTTCATCTATGTTCCCTTTGCTCCACCCCAGACTTTCCTCCTTTCCTGATGTGATAACTTGAGTTCCTTTCACTGATAGCTAAGTATTTATGTTAAGACACATTCCAAATATTACTAAACTTGTAAATATCTCCTTACTACTTCAGCCAGAGTTTACTGCTCCCTTCATCTGATTCTTACACCACAGTGATTATAACTCTCCCGTAGTACAGATCACGTTCCACTGTAACTTTTTTACAAGTGTGTCTCTCCGGAAACATAGCTCCTCAAAATTGGGAGCTATATCTGAACCCATCTGTGTATCCCTTCTGTAGCAACTTGCAGGAGCAAGAATACTGGAACGGTGGATAGGCATATTTTAAAAGCTGTAAGTTACCTTCCATTTCAGTCATGGCGTTACTTTTTTTTTTTAAGTATAAATTTCTATCAACCTCAAGTGAAATATTTACTGTAGAGAATCCTCCACTGGATTAGCATGTTTTTTCAGTCAAGTACCCCACATTGAAGTTCTATGTTTTAGAACAAAAGTTGTGCTGTTCTCCTCGGCTTCTAGAGTTCTTAGCTGCTTTCGTTCTCCCCCACCTCCGATCATTTCCAACACCTCCTCCAGCCCCTGGGCCTTTTCCTTGTCATGATTTATCTTCACAGAGCTTAAGCCTCCATGAGCTTGTCACTTGTATTTCAAGTACCTGTCACATGGTGGCTCCAGGGACTTTTTAATGAAAGGGTTGTTAAGTGGAAGGAAGCAAGTTTGTGGGGGACTCTGTGGTCTGCCACAAACCCCATCCAGAAAGCAGAGCTTGACTGCTCAAGAGACACAGTGGCATGCAGCCTCGGGCCATCTTCCTGCCGTCAGACAGGAAGGGGAGGGATCAGTGAGGAACTCAGAGAGGAACTTAGAGTGACTTAATGAAGCTAAATACACTTAGAATTGCCCTTCTGAGGTCCTGCTTCTGTTAGGAGTTTCTGTCCTGGAGGCAAGCTTCTGGTTTTAGGTCCTTTCTGCCCAGTTTCCTTACCTCACAAATAATCCCACATTCTACTTACCAAGTGTTAAGAAATGCAGATTGCATGGAAACAACTATTAAAATACAATGCCTCAGATATCACAACAATGGCGTTTTTTCCCCCATTGGACATGTGGAAAATTAAATATGTGATTAACTTCCATTTGGATGCACACTTAACAATTCCACTTTACCCAACTACACAGGCATTACCATTGCAGTACAACGCATAGTACAAATGAGTAAGGTCACATGAATTTTACAGGATCTCACTGAAGTGATTTTATTACTGACCAGGCATTTAAAACATTGGTGATTCTTTCATAAGTATTTTTAATAAAAGAAGAATTTATAAGTTTAAATATCTTTTTATAGAAATAAGCTCTAAAATAAACGAATTTCACCAAGGGAAAGTATAATTTCTTTGTAGTATTAAAAAAAGAAGCTTTTATTATTTTTTTCATTGCTTAAACCCTTCAGCATGGGGCCAGCCCATGTTGGCCTGTGCTAGATACAGTGCTAGATATATTTTCCACTCCAATTTCAGTAAAATAGTCATTTTTCAATTATTGAAATAGTCGTATTTCACTAGTAATTCTTAACACAAATTCATTAATTTAGACATAAACTAGTATTTAACCCTTTAAAAATCATACCATCTTTAAAGAAAATGTAAAGATCACCAAAGACGTAGGGCTGTGGATTCATAATAAATGCAGTGGGGAAATTCCAGGCTTTACTGATACACTTGCTTAATAAAAATTTTCCTCAAAAACTATAAAAAACATCCTAGAAGAAGATTCAAAATTCTTAGGCTTAAACAGTTCTGACCCTAATAATTTGTAATCTAAAATGTCAGAGGAAATAAGTCTCTGAACGCTCCCTGGAAAGTAAATCTTCTCTATGTTGACAGCCTGATCCTTATCTCAACCATATTGGCTATTCTCTCCCTTGCTTTAGGAGAAATAGAAAAAAATTTTTTTTGAAGCTTATGAACTTTGCACATAACATAAATGATTTTAGTGGGATTTGTATGCCATGATGAGAAAACCAGACAAATAAATTATACAATTATTTTAAACTTTTTTATTAGGTTAAATGTAACGTTCATTTATTAGTGGAACAAAAAATAAATATTCAGTGTTTACATCTGGACTTTCTAAAACTTTTTCCTTATATAAACAAAATTATCATTAACTTATTTTTAAACTCTAGCTTTTCCTTTCTTTGACTAAGACCAAATCATTAACTTTAAAATATTTTTAAAAATTAATTCTATGGAAATAACTAACTCTCTGAGCAAAAGAAAGAAAAAAAAACTCTGTGAAGACTGGACTTTCAGCAAAGACACTTTTTCATCCAAAATACATATTTCCTTTCTGAATGAATGCTGAATAAGAACAAATTTGAGAAAACGTGTGTTTTATTTTACTGATCTATGCTTCTATTTTAATATTAGGTAACAGAAGAGTAAATTTCATGGGAACAGTTTGCCTTTTTTTCTGATATAATTTTCTTAAGCCAAAGTGTTCTTCCATAGATTTGAATGCTTTCCATTATCTTATTGTAGAATGTAGAATGACCAGCAGGTTGTGCTAAAACCTTTGCGATGGTTTTATTCGGCTGGAGGCAGGAGGGGGTGCTTCTGCATACTACAACTTATATGTGTGTTAGGTCAATAAAATATATGGTATGTTCATACATGTTTGTATTACAGGTTTCCATGGCATGCTGGTATTTTATAACGTCAAGCTCACTCACACTTACTTAAGAATGGTACTACTAGGATAAATTCATCATATTCTTTCTGTGGAAAATTATTTTTCTCTAGACCATATTCCATACAATCATTCCAAAGTGGGGCAGGTATGATATCTCCACTTACACATTATAGAAATCCACTCCTGGGGTGCCTGGGTGGCTCAGTCGTTGAGCGTCTGCCTTTGGCTCAGGGTGTGATCCCGGGATCCTGGAATCGAGCCCCACATCAGGCTCCTCCCCTGGGAGCCTGCTTCTTCCTCTCCCACTCTCCTTGCCTGTGTTCCCTCTCTCACTGGCTGTCTCTCTCTGTGTCAAATAAATAAATAAAATCTTAAAAAAAAAAAGAAATCCACTCCTATCTCACTGTTCTGACAGCAGGAACCACTGGGAAGTGAGTGCCTTTTAAGATCAGAGCTTCCATGTGTAGATCTCATATCTCCCTCCAATCTTTATAAGCATATCCCTTTATCTATCCCATACATTACCTCCTTTCTAGCAAAAAAACTCCAAGAGCTCCAGGTTGACTCCTATTTTTCTTTGCCCCCAATCAGAACAATGTTCAAAAGCCTGCTTATCTAACAAGGTATAGAAATACACCCATTGAAGCCAATTTGTACTGTATATTTTGGGATAGTTGGAAGACTCGCTCAAGGACCATCTCTGCCAAGACAATTAGACATTTATCAGATGGTAGATTGAGTTCGTGTAAATTTAGGTATTTCAACATCCTCTTTGGATAACTTTTGAAATGAAAGAATTGAAGAGAACTAAATAAAATATGATGGTAAATTAGATATATGTTTCAAAAAGATAATTTAAGAGTATAGTTTTTAGAAAAAAATATGTGTGTATAAACCTGTGTGTTTTATTAAAAAATTTTTGAAACTGTTATGATAACCCCTAGTACCAGTATTTCCTTACTAGAAATCATTCCTGCCTTCAAGCTAGTTGTCGTCTTATGTTTGTACACTCCTTTCCTTAGGCTCCAGACTTATCTCTGCTGGGCTGACCATCTTTCGAGGTCATGCCTCTAAAAATGCTGGCTTCAAGGTCTTCCCAGAACTGCTTGAGAGCTGGAGTGCGCGAACGCAGGTATCTTCAAAGGTTAGAAACACTTTTGGGGGGGGGGGGAAACGGATGAAAAGGGTATATAAAATATTAAGTGGTGGCAGCTTCAAAATCAGAAAAAAAAAAAAAAAAAACGCATACCCTACCCATAAAAGCACTCAACTTCAATTATTTTGAAAACATGGCTTTGACCCGACAAAACACACCAGCAGCCCAAACATTTGCCTTCTCTGCACTGCATTTTACAAACGCTTCTTCCATTGTATGAAACTGGCTGTTGGTCCACGGGGCTGCTCTTCTCTTCATCTGCCTCTGGACATTTGTACCCGGTACGTTCCACGCACGTGCTGAAGAAGAGCAGGAACAAGAGGAGGAAAAGGGGATGAGCAGGAGAAGAGTGCCTTCCTCTCCATTCAAAGGAGCCGTGCCTCCTTTTGCTGTACTTTGAACTTGAAACATTGCTTTAATCCATGCTGGGCTCAGCTTCTCTCTGTAACAGTTTTCAGGGCTTTCTATTTAACTTTGATATTTGTTTCTACTCCTTCTACTGTGTGGATATCTACCTCTAAGGGTAATTATCTCAGGAGATCTCAAACCTTCCCTTAAGGCAAAGTTTCCCGAACAGGTGAGCCAGACCCCTTAGTATACTTGACATTGATCTTCATTGTCCTCAGAGGGTTCTGAAGCCATAAGAATCTTGAGGCTGGCCATCTGCAGGGATAAGAATCCTTGTGCAAAAACTCCGACTTCTTCGATTTGCCATTTACTCCAGTGTGACTTTTAACGACTTTCATTTACTCTCTGTTCATGAGGTGGCCAAATTGGGGAAGCAGTACCTTATGAGGGACTGTGGTCCGTTATCACTTGGGTCAAGGGATTGTGGTCTGCAGAACATCTTAGGAAAAATCCAACTGTCTTTAGGAACTGTATTGGTTTCGGACTAACTATTGCATGTATGTGGCCTCTGATGTATAGATCCCAGTGATGCAGAGCCGATGGGCCTGTCTGTGCTGAGGACTATTTGTGCCTGCTGCTCTCAGGCCCAGGGAGGAAGGAGACTCTCACCCCGAGGTGTGGAGGAGTGCGCCCTGGGGAGACAGACCATTTTCTTTAAGGTGTTTTTCCTTTCTTCTTTCCCAAACATTCTCCCCTTTTCCACAGCTTCGTGCCAAAAGGCAAAATGACCTTGCTTTTTATACAAATGTATTTTCTCTTTTTCAAGCTGCTGCTGTCTCAGGAGAGGGATATTCTTTTTATCAGGTGTAAGCACTATAAGTTTTCCTTAACGCAGTCTTCATGACTGGCACTTTGAATCAACTGATTTCACAGCTTGGATTTTAGACCTTCCATTGCTTTTGTGTTTATAACTTTCCCACTCCTTTATTTTAGGGTTTTATTTGCCCCTCTGACCCCTTGCTTTCTCTAATCTCAAGTACTTGTCTGCTGCTTTACTCTTGTCTATATACCCTAACATCTTACTATTTAGATATCCAAGTATCTACTTCTTTTGTGCTTGATTTTTGACAATTTTAACTCTTGCCTTGTTTTCTTGGTGCATCTCCTTTTAGTCTCTCAGACACTTCCATACTGAACGATCTTTGACTACTTTCTGGTTTTCCAGAAAGTCTAAGCATCTATCTTGAAATCTACCCAGGTTCCTCTAAACATGACTCCTGGAGCATTTAGATAAATGAGTGTAGAGGAAATCTGCTCTCTCTCCCATGTGAATTTTCTTCTGAGAAAATAAATTTTACTTAAAGGTAAAATGTCAGATCCTGTTGTCTTCCATTTCCTTGCCAGCTCTCCCTCATTTCCAGTTTTAGGAATCAGGACGCGCCTGGCTGCTGCTCACCCTCCCTTCCTAATGGGGAGCTCTGGAGGGCGGAGAAGCTTCTGGCTCTAGCTCAGTGATAGTCATTTATATTAATGCACCTTGGGGTAGGGAAATTACTTAGGTAGCATGAAATTCATTAAGTCACGTAAAACATACGGGAATTTATATATATATATATATATATATATATATATACACACACACACACACACACACACACACACACACACTTTTTTTTAAAGAGGGTAACTCTTCAGATTCCTTCAGAAAGCTTTGTGTTGAAAAAAAAATAGACTTTTTTTTTAATGGAGGCAGAGCATTTTAAGTGTTTAATTATAGTTTTTAACTGTATTGACTTTTTCCTCTTATGCGTTCGAAACTTCTTTTCTCTCTGTATTACTGCTGTATACAGCCATTGATTCTTAGAGAAATTGCTCGACTTTACCTCTCACCTTTGGCCAAAAATATAAATAAATAAAGAGTTACTTAACTCTTTACATAGATTTTTCTTTTATCCTAAGTAGTGTATTGACTAGCTTTTTACCCAAAAGAAACTCATGAAGAGAATTGGAAAGAAAAAAAAAAAAAAGCCTGTAGTTTTTATCTGCTTTTAGAACCCAAATTAATGAATTAGATGAAACCAAGTTCTATGTATTAATCTCACAAACTAAATATACGGCGCACAGAATAGGTTTAGACATCTTCCCTCCACCGAGTTTATTTAAGGTTCTTTGGCAGGAACTTGTGCTGGAATAGGCAGCTTCTTGGATGCTTTCTACTTGCAATTTGACCCCTAAGGGTTTTCCTCTTGGCTGAGAAGCTCCATAAACAGAAGTGAGGAGAGATCGTGTGACCCCAGCACTCCAGGCAGCTCGGATCTGTGGAAAGGAGGGGCGGCAGCGGCACAGAGACTGCTCTTGGCTGCTGTGTTTAAGATGCATCAAACAACAAAACATCCTCTCTAAGAAGGATAAGGCCGTGTCCTTAAGAATTCGGGCATTCTGCTTAACCTCTGAGAGCGGGCTGAACATGGCTGCTGGGTCCTGAGTGAGGTAACTGCTTCAGAACAACTGACACTCTTGAGGGGCGGGGCGGAACGTGGGGACAGCTGAAGCCTTTGCAGCTGAAAGTTCGAGCCTTATTCTACCAACCCAGGCATACGACTTGGAGAGAGTTACTTAACCGTTCTTCGCTTCAGTTTGTTTCATCTCTATAATTGGGACGATATTTAAAAATTACCTACCATTCATTCAAGGCAACAACCCAAGCACTGTGTTAAGCACTTTAGATTTTCTCATTTAGTCCTAACTGGAAAAGCAACCAAGCGGTAGCGTTTGATGATGGTCCTACTCTTTGACCTCTCCAAGCCCCAGTTGTCTCAACTGCAACCTGGAAATCACTCCAATTCTTACCTCCCAGGGTTGTTGTGAAGACTACCTGATAAAATGTGCAAAAATGTTTACAAGGGGGATTGACTCATAATGAGAACTCAGTACATAATAGTTCTTACTAACACTCCTCAAAAGGTAGTTGTTATCCCCACTTTATAGATGTGGAAATTGGTATCAAGAATAGTTGCTAAGTAATATAGATCTGGGATTCAAGCGTAGGTCCATTGGCTATTAAATCTTAGCTCCAACCACCAATCCCTGCGGCCGACACCCACTCTCGTTCCCTTTGTCTCATTTCCCACCCCCACCTCCTCAGCTGGGCCCACTGGTCTCTATGAATCATGCGAACATTCCGCTATCCTCTTCTGGTTTCCAGACCTATCCTGACTCGAGGGAGGAAGTTCCAAACCAGACTCAGCTTCTCCAGCCTTTGAGGCTGGTTATTGAGTCACTCTTCCTGTTACTGTGAATTCAGGACAAAGAGTCCGAGCACTGACCACACAGTCCTGTCTTGTTCACTAAGGAAACCCCCGCAGTGGTCTCAGAGAAGACAGGAAAACCTTCCAAAGCTGGCCACGGCGCCTGGTCCCGAGTGTCAGTGGCCTCTCCACCTTTCTCGTCCAGTCCTTCCCACTCTGTGGCTCACAACACCGGGCTCTGCGTGCTGTTGACAAGAATGGGACTGTGATCGGCACTTTGTAGACCTCCCCTCCGATGCGAGTTATATCCCTCAAGGCAATGATGAGTATCTCAAATTTAAGTTGAGGAAACAAACTTAAAATGATTAAATAAATGTGCCCAAGGTCGCACAATTATTAACATTTATAAGAGTCTTTTGCATTCATTATTCACTGATAAGTCTACATCACCTAGAACAGAGCTTCTCAAGGTTGGTGCTATTCGTGTTATATTCTAGTGGGAAGTGAGAAGCGGAGGAGAGTGTGCCACTGTCTTTTCACGGCATAATGCAGAAGTAGAACACATGAATTCTCCCCACGTTTCATTGCCTTCACTCTCACCCCATTAGCCAGAACTTAGCTATATGGCCACACCTAGCTGCAAAAAAAAAAAAAAAAAAAGCGAGCACATGTGGTCTTTATTTGTGTCCATATCAAAATAAGGGATTGCGATTGTTCATTTTATGTGTCACCTTGCCTGGGCTAAGGGATGCCCAAACAGCTGGTAAAATATTACTTCTGGGGTTGTCTGTGAGGATATTTCTGGAAGAGATTAGAGTTTGATTCGGTTGACTGAGTTAACAAGATCCACTCTCACCAATGTAGGCCGGCATCATCGCGTCCACTGAGGACACAAACAGAACAAAAATATCCATCTTTTCCTGCCCTCAGACATCAGAACTCCTGGTTTGTAAGCCTTTGGACTTGGACTAAATTATACCACTGACTTTTCTGGTTCTCCAGCTTGCAGGTGACAGACCGTGGGCCTTTGTGGCTTCCATCACCTTGTGAACAAATCTCTATTATTCTCTGACCTATATATCTACATCTACATCCCTTTTCTTTTTTAAGATTTTATTTATTTATTTATTTGAGAGAGAGAGTGAGAGATGAGAGAGCGTACACAGAGGGAGAAGCAGGCTCCCCACGGAGCAGGCAGCCCGATGCGGGACTTGATCCCAGGACCCTGGGGTCATGACCATAGCCAAAGGCAGACGCTTAACCAACTGAGCCACCCAGACACCCCTATCTACATCTACATCTATCTATACCTCTCTCTATACTGATACCTATCTATATCAATACCCTATTTGGTGAACCCTGACAAATATAGAAATTTCATTGCTACGGGGGGAAAAACACATAGAAATTGGAGACAACGAGCAATTTCTGCCACCGCACTTCAGTGCTGTCGTGAGAACCGAGTGCAT
The DNA here is from genome assembly GCF_017311325.1 of Ursus maritimus. Taxonomy (NCBI): domain Eukaryota; kingdom Metazoa; phylum Chordata; class Mammalia; order Carnivora; family Ursidae; genus Ursus; species Ursus maritimus. The sequence continues at coordinate 98,751,653 of NW_024424452.1, forward strand.
TGTAAATGTGAGAGTGCTCTCTGGCCCCTAAGCAAAAGCACTGAGCTAAATGGAGTTGCAGACTTCTTCTAAAGAAACGGTTGCCCCACAAATCTTGAAATTGTACCAACTTATAAACATAAGTAAAATATAGCAACAGCAACCACATCAAGCTTCCCCAGGAGCACCAAGCTTCATTTCACCTGGGAGCTGAAGCCCAGGCCTGGATGTACTCTGCCCAGTGAAATGCCAAATGCTCACGGGAATTCTGAATTTAGGAGGTGGTACCATTAGCTGTGCTGCAAGTCATTTGATTTTCATGTATGTCATCGTCTCTGGGTTGGAGCTAAAAAAGCCTCTCGTTTCCTGTTGTTCCTTTCACGTGGCCAGCCAAACAAAGGAGGCTGCTGATTACGAGCCTTCGACTTGGGAATTGACTTTGTCGAGGATGATACTAATCGGCTTTGACGACGCCAAACTACACGTCTGGTCATCATTTTTCTTACCTGCACACCTAAGGCAAAGGACTCCATCTTCGAATTCCACCGAAGCAATAGCATTCTCTAAATCTTGGTCTCTCCAGCCACAACATAAAAGTCAAGACGAAAGGGCGGTGGGGAGAGTGCCCGGAGCTCCCTTTTGGTGGTCTGAATAATCTAGTGTGGATCACACACCAGTCATCGCCTGGCTGGCACTCTTGGTTCAGCTGAGGTCCAGGCATAACAGGCCCGCCCTGCTGCCGCTGACCGACGTGTACTGAGGGAGACGCGTGTGGGTGTTTACACAGGGCCTGTGTGCCGGGGCCTGGCTCATGCTGGCCTGAGCCTCTCACTTCTCTGAGAACTGGAATTCCCCAAATTTTCCCCCAAATTAAAAGAACTAACAAACTGTATTACAAAAACAAACAGAATTTGTTTTTCTTTTAACAAATAAAAGCTAATTTATGCTAAAGCTTTGTTGCCTTGATTCAAGCCAACCACATTATTCACTGCCAACACTTTTCTGTATTAACTTCTCAAGTTCGTCAAGCTTAGCCCTTGCTGGAAAAAGTATAGGGTTTGCAAGCCACTAATTGGCCTAAAATGCTCCTCGATTTTATATAAACACACAGCATAGTATCAAAAATAGAGTTGTATTCATTAGCCTAAAAATCCAGCTTCCCATGTGAAACCTTTTTTTATACCCCTCAAGATTTAGGTCTGCCTCTAGAGTTAAAGGAAAACTTGTTTTTTAAACGGGTACTCTGTAATTTCACGTTTAAAAAAAAAAAAGAGATGGCTTTGATTTCTATTTTTGCCTGTTAACATATTCTGTAAGCGCTGAGGCAGAAAACCGAAATCTTTCCCTCCACTACTCGGTGCTGATATTATTAGGGAAGTAAATCTGTGAAATGATGAAAAAAATGTAACGATAACAGCATATCAACAGCAATAATAAAAAAAGAGAAATAGATGCGTTCTCGAGGATTCCACCACAGATCGGTGATTAACTCTCTATCACATTTTGCAAAGCTATTGTTTGCAATCCTTTGTGATTCTCCGGGATCAAGTCCACTCCGCCCCCCTTACTACTCAAAGCAGATGACTCTTCCTTCTGCTTCACTGAGAGCAGGATGATTCCATGTGTCTCCTTGGCAAGCCTTTTCCTAACTCAGAATCCCTCTGTCTTAATTCCTTCGGCCTCCTTCTTCCTCGGGTATGAGGGCTTGCTTCTCTGTCCTTTTTTCCGTAAGACCCCTTTACCTCTGTCCTCAGTCCCAGGGCCTCGCATCCCCTCAACAACTTTACCAGCCTCTACTTCAAATGTGTTTCCTCTCTTGCTCTTGCTGAACTACAAACAAATTTTCCCCAATTCTAAGAACAATTTTCTCCTTTGCCATTCCCCCCAGCTCCTCCCGTCATAGCTTCCGCTTGATCAACTCCAAATTCTCCAAATAGTGGCATAAATCAGCTGTCTACATTTCTTCATTTGTTACCCACCTTCCAAATCTTTGAAATTTAATGTCTATCCCGAAACCCACTCTTGAAACCAGCCTTCCCAAATTTAATGACCTCAGGATTGTCAAATTTAATGATTTCTTTTATCCCTATAGCAGATGACACTATACACAGTGATTCCTTCATCCCTGTTGCCCATTAACCTGGACCTAGAGACACCAGCAGCCCACTGCTCTTTCTTCAATGTCATGGCCTGGCATTGAGCATTGGACCTAGAAGAAGGACACTGATTTCCCCAAGGAAAAGAGGTCCTGCTGACCTTTTCCTTATTGTAGAATGATGACACCAATTTTGACCATGTTCATTGATGAAGACAATTTTTCCTTAGCTTCCTCTACAATATAGTATTACTTTTAACATGGTATATTTCAATGAACAAAAGTTCTTACTTTTAATGCAATAAAACCTATGATTTTGTTTTTCCTTTATGGATGGTGTTATTTGTGTCCTACATTTTGGTTTAGAGGCCATATGTATGATCATCAGAAAGACCAAAAAAAAGAACTTGTATCACCAAATATGAACATATATGTTAAAGCTATTCAGTTTAATATAGTGTGGCAGTGAACCATGATATCCATGATATATATATATATAGATATATATATCTATATCTATATATATATATATATATATATATCTCCTCCAAACCAAAATGTATGACATCAGCTACTGCTCTGAGGGACCAAATTTACATTTTCAATTTAGTACTGAGTATTGCCATTTAGCCTTGGTAAATGGACTTAAAAACCTCCCAGTGTCCCGGGATTAAGTCTTCTATGTTGTCTTTGATTTATTCCTCTCCCTCACTGCCTAGGGTCACCAAAACTAGTTGATTCTCCTTTTGCAAAGGACCTGGCAGGTATCCATTACTTTGACACCCACTATTAAAGCCCTGTAGAAGCCCTTACTATCTTTTGACTAGAATATTTCAATACCAATTTATGGTATCCTGCATGCCATCTGCTCTCATCTTTGGTTTATCCAACACTTTGCTGTCCAGTAACACTCCTATAATACATCTCTGATCATAACATTATCTTTTTGTTGTTCTCCAATGGTTCACAAGGGTAGGTCACTAAGCTCACTTTCTTGGAGACTTGACCCCTTACCATCTGCTCCCTATGTACTAGCTGAACTGTCTACTCACCGCATAATAACTATCATCTACCTTTTATGTTCCTAGAACTTATTTAGTGTGTTCCCCTGCTTAGAAGGCTTTGGCCCTGGAGATGTGCACTCTAAAATTGACCTGTCATTTTAAGTCCTAACAAAAATGCTATCTACTATGAGAATCATTTCTGGATCCTGTTTCCCTCTCCTTTTGGATTTATTCATCTTGGAAGTAATTTCTCCCTCAACTCAAATCTCACTCAAGTTTGTATCTTCCACTCAGTTGTTATGTATTTGAGTGCCAAGACAGTTACTACTGACTACAAGAATAAATTAATGGAATGGGCATCTGGGAATAAAGAGGGAAGGAGGAGAAAAGGAGAGAGAGAGAGAAAAGAATTAGAATGAACTGAAGGGAAGAGGAAGAAAAGGGGAAAGGAGGGATGTGGGGGAAGAGGAGAAGGGAAGAGGAGAGAGGGAAATAGATGGGAGAAGAATAAGTTGGGGAGAGTAGAAGAAAGAGGACCACAAAAATGAAGGAAAGAGATGATCATCAGAAAGACCAAACAAAGAACTTGTATCACCAGATGTGAACATATATGTTAAAGCTATTCAGTTGAATATAGTGCAGTAGTGAGCCATGATAGACCAACAGAACACATATGTGCACATGTGGAAGACATAATTCATGACAGACCTGGCAAAGCAGATAAATGAGGGAAAACTGCTGAGGTAATTAGTCATATGACAAAGAATTAAATTGTATTCCTATTTCATATCATACACAAACATTAATTCCCTTTAGTATAAGGATTTAAATGCAAAAGGAAGAAATTTAAACTTTTTGATAAACAAATAGGAGTATAACTTCAGAGTATAGGATAGAGAAGGATTTTCATTGCATTAGAAGTATGAACTTCTGTTCCTTGAAACATGCCACGTTAAGAGTGAAAAGATGAGTCACGAAAGAGTATAGACTTGTCACATGTATGACCAATGCAGAAGTAATATCTAAATACTTACACACACATGCACACAGCTATCATACACACATTTATAAGTCCTATGAAAAGTAGAAAAAAATAACAAAAAGAGTTAGGAAGGTTTTATATAGTAGTGAGTGGAAAAATAAATTGTTTCTTTCATGTGAGAGAATTTTTGGCCTTATTAGTAATAAGGAAAACAAAAATTAAAGGTATGACCCAAAGGCTGGTGAGGAGAAAGACGAACTCTCATCTACGGCTGTGATGTATCTTGCTACAACCACTGTGACAAAGACTTAGTTTTAAATGTGCAGATTTGAAGATATACATGCTTTATAATCCAGTGATTTCATAGATACTTGCAAGCCTCTTGCATAATTACAAAATGAACAAAAATGAGTGAAAGACAGCTACAAGTATGAAAAAGAAAGTAAAGAAAAAGCAACTGTAGAAGAGTATTTTCTGAATCATTTAACTTTTTTTTTAAAGATTTTATTTTATTTATTTGACAGAGAGAGAGAGGGAACACAAGCAGGGGGAGTGGGAGAGGGAGAAGCAGGCTTCCTGCTGAGCAGGGAGTCCTACAGTGTGGGGCTTGATCCCAGGACCCTGAGATCATGACCTGAGTCAAAGACAGATGCTTAACTGACTGAGCCAACCAGGCACCCCTGAATCTTTTAATCTTTATAAAGAACAAAAACAAGTACAAGTAAATAATATAGGCCACCTGGGTGGCTCAGTCGGTTAAGCGTCTGCCTCCAGCTCAGGTGATGATCTCAGGGTCCTGGTATTGAACCCCTCATTGGGCCCCTGCTCAGTGGGGGGCCTGCTTCTCCCGCTCCTTCTGTGTTCATGCTCTCTCTTTCTCAAATAAATAAATAAAATCTTTAAAAAACAAACAAAAAAGTAAATAATATACAGATTATAGATTATATATATGTATGAATCTATGCAGGTATACAGACACGTAGTATATAAATAAAAACAAATAAACTAATGATACAACTTCAGGGCACACTTACATTTGGCATGCAGTTAATGAAAGCATACAGTGGCATCAGAGGTACTGTTAATATTCCATTTCTTAATGTAGATGTTGGGAACTGAATGTGTATTTTATTATTCTTTGAATAGAACTCATGTATTTTGTGCCCTTTTTCATTTACATTATGTATTTAGTGTGTGTATATATATATATATTATGTATATATGATGCTGTACATGATATGTAAGTATATATGTAACATATGTAAATGTATATGTAATATATATGTAGATTTATATGTAATGTATATGCAAATACATACATATATGTACGAGAATAGAAGATTTATTTTGACACTATAATCTACAATATTTCAAGAAGTAATTGAAGCTCTTAAAAATATTGATGTTACTGATTATGGAAGAAATGTGAACTTCAGGATATAAGAAAACAACCAGGGTAAGTGAAAACATTAAGAGAGACCACTCGGGAAAACAGTGGAAAAGCGCAGATTTCACCAAGTGTATTGTATGTCCCCAGGGATAAAACTACTGACTTACTCTTTGGGAAAATGATTTTGGAGCATGTTGCTGCCTGTGGGAAAGACCTGAGGGTAAAGAAGGGAGATGAGAGAGAGGAGAAGGAAGACAGAAGAGAGAAGGAGATCCAGGACTGCAACGGAGTGAGCACAGAAAACACACATCTAGAAGGAGGCTGGCGGGATCATAGGCTGGTGGGATCACCCTCAACACAGGAAGTGTGCAGGTGTGCCATCTGTACAACAGAGAGCAGAGTGAAGAATAGGGGATTTACAAGCAGCCACGCCATGTTTACCAGCTGACAATATAAGGAAAGTTTAAGTGAATTTTTATATACATAGACATAAAACCTTGCATTGAAGAGCATTCCACAGGGGCAAATAAATTTCCTGATGACTCTTCTCTCACGATGTTCTTCCAAAAACTGATGGTGCCTTCAAATACTCAAAAAGGAAACAGCATAGTATGTGTATGCAAATATTACTCGGAAAGAGGAAGGAATGGCAAAAGAAAGTGGTCACTGAAGAATACGGATGTGAAAAAACACCACCACTGAGGAATAGAGAACATGCCCTAAGACATTCCCTGGTAACTCAAAGGTATTTGAGAAAAGATCTATTGGACCTACTGTTTAAAGTACATTTGGTCCCTGATTTATGGTCATTCAACTTATGATTTTTCAACTTCAGGAGGTGTGGATGTGATACTCATTCGATAGAAACCGTACTTTGCATTTTGAATTTGGATCTTTTAGCGGGCTAGCCACATGCGCCATGATGCTCTCTCGCGATGCTGGGCAGGCACAGCCAGCTGCAACTCCCAGTCAGTCACGTGATCACAAAGGTACACAACTGATACACTTGCAACCATTCTGTACCAACACAACAATGCTGTTTTTCCCTCTCAGCACAGTATTCAATAAATTACGTGAGCTATTCAGCACTTTATTATAGAGTTGGCTTTGCATTAGATGATTTTGCCAAACTGTAGCTTAATGTAAGTGTCTGAACATATTTAAGGTACCCCAGGCTAAGCTATGGTGTTCAGTAAGTAGCTGTATTAAATGCATTTTGACTTATGATATTTTCAACTTACAATATGTTTATTGGAGCTTGTATAAGTGGAGGAAAACTCATATCTTGTATGTAGAGCTTGAAGAAAAAAAATGGCATTTAAAATGTCAAATGGACAGATGCTAGAAAGTAAATAAAGGAGGAAAATAAAGTCATCGAGAAGCCAAATGCAAAAGAAGTTGAACACCTAACGGGGAACATGGGCAGATTTTGAGAGAAAAATAAAAGTTAAAAAAAATCTGTATTTCAAAATAATTTAAGTAATAGGGAAACATGATAGTTACAGAAAGTGAACAGTGGGGTCCAATACACACACAAAAATGTAGTTAATAAAAAGAGAAATGGAAGGGAATTAATACTGAAGCACAGTTTTGTGAAATACTGGGAGACAAATTTCTGAATGTCTAGGGTACACAGTGCATATGGCAAATAGGGAGGGTGAGTGCCAACCATACCTCCCCTCCCCGTGCACATGCTACTTCTCACATCAAGAAGTGGAGGGGATTTCCCGCCTATTGGAATCAAAGCTTATCTCGCATGTTATATCTGTACATCTCTATCTCTATCTATCTATAATTATGTATATAATCACCAGGTTATATGTTTTTAAGGCATAAACAAGCCCAATCTTTATTTCTTGGTTTATTCATCAGGTTACTGGCCATTTGCTCACCACTTTATATTACACTGCTCATTTTGATGATACCAATTCATTCATTCATTTATTTAATAAATAATAATTGAGCATCTACTATAGGCCAGATCCAGTGCAACAAGCTGGGGATACAAAGGTAAACTATATAAACATAATCTCTTGTACTTGTCAGGGAACAGTCTAAGCTTCTGTAACAAAGAGACATCAAAGTTTAGAGAAATGAGTTAGAAAGTGTTTATTTCTATTCATAGGCTGGTGGGATCACCCTCAACACTTACAGACTCAAGAAGTCTGTCCCAATTTTTGCCCTATTTCAGTTACTGCAAAGGGAGAGTTCATGAGGAGAGACCATATGGACAATCTTATAGGTGGGAAAGACCTGAGAGAATCATACGTATATCTACTCATATGCCTTTGATGAGAATATCGCTACATGGTCTCACCTCGCTGCAAGAGGGCTGGGAAATGTCATCTTTAACCTGCCGATGCTGGGGTCAGCTAAGTCTGTTGAACATGAGTGGAGAAGAATGGAGATTGGGTAATCAGTAGTAGTCAGTTATCCCTTTTGTCAGTCATCCTATCAAGTCCATGGTAGCTACAATAGTAAGTGATGTATAGTGATCTATGCCTTTAACACAGACTTTGGGGACCATGGACGTTTACCTGAATGAAACTCATTTAAACCAGGACTTTCAGGAAGTTCAAGAATTATCAGATAAAAAGGCAAAAGGAAGAGTATGCAAAGGTCAGGATATGAGGGCAAGCATGGCTATTCATGGAAAGTTTCACTGAATCCTAGATAGCTCTCTGGTGCCCAGTAGTCCCTGGCACATACCAGACATGCCATACACATATATGGAATGAATAAATGAATAATCCATTGAGTTCAAATACCAACACCTCTATAGTATTCTCAGCAGGTGAGTTTCCAGTCTCTGAATACTTCCAGTGATAGAGAATTGCTATTAAACCTATTGTCTATTTATTCACTCAGCCAACCAGTCAGTAGGTCAGCCAGTCATTCAATGAACTAGCATCTATTATAAATCCTGTTGTAGAACTTGGGGCATAAAACAATGAACCAAAAGACAGTCTCCATTCAAATTACAGTTGGGGAAGGGGAAGAATACAAATTGGTCAGTTACAAACACAAAGTTGATACCATAACAAAAATAGTAAATGATGTTATGGGAATTTGTCTGAGGATTTGATCTAGCAAAGGAGGCCCAAGAAAGCTTTCCTGAAGATAGAATTAAATGGCACTCTGTGGAACACAGAAGAACTAGCTACTTAAAATGGGAAAAAAAACCAGCATGTGATGAGGCCCTCTGTAGAGTGGAATCCTGGGTTATACAAGAGAAAAAGAGAAGTCCCATTTGGCTGCATTGGGACCGAAAAAGTTGGTAAAAATAAATCGAATTCTGGATTATAACACATCAGCGAGTTTGTTAGAGACTGTTAGATCTTGCCAAATATCCCTGTTTTCTTCTTCCACGTACATATGAATGAAGCTTATATGAGTTATTCTTACCATTAGGCTGGGAGCAGTGCACTTCTGGCCAACTTAACTAACAAAGGGTCTGCCTACTCCACACTCCTTCTTTCAACCATGCACCTAGAACTAAAGGACTCCAACTCCGGAGTAGCACACCTGAACCAGCTCGGGTGCCTGTTGCTTATAGGAATGCATTGATTTAAACTCTTATTCATCCACTCCTCCTCTCTTTGGATTAGAAGATCCTCCTGTCAGGTATTATGCTGAGTGGAATAAGTCTACCAGAGAAAGACGATTATCATATGGTTTCACTCAGATGTGGAATATAGGAAACAATGCAGAAGATATAGGGGAAGGGAGGGAGAACTGAATGGGAAGAAATCAGAGAAGGAGACAAACGATGAGAGATTCTTGACTATAGGAAACAAACTGAGGGCTGCTGGAGGGGAGGTGGGTGGGACGATGGGGGAACCGGGTGATGGGCATTAAGGAGGGCACATGTGTGTTGAGTACTGGGTGTACTGAACTCTACATCTGAAACTGACGTACTACATGTTAAAAAAAAAAAAAAAAAAAGATCCTCCTGTCCCTAGTCTACTTATCATCCTCTTGTTCCCATCCATTTCTCTCCCTTTGGAGAGCTTGTCCCATCACTGATTCCATTGCTTTGCATATCTTTGACTGTGGTTCTTGCTCCTAACATCTTCTCTTCCCCCCATGATACAATGATGGCAAATGGTATTATACACAATGGTGTAAAAGTCTTTACAGATAGAATATAATGGTGAGATGGAGGAAACACTCTGAATCCAGACTGCCTGGATTTAAATCACTGCTCTTGCCACTGGCCTCACTTTGTAATGTCAGCCAGTAATGCAGCCTCTCTGGGTTTTAGTTGCCTCATTTGTAAAATACTAATAATAAAAATACTTAGTTTTATGCGTGCTGTAAGGACTACATGAGTGTGTGTGTGTGTGTATATCTCTATCTATCTATCTATCTATCTATCTATCTATCTATCTATCTACAGAACCCCTAGTAGAGTACATGACACATCGTAAACTCTCAATAAATGTTAGCTATTAATCTTGTTTTCCTTATTAAATATTGATAAAGAAAATGAATGACACAACTAAAACAAACAAGAAAACAAAAGGCAAAACAAAACAAAACTTGCTCTCATGGCTAAAGATATTGTTCATTTCCTGGTCCAATCAAGATTTTTCTTTCTTTGACGCGCCAAAACCCAACATTTCCTGGATAGATATCAATCTAGTTTGGAACACCAGCTCCTTATTTTAGGTCCCTCATGGTTATTTGTAAAAAACTGCCCATTCAGTTTATTTATTCTTTGTTTTTAACTGAGTTACTTTCTTCCAGTAAATCTTTGAAAGGCTGCCACTGGTTAATTATCAACACTGGAAAGGCCTTTCTATTTGTGTGGCCCTCCTCTCTGCTTTGTGTCTTTCCTCCCCTCACATCCCAATGGCCTGCACTTTAGCTGAAATGAGATTTTTCCTGTCCTGACTTTTTCAGAAAGAACAGATGACCACTTGCTTTAGAGACACAAAGATGAGATGACACTAAATTTGTAACACAATTAAGCAACCCTTTCTACCAATGTAGCTTAACATAGTTGTTTGATGTTTGCAATTTGGAATAAAGTGCAATAGGAATCCTGAGTGGGAAGTGTATTTGGGAGTGCGGAAGGGATGGCATGAGGGAAGGAGTAGGGCAAACTTGAGGAAAGAAGCCACATTTGAAATATGATTAGAATTTTCTCAGGAAGAGAGAAAAGCACATTCTAGACAAAAGGTCACTAGGATGCCCCTACCCCTCTCAGTAGCTGTGGCCTCTCTCTGGTTGCCTGGGTAATGTATTGAAGGCACACACCAGTCTGGCTCACACTGTCTAAGGAAACTTTATTGACCTCATGATATACACTGGCAACACGAAATTAAGCAGTGTAACATCTCAAGCTCATCACAAAGGAAACCACTTTTACAAAAGTTTATAGAGGTTAAGGGCCCCTCCACATTGCAACAGCTGTCACAATTCCCTCCCAGTTCGGCAGCCCCCTAGGATAACCATAGCAACCCTTCTCCCCCAGTCAGCAGTGTGGCCCATCTCTGCAGAGGAGGACAAGCTACACCTCCAATCAACCTGAACTCCCCACTCCTGGGAGATTTCATCTAGTGATCTCATGGTAACCAAAAAATAAAAGAGAAGTAATTTTTGGTCTTCATTGAGTTCTCATTTTGTCTTAGTTAGTTGTGATCTCTATTATACTTTACAACACATCTGAAAGTCATATCATCCCATGTACAGGAAAGGGCTTAAAATCAACTGATATTTAAATATAAATAAAATGTATTCAAATATAAATAAAATGTGTTCAAATATAAATATCTAATACATAAGGAAAGTGAACTACTTTGGACATTCAGCTTACAAGGAAAAGTTACAGAGAAAATATCTCAAACACAGCTTGCAAGTCTGGCCTGCAGACTCTCTGCTTGTTTTCCTCTCTTGCCCAGTTTTTTTCAAAGATGCTTTGCACACCCCTCTGATTTTCGTGAAGCCCCCACTCAAGGCTGCTGGGGGCTGGTAAGAGGACTCAGAGGATGCCAGTGAGAAACAAGGGAGCCACTGATTAAGAAACCGAGTAAGTCTGTAGAGACAGGTGAAAATTAACTGGAGAAAACGCTCTGCATACCATAAAAAGGAATTATTTTAGGTTACGTAGCTCCCTGCTCACCACTAAGCAGAATGTTTTCTTTTCTTTTTCTTTTAAGATTTCATTTATTTATTTGAGAGAGAGCTAGAGAGAGAGCACGAGCGGGAGGAGGGGCAGAGGGAAAGGGAGAAGGAAGCTCCCCCCTGAGTAGGGAGCCCAGGGAGGGGCTAGATTCCAGGACCCTGGGATCATAACTTGAGCCAAAGGCAGACGCTTAACTGACTGAGCCACGCAGGTGCCCATAGTGGAATGTTTTCTGAAGAAGATAACATAATGCTCTATGATCATGGTTTCCAGCTATCAAATTAGATCAACACCGGAACTCTCAATCTCCTTGATGAATAGGACTGATTTGCACTTATCTTGTGCCTTTCAATAAAAATCTTTTCCAGTTAAGCCCCTCTTCTATAACCTTTAATAATAATAATAATAATAACCTTCTATAACCTTTTATAACCTTAATCATCTACCGTCCTAGCTGCCAGGTTATGATAAAAAATAAAATGAGATAATATAAGAAGAAAAAAATACCTCTGAGCACTTCTAGAAGACTTAAACATAAATAATACTATGAAAAAGCATATCTCAAGTAAATTTTGCATCTATTCAAGGAAGCAGTATGTATTATTTATTTTACAATAATCGATTTTAGGATAAAACTAAAGACTAGATGTATTTTCTTCAATCTCAACAAATATAACCAATCTTTAGCTAAACAAGCTGTCTTCCTCAAGAGTACAAAAATGAATCTGTTAATCCAAATATTACTGACCTTACTTTATTTTCCTAACTTAGTACATTCACTTTTGAAAGTGTTGTGAATTTATTTCTCAGAATTATGCAATATGGCTCATCAGCTGATGCGCGTATTGATATGTCTTACTGTGTTATTTATGTCACTAATTGGCAAAATACATGTCATATTGGGCAATCCTGTCCTCTCCCAGGGTTTCAGAAAGCACTTTATGTACTTCTGATTCCCAAATGGCTGTCTTTATGAATGGCTAAGACTGGCCAGTCTCTCATCAGTTCTGTTTCCTGGAGTCCCAGCTAGAATATCTATGTCCCCACCTTCTTGCAGTGAAATGTGACCAAGTGCTTGCATTCTCCCATCCGGACAGGAATGCAGGGGACATGACAGCTTTTAGACTGGCCAAGCGCGCTCCCTTTCTCTTCTGCAGCCTGAAGCTGAGGACCCAGTGTGGACATTGCTGAGGCCACAGTCAGAGAAACTTTCAGTGACCTATTGATTGAGAATACTCGTTTGGGACTTTATAAGATAAAAAAAAAATAGCCTGCAGGTTAAGGCACTGAAATCTAGGAGTTTATCTATCAAAACAGGATATACAACCTGAACCAGTAGTCCATCCCAACTCCTGTCTTGAACTCCAAACCCATATTTCTAAATATCTACTTGGCTATCTTTAGATGAGTCAAGTACAACGTATCTAAAACTGAAACAAGTATCTCGGGCTCCAAATATACCTTTCTCATTTTTACAAAGATTTTATTTATTTAGTTGAGAGAGAGAGTGTGTGTGTGTGCTCACTCATGAGCAGGGAGCGGCGCAGAGGGAGAGAGACAAGCAGACTCCCCGCTGAGTGGGGAGCCCCATGCGGGGCTTGATTCCAGGACCCTGAGATCATGATCTGAGCCAAAGGCAGACACTTAACCGACTGAGCCACCCCGACATCTCATTTTCAATTGCTTTCCACTCTACTTACCAGCCTAAGAATGTGGGCTCACACTCTATATCAGTGTTTCTACAACCGCGGCATGCATTCCAATCAGCTGGCAGACTTGTTCTAACACCAGTCCGGCTCGCCCCACTGCTCCCTGGCCCCAGGGATTCTGATTCAGAGAGTCCAGGGGGCGGGGGTGGGGGGGTGCGGGTGGGGGGGATTGAGACTCAGGTGATGCTGATGTCACTGCTCCGGAGACCGCAATTTGTGTAGCCCTGTACACACCACCACCCCCAAACCATCTCACCTTCCAATTTGCTGAGTGCTAAGTAGTGTACCTCGGATTTATCTCTAAAATCTGTCTTCTTTCCATTTTCACTTGGCCTATTTTCAGCTTCTGCTCTCTCTCACATTAATTGTTGCATTGACTTCACAAGTGCTCTGTCTTCCTCAAACCCGTTCTTTGCTCGGCTGTCGGAATGGCTTTAAAAACCAACTAACCAACCACAAACCGAAACATTGTCTATCTGTGGTTTTCCCACTTCAAAATATTTAATATAATGATTTTTCAACTTCTCCCTTCTTTTATTTATGTATTTTTCTTACACAGCAGAACCCTTTCTTCAATAACATTTTGTGGGTGAATAAGGTTCGTCTCTGGCTGAAGTCAGAATGGGGGCTGAGATCCTGGATCTTATTTCCTTTCTCATCTCACCCATTTGGGAGTCTCTGGTGAGTCTCTTGATAAGTCCTATGGCCTCTCAAAGCAGAGTTTGAAAATGATTTATTCAGATGGAGTCTCAATGTTTGTTTGAAAAAGTTAAAATAGGGGTACCTGGGTGGCTCAGTCGGTGAAGCATCTGCCTTCAGCTCAGGTCATGATCCTGGAGTCCCAGGATGGAGCGCTGAGTGGGGCTCCCTGCTCAGCGGAGAGTCTGCTTCTGCCTCACCTCCTCTGCCCGCCCCAGCTCCTGCTCCCTTGCTCACTCTCTCTCTCAAATAAATAAATAAATAATTTTTAAAAATAAAAAAGTTAAAACATGAGGGCATGGCATTGAATACTCTACATAATTCAGCTCCAACTTAGGTGTTCACTTTCACGTTCTTTCTCTTTCCTTCTATGGATATGATGCCACACAGGAGCATCAGTTCTGTGATGTGTGGTGAGCACCCAGGATGGCTCACAGTTGTCTACCTTGCCACTGGTTGCACATTTTCCTATCTCTAGTACACCCTTGTGCACCCATCGCCCAGTCTAGCACAAATATCCCATCACCAATAAAGCTCTTCGGGTTCCCATCCCATGATCTTCCACCACTCAAGACAGAAATCGTTATTTTCTCTTCATTTCCATTTGCATCCCAGTTGCAACTATTGGTTTGTTTTCTGACTGAACTCTAGAAAAGCAAAGCCCACGTCCTTGCATACTCTTGTATAGTCATGATTTTTGAGTGTAGAAGATGGGCACATACGTCTGCAGTAGATATTTGCCGTGCTCTAGAGCAGGGTAGGATGGTCAGAAATCAGGATGATCCTCGTAAATATTGTACAATAATTTAAAGTCATTGCAATAAATAATGTCCTACTATAACAAAGAAATTAAGTATCATGTAATATTCATGTCTGTAATTATTCTAAGCCTTTTATTTATAATAAATAAGGGGAAAGATAAATTAGTTGTTTTGGTCATTGAAGGGGAATTCTTTCTGACTGGAAATCTGTCTTTAAAGGGAATTATTTATTTTAGCCATCACACGTGAAACATTATCACCACCACAGTCTCAATGGATATGACACTGGAGGAAGCAGACCCATTCTGCATATTCTTGGGGTGTGATAGAGTGATTTTGCCAGAGAGTCACATGCAAATTTAATTCTCTTTCAATCTTACTGGACACTAGTGATTCCTCTGTGACCAGTTCTAGCACAAATGATTGATGAATTAAGAAATACCCCGTGCTGGAAGTGAATACTTTTTTTCCCTTAATTTGGAACAACATGCCCTCCTTCAATGTAAGGCTTTTTAGTGTATTGCCATTACATCTTGGCATGAAAAGGTAAATGTTACAGACGTGACAAGTTGTCTCCAAGAAAGTTTGAAGTTAATTCAAAACAGGGGTAGCCTCTACCCCGGTAAATATAAAATTGCCACAATCCCTGATGTTCTCACTCCCACATGGATCATTAATTTCCAATAGCACGAGTGGGAATTACACAGAACCTAGGAAGGAATAGGATCCCCAGAGTTGGAGGACCCATTCTGTTCAGTGATTAAAATATATGGTGCTTTTGCGTTTTCCTGACTTATGAGTTTAGAAACTGTTGTTTTTCTCTTTCTTTTTTTTTTTTTATTTAACACACTTCACATCACATTAAATGTATCAGTTTGAATACATGGTGCAACCTGCGTTGTTTTCTTCAGGCTTCCAAACATGTGGGACCATTTATGCTGTTCATAGCATAGCACTTTACACATGAATAGTGTTTACGGTGCTTAGTAAAGTTTTGTCTCTTTAAATTTTGAATTGGTTGCCAGTACCAAGCTGGTGCATTCTAAGCAATAACTTTCCATCAACTGATCCAACGGCATTCTTTCTCCCTTTTGAAAATCATGGCTGATTAGAAGTCTAATGCAACAGCTGTTAGTGATCATGTGATTGATATGTTTTTAAAGACAGATGTGGAGTATTAAAAGCAGAGCCCTTCAGATTTCTCTGTAGTCCATGAATATTTTTGAATGGCTGCTGCTTTCATTCTCCCTTCTCCACTCGACTTTTTCTCCTTTTTCTTTCCTTTTTTCTTTCCTCTTTCCCCTTTCCTTTTCTTTTTTTCTTTTCTCTTCTCTTCTTGTCTTGTCTCCTCCTGCTTTTTCTTTGTATTGTCAAGCAGAATTAGTTTTAATAAAATGAGTTATTTAGAAATACATGAATTCCATTCATTCTCCAAAACAAGTACTGAAATAAAATCCATCTTTGATGGTGAAGAGCTTTATAAATTCCTTTTTAAGAAAATGTGTTTAAGTTCTGACTAAGAACACATATACAATGGAATCCAGTAACCATGTACTGCTCCAACTGGGAAGTTTCTGGATGATCTAAATTGCCTAGAACAGAATATACGTTAACTAGAAACCATATGTCTAGATAACTCCGATTTTCCCTGTTACGGTTTTCTCAACATATTCTTTCACAAATTGACCCTCATATTAGAGAAATGTTTAAAAGACAAAACAAAGGCATTGCATTGAACTCTTTTTATATTTAAAATCATTGTGCTTTAATGGCTTTCACACATTCAGACTTTGTTAACTCTGATCCTGACCCTGTGGATCCTATCTTGAAGTTCTTCTGTCTGGATTTATGACAAGAGGGGGATTTCTAATATGATGTTGATGATATCTCAAGAATTGATTCATCTGGCAGCGTCTACTAGAGGGAAGAAATTGTGCTGTGAAAAAAGAAACCATATTACATGGAGAGAATCACTGCATGTTAGAACTGCAGAGAGCTTTGGAAATCACTTTGGAAAGAGTATTTAAAACACTCGATATTAAATGTAAAGGCTTACAAGTGAAAGGTGATTAATCAACATAAGCCACAGGACCCACAGGATTCTAGGGCAGCACATTTACCAGGTGGTTGGAACTTTATATTATTCCAGTTTGGGCGGTCCTGTAGGATCCTGCCATGTTCTACTGGTTACGCAGCAAGAATGGAAAAGCCATTAGCTAAGTCCAAATGAAATCACCATGCAAGTTGTAAGGCCTCGTCTCTTGATAAATACTGTGCATTTATGTAGTATCCTTTACCCTTAAATTATCTGGGGAATGTCCTGATATCATTCCCACTTCATATATGGAAAGAGAGAGAGTAACTTATCAAAGTGAATGAATAACTTAAGAACTGCTGTGAATAAAAATATATTATTAAAAAGCAAGTTATGGGGGCCTGGGTGGTGCAGTCAGTGAAGTGTCTGACGCTTGGTTCTGGCTCAGGTCGTGATCTCATGGGTCGTGAGATGGAGCCCCATGTGGGCTCCCTGCTCAGCGTGGAGTCTGCTTGAGTTTCTCTCTCCCTCTCCCTCTGCTCCTCCACACCACTGCCCTGTGCTCGCTCACTCGCTCAATCTCTCTCTCAAATAAATAAATTAAAATAAAATAAAAAGCAAGTTATCAATTTATCTCAGTTCTTAAAAAACAACTTCTCAAAAGAAAAGCAAGAATGTACACATTCAGCTCAGGGGGAAAAAATCAGTATGTCTTGCTTTTTCCTCATCAGCATTCATAAGCTGTGTGTAATTTACATGGATTTCACATCTCTACTCATGTCATTACTATTATCCTCAGCATCAAAATTAGTTTTCATTCAGTCTGCATGAATTTAGAGCACTTTTCAAAAATTTCCACAACCTTTTTATGTCTATTGGTTTTGTTTTGACATGTGCAATATTTGGTCTGGGACTAATAACTTATTGTTGCTCTCAAGATATAAGGAGCCGTAATTGTCAATAAGACCATTTTCACCAACAAATGTTGATTGAGTAGGATGCTGTTCCAGGCGTATTATCAAAAAATGTGCTCAGAGGGGCATCTAAGCCCAGTCCGAGCTCTGCAAGAAACCATTTCCAACCTGATCAATGAGTATACTTTATTTTGAGCATTGGTTAATCTACATCAATTTCCTGGCACTTTCAGTGAGGTTGTGGCCTCTTAAAGCATGTTAGCTGGGAAATCAAACGCTTAAGAATATGATTTATATTTAAAGATTCTACTAAAGAGCACCAACATTTGATTTTTCTGCCATTTTCAGTGAATTTAATTTAAATATAATCCTAAACTGCAACACGTTGACTATAGCTTATTGTTCCTATTCAAAGGCCCCTTTGATTTAAATCAATGAAGAATCTGAAATACTTAACCTCTGTGCCATAGCTGATAACGTTTTTGATCACAAGCAAAGAAGCCATAGAAATTCCCTTTTTCCACAAACAACTTTATTTACAATTCATAGGTTTATTTCAAGACTAAAGAAACAAAACTTGACTACTATTAAAACTAGTTTAATTCAGAGTTTGTCAGTTTCAGCAATACTGACAACTGGGGCTGAGTAAGTCCTTAGTTGTAGAGGTTTTTCCTCTACAAGGGAAATAGAAGTTTATTAAGCAGCATCACCGACCTCCATCCACTGGATGCCAGGTTCACAATTGTAAAAGATAAACTGAGGCATATTAAAAATTATGAGTTTATTTGAGCAAAAATTGATGCAAATTGGGCGGCATCTAAGCTAATAGATAGAAAAGAGCCCCAAGTACAAAATGAAATATTTTCATAAGCAGAAGGCAGCAGGAACAAGGAAGTTATACTAGGCAAAAATTGGAATGGTTATTGCAAGGTTACTTTCCTTTAGGGGATGGCAGGAGTCTATCAGCAGATTACTCTTCAGTGCCCATCAGGTGATTCCTGGTTGACTGGTTTAAGATTCTATTTCTGGGAGACCTAAAACTACAACTAAGTTAAATCTGTGGTGAGGTGGAGTTTAGCATAAGCAACTCCCCTTTGGGCCAGTTGTGTTGTTTTTGTTGTCACAAAAAATTGTGACATCAGAAAGGTCTCCAGGCATTGCCAAATATCCCCTGGGGACAGATTCTCCACCACCCCCACCCTCGGCAGATAACCGCTGGTCTACTATGTAAATTTCTGTTTTCAGTGTTCAGCATTGCTATCCTCCCTTAATATATGGCATCAACATTGTCACTGTGCTTCAAGACCACTGGTCTAATGGGCACATGGACTTCCAAAATGAAAGACATGACTTTAATTTCTATCCTTATATCACTAATCCCAAGCAACAACTGTTCCCAAATGTCATTATAGATAGATTGTGTTAGAAACAGTCACTGACTGGTTTTAGGCAATCAGGTTTAAGCCTCAAGGATGTTTGTTTGTTTGTTAAATTATAGAGCTGAATGCTAAAGTAATACACAATAGCTTCCTGAAGTTACGATTTTTTGTGATTTAACGTGTGTATATACTAGAAAATGTATAATCTGCAAATCTCAATTAAAAACACCAAATTATAAAAGTTTGATTAATTTAGGGAAGTGTCATAATAAAGGAGACAAACTATGATTTTTTTCTAATAACAAATACTTATAATTCATTTGATTTTTATGCAGTTTTAGTTTTCTTATTCTTCCATTAAAATATATCACTATATTTTATAGCATTTTAAGGGGTGTCCCACCCAAGATTCTCATCATTTCATTAAATAAAAAAATCAATAAACTCCAATTTTTCTCTGGTTTCACCCCATAGTATGGCAAAATCCACTTAATACATTTGCCAGAATGAAGCTTGTACACAAAGATCCTCTTGCCTTTTTGAAATTCTCCAACAACAGATGCATGTAAGTCTTGAATAAAAAACAGTTCTTTTGAAAGTCTAAAGTCAAGCAGCTGTTTTGCTGGAAGCCAGTGCAATCTGAGTTGGATTTGAGAAATCTGGATTTTATTACTTAATGCAAAATTAATCTCAGTTTTTCCATCTGTAAAATGGTAAAAATATCCACTTTGAAAATGTTTAGGGAGAATAATGTGATCATTGTGATGTGTGAGCTATGTTTTCAACTCTCCCCAAGAGAAGCAACAGTCATTGGGTCCCTTTTATGTTTCCACACATAAAGAGAATATACCAATAACTTTAAATTGTTGGATTTATCTGCTTAGTAAATGTCTTTTGATGACTCTGACAATTTTAATTAAGTCAAATGTCATTACACCAGTGTTACTATAGAGTTGGCATGTTAAAATACAAGTTTATATTTCTCATTCTGTCACTTCCAATTGGGTGGGAAAGGCCTGCTTTTTTATGATCTGGAATAATAGTGAAATCAGGTATGGGTTATATTCATATAACAAACAATGCTTGATATACTCACTTATGATGGTTGACTGTTTCCCTGTTGGTCAGAGCTACAGGCTTGCCTGTTGCCTTTGTGATGGTTCTATTCATTCTAGTTTGGGAATAGTGTTCTCAGACTAATCATGTTCAAATTAGATAACAGAAAGGCTCAGATGAATAGCTTTGGGTTTTTACGGACAGATAGTGAATAAATGGATGAGAAGAAGACAATACCTGAAGACATTTTATATGTTTAATATTATATCTATTTCTATATACTGTATTTATATACATGTTTATACAAATTTCATATAAAAATTGTATTTTATATAAATTTGCATACAAATATATAACGTATAAATAACCCATGTTGTGTACATACATAATATACTTGTATATCTACTTATACATTTTACATATTGTGCTAAAAAAAACCATCCTTACCATAGTGCCCTGATGCATACAATAGGAGCTTAGTGAATTCTTGTGAATTATTTATCAAATGAATCAAAAGTGAAGAATATGTACGCAAAATGACAAGAATTATTGAAATATAAGTAAGTGATGGGTTATGGTAAAACTCAGAATCTTGGTTTTAACTTTGGCTCTGGGTTCCATCCCTTACTCTAGAGAGTGGTCTTTATTCTTAAGTGTGATCTTTCCAGAGCCTCACCTCAATGTCCGTGTGCTCAGCAAGGCTTATTCTCCATAGCTGGGCAAGAAATCTGGCATATCTCAGCACTGCACAACATCTGGTGTCTCCATTCATCACCACACTGTGCTAAGCCTGCAGAGTCCTGCCTCTGTGTGTGTGTGTGTGTGTGTGTGTGTGTGTGTGTGTGTGTGTGTAAACTGGCTTGCAGCTGAAAGGCTGAGAGGGAATCCCATGAAAACTGCAGACACCTCTCACTCTGAGTAATTTCCTCCTTTCTGATATCTTGCCCCACAAATTCCAGCTGTCTCATCAGCCCAGACTCCAACCTCAGCCTCTTTAATAGAACGAGCCCCTGTCCTCCATGTGGTCTCTACCTCCTTGCACTCTGCAGTCTGGAAAGTTCCTCCATGCAAAACCTGGGTGGAACATGCAGTTCCTTTGGTGTATTTCCTCCTCTCAAGGATCACACCCTCTGTTTTCTGTTGTCCAATACCTTACAGTGTTGCTTTGCCCGTTTTGTTCAGTCGTAAGGTTATTTTCTGTGGCAAGAAATGAGGAATCAGGTCCAATAGCAGCACTGCGTCATGTCTGGAAGTGGAAGTTGAATTTTACATTGTTAGATGGCAGGTCTGATATCATGGACTACTACAATTCCCATTTACTTGAAAATCTTGATGAGGATTTGTCTAAAGAAACTTGCCCTCTTTTTAGGTAAGAATTTCACTTTCATCTCTTAAAAATTAGAGCAAAGTTGGTGCCACTATAACTTGGCAAGTGGCAAGTGCTCTGTATGTACGCACACAATTCTTCTTTGCTCCAACTCATGCAAGTTGATCTTTTCTTGTTTATTTGATATGATACCTGAATATGGCCTTTGAGCATAAGAATAGCAAGGGCAAGGCATAAAAATAAATGCAAATTAAAGAAAATAAAGCTCCCATGAGAGGCTTGATTCTTCAAAAACAAAATTATATAAACCACACATAACCCATGGAGGCAGAATACATAGTTGCAATAAAGTAGTTCAAAGAGAATTCTGGTTTCTTCTTGAATTAACCTTCAGTCCGACATGTTCCTAATGTCTGCAAAAAGCAACAGATGGCATCAGAATGGTAAACTACATTAAAATATATGTTCCAATGTGAGTCTTATGTTTGTTTATTTATTTAGTCACAAGTTCTGTTTAAAAATAAAGTCACTTAGCATGTCAGGTGTAGCTTATATAAACTCATCAACTTGCAGGTCTATTTCAGATTTTAGGAAAGAAAATCCCACATTAGGGCTGATAAAATGGAAGTCACCTTCCATAAAATGTAGCTCTTTTGACAGTGAGTTGTTTCTACCCAAGGGTTAATACTATGCTTTGGATAAGGAAATAATATAAAGTTACAAAGTTGCCTTTAGTAGTGTGTATATTTTCCTTTGTTTCCCAGAATTTGAAACGGATTGGTGTTAATTCATCCGTACTTGTGTTTCAAGGTATCTTGATGAGTTTAAGGATTTAACCTAGAGTCATGGAACACAAAATTTACTGGCTTACAGTACAATAAATGTATTTTCCTGGACTCAATAATTCAGTGTAATTAGAAGCATGAAATAACCAGCTAACTAGCTACAGGAAGACACTGTAACAACTGGTTTCTCCTTACATGAAAGAACTTTGACAGTAGAATCAGAAAACTTCCAAGAAGTCAAGACCATAGATGGTCAGATCTTGGGTGGTCACGAGTCAAGGCATCTCAGGTTCAGAAGAGACTCACGTATCTCCTGTTTCAACTAAATGCTAGTTCCTTGCCAGATTGTTCCCAACCCACTGAAGTTTTTAGAAACTTAGGGAAAAAGTGCCTTATGGTAGGCTGCATGATTTCAGAGGAAAAGCATGCAATACAGAAATTATTGAGTTTAATTTAAACTTTGTTACTTCCTAGTTTTCTCACCAGTCAAATTTAACAAAGTGTCTCTCTTAATACAATTTGCACTATTTCTGAGAAGATGAAATGAGAAAGTTTTGTTGCTTCTTCAAATGTGGGAGATAAATACTCTCGTTATCTTTAGTAAATAGTGAAGAAACTGAAGCTCAGAGGAGGTAAACTAATTGCTCAATGTCCACCCTGTGTTCCCCTGAACACTTACTCCTCGTGGATGTTTAAAAGGTACTTGGAGTGTTCACAGAGTAAGTTCCACACATGGAGTGAGTCCTACTGTTATTTCTCCTGTGAAAGAAATTGGCCTCTATCCTACTCAGATCACTTCACACATGTCTTACTGTGTGTGGAAAGTAGCACGGGCAGGACATTTCAAATTCCCATTTCAGCATTTTCTCTCTTGGACCAAATCCTCATTAACAGGAAGTTTACGCCCCAAATTGCTATATGGCATAGTGGTTAATCACATGCTCTTGTGTTCAATGCCCGAGTTCAAGTCCAAGATCTACCACCCACTGAGTATGCCACCTTTGGAAAGTTATTTAATCTCCCCTTTGCTGATTTTAAAGGAGGATGACCATACTCAGTTCACAGGGTGATAATGTGGAATACATTGGATGCTTCCTATAACTGGAAGTGATTGGAAGAGAGTATTTGATAAATGCTGGTCATTCATCTTATATCCCTGCACCAAGCCCAAAACTGGGACAGGTTCGCCAATGTACTTCCCAAATGGTAAAACAGGAAGATGGCTTACTGAGAAGGTTTTCTTTTCTTATAAAGAATGATGCTCTTTCTACGTAGGTCCCACCTTCCTGGAATATTCTATGACAACAGTACCACTTGCCTGGTACCAAAAAAGTACAAGCCACTAAGGATGCAGTTCAGGAAAAGACACAAGTTTGTTCACGGATATGTCTGGGATCAAGCCCCCTTGGTTAGTGTATCCTATTTCTGACTTCTCAGACTTACATTAGCAGAGCTAAGAATCTTTCAATAGAGGTCTAATGAATATATCAGAAGCACTCACGTATACTCATTCTCTTGGGTTATCTGACAGATTGATGACTCTCCTGACCAATCATTTTCCTTGCAAAATGCGTTTTCTGACTGATGCAAGACCCCAGTGACGTCGTACTACAGATGACGGTGGTGATTTCAGCATGTAGTAATTCACTAGCCACATTCATTTTTAATATATTAATTTCACATTTTCATGTTCATCCAGAAAGACTAACAGTTTCTGATCACAGCCTGGAACACATGTCTCTAATAACAGCTCTCGTTGTGCCAATTTTTTTTTTAACATAAAGATACACGGGTTGTTGAGTAGCTTAGATATTCTGAGATGAAACTGATGAGATCAGGCAAGCCTGACTGCTTTGTTTTCTAGAAGTCAAACAGACTGCAAATTTACAGGATATAAGTAGTTCAGTTAGACAGCGAGGCACCACCGGGAAGACAAATGCTTATTAAGTTCATGGATTAATGCAGAAGCCGTGTGGAGAACACTGGTTCAAGGGCTGCGGCTTTCAGCTGTGTGATTTGAACATCACAGTTGTGGTGGTTGGGACAGGCTGCCGGCCGACACCGAGTCCGTTTGCAGGGCAGTTAAGAAAAATCCTACAAATTAGTTTTGCTTTTGTTTGCTTGTGAGAGTTTGCTGTATATAAGATTTTTTAAAAATGAATTTCCTCCGTTCTTTCAGACTGAGATCTGCATAATAACAAAAATGATTGAAGTGGGATTCGAAAGTAGCGAACGAGGTTTTGGACTAATCACAGGGAAAAATGGTGAACATGTCATGGCCAAAGCTACGTTTTCCCCTAATTCTTAGATTAATGGCAGATAATAAACAACCTTTCTTTTCATGTTGCATGGAGTTAGCCTTTAAGAAAAAAAAATACTCTGAAAACAGAGGATAAATTTCTTTTCTAGCCAGCCTTTGTTTTCTTCCTTTTTCTCTTACTTCCTTTCATTTTATGCATTTTGTATTATTTTTCTTCCTCAGTGCCTTTTTTTTTTTAAGATTTTATTTATTTATGTGACAGAGAGAGACACAGCCAGCGAGAGAGGGAACACAAGCAGGGGGAGTGGGAGAGGAAGAAGCAGGCTCCCAGGGGAGGAGCCTGATGCAGGACTCAATCCCAGAACGCCGGGATCATACCCTGAGCCGAAGCCAGATGCTTAACGACTGAGTCACCCAGGTGCCCCCCTAGGTGCCTTTATTTTGATTTTGATTTGTCTCTAATCCCACACCTTGTTTTGCTAAACGTTTGTCCACCCATGCCCCTGCTACCAGGATAAAGCACATTTGAGCCTGTTGACTACAGAGATCTGGTTCTATGTGTGACTCTAATGTGAGAGTGTTACATGGTATTAGGGACTGAATAGTGAACACTCTTGCCAAATTAATTCGCTGAAGTCTTATCCCTCCCTATACCCCAAAATGTGTTTGAAGACAGGGCCTTCTAAGAGGTGATTATACTTAAAATGAGGCCTTTAGGGTAGACCCTAATCCGATATGACTGGTGTACTTACAAGAAAAGATTAGGACACAGACACTCACAGAGAAAGACCATGTGCGGACACAGGGAGAAGGCAGCGATCTCTAAACCAAGGAGAGAGGCTTCAGAAGAAATCAACCCTTCTGACACTTTGATCTTGGACTTTTAGCAACCAGAATTGTGAGAAAATAAATTTCTGTTGTCTCAGCACCCAGTCAGTGTACTTTGTTAAGTAACCCTTCAAACTAATATAACTGGTTTAATATATCATCATTTCTTCACAAGACCCAGGGTTTCAAGGATAAAATATTATTCTATTATTCATTCAGTCAACAAACAGGTGCCAAGATATATCTCATCACAGTAACCAAGACAGGAAGTCAGGGATTCCTACACTCATGGAGCTTACCAAATTATTACATGCAAAATGCTTTGTAAATAAAATTGTTAAACACATTTATTATTATTTATTATATTAGTGGAAATATTTTTATTTTCAAAAGCATTAACGGAAAGGGCTGCATTAATAGGGCAGTCAAATTCTAAAGCTTGAGATTATCACCTGTATTTGTCGCCACAGTAATAATTAACATTTATTAAGCACTTACTATTTCAAAAGCTTTATTAGCAATAGTTTATTTTATTTTTGTAACAACACAAATGGGTAGATACTCATACTTTCCTTACTGTACAGATAGGAAAAGTGGAACAAAGAGAATTTAAATAACTGGCCCAAGATCACACGGCTAAAAATAGCCACAAGTAACAAATCAATATGTGGAAGTTGAAAACAAAATCATAACACAATAAAGCCAGCAAGTAATGAAGAGTTGTCGGAAATAACAGTTGGAAATGCTTCACTGGAGGGAGTCTTTCAATGAGCCAGTCTCTGACCTTGGCCGCATGGGCAGCATACTTCAAATACCAAAAACATGGTCAGTGAAAAGAATATGACTAAATTGGGAAGAGGGTGAGATTATTTTGTCTGCTGATCAGTTTAAAAATGGATCTGCAGGGGTCGATGCATAAAGAGGATGAGAAATGAAGCAGTAAAGGAAAGATTACAAGATAATCATATAATCAGCAGAAAGTTTAGTACAATGTGGCATCTACCCTCCCCCCAAAACTTTGTCAGTAGGGCTTTTTTAATATCAGGTGACAGAGGAAGGAGCAAGACTCTCTAACAGTGGTCTCCAATCCTGCTTCTTCTAGAGAATTGCTTTATAAAAGTGGTTAATTTCTGATAATTCCTAATTCTTAACTAGCTAATGAAAAGATATCAGAATTTAATATAGGCTGAATAGAAGACCTAGACTTTATGTATATAATTAAAGCAATATTAAAAAGCCCTGCTAAGAATGCTGTCTGGATTATGTGTGTGTTTATGTGTAAGTTCCTTCCTGCTTAAAAAACAAAACAAAGCAACAACAAACATTGAAAGACCATTATTAGTTGGCTTTGAATATGTAGCAAAACTGTAAGTTCGTTTTCCCCAGTACAATTTTTTCCTCTCATTCAACTAAATAACTATGGGAAGGTTATAAAGCTAAAGTGCCCTAAATTATTTTAATCTTTTAAGTAGTGTAGGTGTGATATCAGCGTTCAAGAAACTCAAATTTGCAAAGCTGAAATAATGATATGCAAAGCAAATGACACGTATTCCATTTGCAGAAGTGTTAGCTTTCCTATGGGGACTAATTTGTTATTACTTTGCAGGAAGCCAAATTCATGCACATGTATTGAACAAACACTGTGCTTTATAAACCTTTAAAAAACTGTGGAACTTCAAGTTTAAAAAATTGTGCACATAATCCAGATCGGTCATACAGGTAAGAAAGAAGTGAGAACAGTCACCATGTTATTGGGAGGAAATGAGGGACAAGGTTGGCAGGGGTTGTTGAATGATTGAGGACAATCCAATGATCAGAATATGGTTATTTTGTTGCTTTGATCGGTGTAAATTTAGCCAGAGTTTGTAAGAGAGCTGGACTAAGAAGACATTTAATACTACTTTCTTTGCTCTATATAAAGACAATCAATAATGACGCTTGTATATGACACGATTTGACTTTAATCAAATGTCAGCGGTCAGAAGTCCTTATTTTTCTTATGGTACCACTACTTTGTTCATTTTTCATAAAAATGTTACTGTAGTTGATTGCTTTTTTGTTACTAGTTATTTGATGCTTTCTCTGTAGGAGGATTATACTTCTTGCCCCATCAAATTCAGACTTGGCCATGTGATTTGTTTTGGCCAATAAAATGGGAGGGGAAGGGTAGAGTGCTTTTTTTAGCTTAAAGAGCCCTCATGTGGTTTCACCACTTGCTCTTTTCCTTTGATTTAAGAACGGCATATCCCTGAGAGAGACTGCTCCTTTAGTCTGGGCCTGGCAGTGAAGAAAATTTGAAGCAGACACAAAACTAAACCATGCTGCATGTGTAATGTAAATTTGAAGAAAAACTCGTTGCTGTTGTATGCCACTGATAATTTGGGGGTCATTTATTACTGAGCATAATCTAGTTTAAGCTGATTGATACAACATTCCAAATGAAGTACCTGATTTGGTCCAAATATAGTTCAGATGAGTCACATGACCTAGAGTCCAGTATTGGTTCTGTTTCTCCTTTGTTCCTTCTTTCTTTCCCTCTCAGTTGTTTTCTGTGGACAGTTCTGGAATGATAACCTCTGTGTTGGTATGTTTGTAGTCCCTGAGTATATCTAGCAGAGTTCAGTAGGGGTCCTCACATATACAAAAAAACAAAACAAAACAAAACAAAACAAAAAATCAACAAAAAGCAAAAAAACCCAAAACAAACACACACACACACACAAACTATAAAAACACGATTAGAGTTAATCTGATCTGATGCCCTCATTACACATAGGCCTATAAGCTGAAGTCCAGAGACACACATTGCTCTGTCCAAGTTCCTGCAGCGAGGGAGTGACAAAATAAACTAGAAGGCTAATATCAAGGCTCTTGGTCCAAGACGGTTTCCATTAGAGGCTTCAGCCTCCTCAAGGAATTTCAAGATGCTGCAATGAGCTCTGACACAATATTTTTGTCTTTTAAACATTTGGAAAATGACTCATATATATAACAGACACAGCAGGAAAACAGGCATGAAGGATTTAGGGAACAAAATTATAACTTCTCGGTCTGTTTCCAGGAATTGAGAAGAGACACTGGAGAGGCAGGAAGAGAAGCAGTATTGGCTACCTACCTTTGCTGGATTGAATAGGACAGCTCATCAAAACAAACTCTGTGGAGCCCATGAACATAGGACTCTCCCTATACAGTTCTTTCTCTGCCACAAAAGAAAAAGGAGGCAGCACAAATGTACAATGAAGACCCATCTTCTGGTTTCACTTCACCTGCGGAAATTAAACTTCTCCCTCTAATTGTTATGATAAGTGTGTTGGCACCATTATTTTTCAACTCTTCTCTTCTCCCTCATTTCTTTTATATAGTTTTATATAAAATGACATGGACCAGCCCTTAAATTTTGTGCCTTCTTCCAGAGAACCAGAACATGAGAATCACCATGACAGGTTTATTAAGAATCCGTGGCCAGGACCTCCAAGTTCTGTCAGTAAACGGCAGGGCTCTGGCTCATCCCTGGTCTCATTGCCTTCTCTTCCAAGGTCCACTTGGAGTAAAAATAGAAATTAATGCATTTTTCAGAGGCTATTCAGTCACCAAAGTTCTGATTCTCTTCAAGGACCTGGGCTTATGCTGTCTCCTTCCTTAGTCTATGCCTTGTGAGGATACATCCTCAAATTTTACAAGTAATGCAAACTGAGTTTTATTACCCAAATGAAAGGTCCATTTTATTGAAGTCCAGTATAAGATGAGGTAAGGCAGGAAAAAATATTTCTAAGTTAGCAGAAGCTCAAACTTAACAGACTTTAATATTTAGAAATGTCTTAAAGTGTGTGCATTCCCTTTATAAAGTATTATTCCAGTCATGCCATTTCACATACCCCAAACTGTTAATGACCCCAAATGCCTATGCTAATAAGCACACCCTCCTTATGCTGGCATTCTGGAATCTCCAGAGCATGGCATATCTGACTTTTATATGCCCCCACTTCTTCAGGCTAGAATCGATGTGTTATTCTCCCACACCCCTACACCTTCTCCTCCCACAGCCCACATAGATGCAGGCGCTATCTCTGAACGAGTTAAAGAACGTAATCCTTTTTCTTTACATTCACTTGCATGACACATTTACATCGCTGTCATTTCTCCTCTAGACTTGAGAAGTAGGCTCCTAACCACATCAAATCTTGCCCCCTTCCAACCCATCTGCAATCCATAGACTCATCTTTTGAAAATATAACTCCTATCTTGTCAGCTTTCTGGATAAACCATCAGTCTTCCCCTAGACATTAGGGCAAAATCCTACAAGTGGTCTCCAAGTACTGATTTCATGTAACTCCTTTCTAAAACACAGCTCCATCTTCCTTCTCTCTTCTGAGTTCCAGCCATACTGGATTTCTCTCAGATCTTCAAACAGACTGTGTTTTCTCTCACTCCAGGGTTTTCATACATTATTTTCTTTGGCTGAAATGTTTCTTCCATCATCTTCCCCTTATTTGTTCTTCAGGTCTCACTTTCCTCTAGGTAACTCTGGCCAAATGCTTCACCCAGTAGAATCTTACACATTTCATGATATATATATATATATATATATATATAACAGTGTGGAAAAGGAGGTATCCATCCTGTCTGTAGATGTGTCTCCAGGAACCAGCAAAATGCCTAAACTATAATAGCTACTTAAAAGCACATTTGGTGTGTGACTATTTTATAAAATTGTCACCATCTTCCTCAGATTTCATTACAAATATTAGTTTTCAGGAAGCCTTTGCAAAAAGAAGATGATTAGCTGGGGTGTGGTGGGAATGGGAAGGAAAAACAGAGGGGCCAGGGATTTGTAATGATAAAGATAAAGAAGATGAACACAACAAAGTCCAATGAAAGATGTACTTACGATAAGTAAGCCTTAAAGAAAGAGGAGAAAATGCAAAAAAGGATGTTGACCCAAAAAGTGGGGATGGAAAAAGGACTCTAAAGAACAAGAAAAACCCTTAGACAGAGTTAATTGATTTTAGTAGTTCTTGCTTTCTCTAAGAAATTTGAGCAATACCCAGAAATCAGCTTAGAAAGAAACGCAGTGTTCCAGGCCACTAAATAGAGCTTCCAGGGTTTATGCGTCTGTTATTTCCCCACATCCCAGACTGGAAAAACACAGTCAGAGAAGCACAGGCTGCTCTACGGTTCATCAGGCATAAAATGCCGGACAGCTCTCTTGGGATCTCCATATCGACAAGCAAAGCAGCCCCACTTGTCAGATATTATCATTCCGAGTTCGGTCAGCACTGTGGGTATCTGGCCCTGTGCTATTCCATGAGGTACTGTACATCTAGACCAGATGATTTAAGTTCTCCACATGTATTGCTAAGATTCCCATGTTTTAACTTTGTGATCTCAAATCTTTCATTAGAGGTTATGTCATTTACTGCATTGGAAGATAGAAAATCTCATTACCTAAAGTCTGTATACACAGAATATTTAATAGCTGCCAAAATATGTCCTAGGCTATGGAATATCATCTTGTGTATGAAACGGTAGTACACTTAAATGGGAATTAACATTTATTATACGTATGTTATGTAATTGGCAGTGTGTTAAACATTTTCATATTTACAGAGAAAGTACCAGATACTATTTTTCCCAATGTTAATTACATATCTTTGACTAGATATTGAATCTATTTTTAAGTACACACTGGGTATTGTGTATTCAGATTACAACTCAACACTGGATATCCATAACAACCTTGAGAAAGAACAAACTTGGATAATTCATACTTCCCAATTTCAAAATTTACTACAAAGCAACAGTACTCAAAATAGTACATTACTGGTTTACAGTTAGAAACATAGGTTAATGGAAATGACGATGTTCTCTAATGAAGTAGCTTTTGATGAAAGAAACTGCAAAATCACATTACGAAGGGCATAGAGGACTGGTGAAAAATTGTGGGCATTTTTTTCATTGATACACAACAATCAGCCTTCTGTCATAGCTACTCATATCCTTTCCACAAACAAAATTCCCCCATCTCCTTCCAGTTTCCCCAAATTGTTATCCAATTGCAGCATGAGGTGCAAAATTCAGTATCTTGGGTCCTGATATGGCATCTCTTGATCCAGAGATTTAAGAACCAAAAAGACAAGATACCTACCCCACATCATCTTAACATACAAACGTGGAAAAGGAGCTTGATACCCTTCACAAGCATTCTCATTTGAAAAGGTGATGAATAAGAGGCATTTCAGTCACTGATTTGTAGCTCTCTGAAATCCTACTGAGCAAATACTATCAGATTCTGGGCTCTGGCAGCGGAGAGTATTCCTTGATTAGGCCCTGGTTCTTTTATCTGGAAGTATTTCCTAAGTCCATTGTTCTCTATGACTTTTGGCTTCCTCTGTAGGATCTTGGCTTTGCTCTCTGAGAGTTACTGCTTTTCACGCCTCCTTGATCACTTCTGAAGACAACACTGGGAAACACAGCCTTTGAGGAAATTTCTCAGTTCTTTCTTGCCAATAGAAAGTCAAAACCAAGAAGGCTTTTTGATTTTTGACCAGCTGCAGTTGAAGTGTGGTCACACTTTCGCCGATATAACTCCCTTAAAAACTTCTTAGGTTTTCTATGAATCTGGTTCCATCCAACTTTAATTGTACAAAGGCCACACCTACAGTTTGAGAAATAAACCTCTTTCTCCAGGTTTAATTATAGTGATTTAGGACATACCAAGTCCTTGTGGGATAATGGACTTAAGATATCCGAAGTCTTTTTTCCTAGGTGAGATGGCCCACTGGGAACCAACTTAATTTTTTCAGAAGTATTACCAGGGCTTGTATAAGCACCCACTTTAGTTAATCTCCTCCCCAAATCCTATTTTACTTTCAGAATCTTTTGTTTTCTATAGAGACTAGAAATAAAAATCAATTTTATTTTCCAAGGCAATAAGACCTTTCTCCTCTTTGGTTCCGCTAAATTGTTCTTACAAACTTCAGGTCTTTCTTCAGTTCATCTATTTCTATTGCTTATCCTATGCAGCTGGAAGTAACCAATCGACACTTTCAGTATTCTACGTGGAGGTCTTCTTAACCGAATCCGAAAGTTCATTAGGTGTTTTTTTTTTATTTTAATTTTTTTTCCGTTTTCCAAATGAACACAGATTTTTCTGCTACTACTGCATAACCTGGCTCTCCTTTTTTCTCCAGCTTTATAATACCTTTTCTTACTTTTTTTCCCCAGATTTTGTTAATTTTTCCTCCCATTTTGTCAGCTTCTTCCTGCCACTTGATTCCAAAGCCAATGCCATTATTTTAAGTTTTTGTTATGGCATCTTTCCTTTCAGGTATTAATTTCTGTATACATTATTTATTGCCACAATAAGCCACAGTAACATCCCAAGCATAATGGCCTAATTAGCAAACATTTATTTAATTCAGAAGTCTGCTTCTCCGTGCTGGTCTTGGTTAATAACACACTCATGTATCTATGGTCAGCAAGCTGAGCGACTAGGGACTCTCATCCTTCAGCAGGTTACCCTTGGTTTCTTCCATAGCACTCTTAGTGTTCCAAGAGAGTGAATGGAAATATACGTGTCCGCGTGAGACCTATCTACAAACTATCACCCTGTCACTTCTGCCTCATTCTATTTACCCAATAAAGCCATAAGGCTAGCCGAGATTCAAGAGGAAATAGACTCCAACAGTATTGTTACAGGCATTTATAAAGACATAGGTAAAGAATTGGGGCCAATTTTGCAACCAATTTACCACAACTCCTCTTCTTTCCTCAGAATTCCATATACAAATCCTAATGGGAAATTCCTATTGACCCTTCCTTCAAAATATTACTGAAATCCATTCACTTATCACCCTTCACTCCCTTTATTTACACTCAAGTCACCTTTTTTGCCCCTGACTTCCTACTATCTATTCTTCCTGCATCAGTCAGATCACATCTTTCAATTCAGAATATGAAGTCAGATCATACCACTGACCAGATTAAAATCTTTGAATAATCTTTCATCTTAGGCATAATGAAATTCAAGTTGCCTACAATTGCCTACAAGAGCTACAAGTCTGGCCTTCTCTCTTCTCTCTGATGTCCTCTCCCATTGTTCTCATCCTTGTTTGCTGTCCCACCATCATACCAGTTTCTGTGCCCTTTGTCGAATACTCTAAAATCTCACAGCACCTTTGTGCTTGTTATTTCTTCCACTCAGAACGTTCATCCTCTCACTTCTATTAGATTTCTATTCAAAAATAACTTTTTCAGAGATACCTTCTCTGACCCTACATAAAATATCATCCTTATCATAGCCTATACCTCTGATCCCACTATATTTCCCTTATCTGATACATTACATACTTATTTATTTTTTTTAGCACAACTCTGTTTAAAAAGTAAGCTCCTTGAGTGTGGTAATTATGCATCTTTTTTTAAATTATTGTATCTCTAGTGCTAGAAGAGAACCTGGCACATAGCAAGTACTCAAAAAATAGTATTGCTGAATGA
Organism: Ursus maritimus; assembly: GCF_017311325.1. Taxonomy (NCBI): domain Eukaryota; kingdom Metazoa; phylum Chordata; class Mammalia; order Carnivora; family Ursidae; genus Ursus; species Ursus maritimus. Next base: position 98,785,482 of record NW_024424452.1, read on the forward strand.
ATGAATGAATGAATGAATGAACGAGTTGATGGAAACTTCAGGCAAAAGCATGGACTGATAAAGTTGTACTTAAGAGTTTTAGGTTATAGCAGCTGGGGCTTTTAGGCAGCTCCTAGTGAGAGCTAAGAGGTATCTGAAAACATCTGAGAGTTTAATGGCTTATTAGTATTTTGTGTAGGTGTAGACACAATCCATGGGCACTCTCTGAAAATGTTGCAGTTCCTCTAGGCTTTCCCTAATTTTCTTAGCAATGTCACATATACGCATGGCTTAATTTATTATGCCTACACAGAAATGCAAAGTACATGCCTTCATTCCAGCCTTCTCAGCACCTCACTGCTTATATTTTCTGCCTATTTGGATGAGTTACAGGTGTTTTCATCTCAGCCTGACCCAGTCTACACTTATGTTTTTTCCATTGAATTTGGTCCCCCTCTAGCAATCTCTCTATAGATGACACCACCATGTCCCCGGCTGTTTAGGCCACAGATGTAGATGTCACCTTTCTCCTGTCCCTTCCATATCCAACTTCTAAATCCTCTGATCTGTCAACTTCTCGTGCTCTCTAGAGTCATAAACCCACCTTTTATCTTTTCTTCATATTCACTATTCTGTGTTATGTTTCAATAGAGGATTGTGTATCATAGATGTTACATAATTTTGAAATCTTTTTCCTCTTTATAAAATTTTAAAATAACAAAACATACATTCTGTTTTATTATATTAATAATTATAAAAGTAATAAATTAACAAAATTAGTAAATTATTTATGATAACTATCTGTTGTACTTTTCTATATTCTGTATTATGTTTCAAAAAGATTATCATAAATACTGCATAATTTTGGAAATTTTTTCTTTATGAAATTTTAAAATAGCAAAGCAAACATTTTTCTTTTACAGAAATTCCCAAAATAAAATTCCCAAATAGTATTTTTTTCTTTAAAAGAGGTAGGGCCTAACTTGACTTAAATAAAATTAAATAGACTTCTTGAAAGCATTTCGCTTTATTTACGAATGCTATTACACTACAATATTTAGAATTGAGTATAATCTGATCTCTATTATTCTGCTTTGGATCATTATTTTATAAGAATCTTTATAACATTTTTTGGCTTGAAGAATATAATGTTCCCCATAAAGTTACTCACTAACAAATACCTTATGATTTGTATCAACTGTCAGTCTATTCTCTGTTTATTAAAACAATCAAAGTCTAATTGTTTTTGCATATGAGATTAATACCTTTCACTGTCACTAATTTCTACATCATTTTACTAATCATAAGTGTATCTTTTTCTATTGATGAATAGAATTTCAATGTATTTAATGCATAAAGGGATATTTTGCCCATCCAAATTCTGTATAGATTGCTCATCTATTTATATTTGAAGGAGAGTAGATATTAGTGACAAAGCTTAAGGCATGCCTTGCTTATATTACTAATATTGAGATGCCTAGCAGTCAGGATGGCAGCCTCTGTGATCACACAATCCTTGATCATAGGCAAGCACAGCAATGCCTCTAATGACAATGCTGTCGGCTTTATTAGGGAGTTAGTGGCCCTGCAAAGGCTAAGGCTGAAGCTGAATGGAAATCTGGGCCCCAGACTCTCTTGTTCAACATGTTCTCTAATGTTAACTCACAGTGACCCTTGAGGAGGGTATTATCATTCCATTCCGTTACAGATGAGAAAACTGAGATTTAAAAATGTAGGAGAATGTGGCCAAAGTTGCTGAGCTGGTAAGAGGCGGGGCCAGGGCTCAACCGGTTAACACCTATTTTCTTATCTGTTATCTTAAAAGACCATTGTCTAGTGAGAGAGCCAAATACAAGAGAGCTATAATGCAGACTGGACAGTATTGAGAGCCATAATTGTTCCAAAGTTGTATCTCTTGTCATAGTGAAGTTGGTGACCTCAACTTGCCCTCATTCTTGGTGGGTTCTCTTATGCTTACCAACTCAGAGCACTGCATAGGACCTGTCAGATTATTGATGGATCTATCTAGACACATATCATCTATCTCTTATCTATCCATCACCTATGTGTCCACATCAGATACTGCCTTAACTTAGTGACTAATCCAGCTGTTCACTTTTATTAAAACCACGTAGAAAGCTCTTATATGTCAAATTCAAGCATATCTCAGCTCTTTTCTAATCTGTGAATCCTCTGAGTTAGGAACTGAACTAAGCCTGGCCTGGCTGCTTGGGGAAATCTGTTTGTTGATTTTAGCAGTCTAATAGGACTAAAAGTAGGGCAACCAGCTGAGTAATACTCCTAGAAAATTTGAAGTTAATCCAAGGACCAGAAAGATGGTCCCCACATGTTTCCAATCTCAATTTTCTGTTCTGTCTAATCATTTTTATATCATTATCATGAGGTTAAAATCATCATAATAAGTCTTAATTCATTTTATTATGGTTCTGTCATTATGCAAAGGGGACATAATGGTGATTTCTTTTAGTAAGTAAGTATGCTGAGAGGATTAACTTTATTAATAGTTTACAGAGATCTGTGGAGCAGCAAAAAATTTTTTTTTTCGGATATAGTAAACAGTGTTTCCATTGACACATTCTTCCTAAGTTTTAGAAGCATGTCACATCAACTGAGGTCTATCCGATTGCTGCTGCATACTTCTGGGTGAAAAGACAAGTTGAAGAGTTGTGTAGAGAAGACAGAAGATTAAATTATTTAAATAATATGTTGCATTTGGTAAATAATTTTCAAAATGCCGGTTCAAGATTTACACAGATTGTCACAGGTACATTTACTCATGGGCTACGTCCTGACAGGGAGGTTGAGCGTGTGTTTGCTCTATGCTGAGGCATTTTTGGAAGTCAGCAAAAGGCTGAAAGCAAGGATTTGGGCTTCAGATGCAGGAAAGCAAAAAGGTCGGGAAAATATTTTGAAATTCCTTTTTAACAAAGAATGCATATAAGGCATGGTTTAGTATCACGTGTTCATGTGAATTTCTTCAACAAAAGAAAATCTACTGAAGATTCAAATTCTGTTACATGTCAAAATCAATGAATTACCGTCATTATGTATACGATGTACATAAGACAGCTCTCCGAGGGAGGGTGGTTGCGGTAGTTATATTGACTAATTAGTACTTAAAAACTTGTCAAAATGACATTTTATTTATTTGTGTTAGTTTAAAAATTGATATGATTAACCTTCTATGCTTGTCAACAATTTTAAAATTTGAGATAAGTAGAAACTTAAAGTTTTGCCTGTAGATGTTTAAGAATTCTAATCACAAATAGGACCGTCCTTTTTGGTCCATAGTAATTAAACGGTGTACTTTTAAGGCTGATTTTGCAAAGTGAGGTCTCCAGCTTGTTGAACATTCTTACTGTGTGTCCTCCTTGGCAGGGGTGGAGGGATGAGAGTGCTATCTAAGGCCCTTGGACAGCAGTTGTTCCTCTGAACTTGCCAGGTCTTCTCAGTTACTACAGATACAAATCAGAACTGGAAGCAAGTTTTCCTTTGGTGCCTAACCATCACCTCAGCTCCACTCTTGCTCTATCCTGGGGTTCCTATAAGGGTTTCCATTAGGTCCTATGCACCTTGGGCTTTAACTGGTATCATTGCTTTTTAGATTCACTTCACATGACTGCCATTTTTTTTTAATCTGCCCAAATGCAAATCCAATGAAGTCATTCTCCATGGTTCCTCATTGTTCAAATTCCTTAGAATGGCAGATAAATTCTTTGAGGCTGTGAGCACCTCCTGTAGCCTAATTTCACCTCCTGCACATACGTATCTCTTTCTCACATGTATCTTCCATTTCCTTCCTGTAAACTTGCCATTCTCCTTCTAGCCTTAATGCATTCGACTTTATTGTTCCATTTGATGGGAATGCACACTCTCTAATCTCTCTACCTAATTCAAAATTCAAATCAAACCTAAGCCCTGTATTAGGTTCCTATTATTGCTGTAACAAATTTCCTTAAATAAGCTTCATTAAACAATGCAAATGTGCTCTCTTACAATTCTGAAAGTCAGAAGTAGAAAGTGGATTTACTGAGCTAAAATCAAAGTGTTGACAGGGCCATCTTCCTCCTGAAGGACCCAGGAGACAATGTGTTTCCTTTCCTTTCCCAGCTTCTAGAGGTTACTTGCGTTCCTTGGCTCATGAAATGGATGGATTTCTTCCTCCATCCTCAAAGCCAGCAGCATGGCATCTTCAAACCTATCTAATTCTGACCTCCTTGTTGTACTTATAAGAACCTTTGGGATGACAGTGGGCCCACCCAGATGAACTTCCTATCCTCCCTCTTCATTCTCAAATACCCCCCAAAATTAGCGTCCAGTTTTATAATTTGACACATCTAGAACTATATTCGACATCTATTGTACATGCAAAATAGGTCATTTGTAAGGTCCATTTAAATTGAAAAAATGACAAGAGATTCAATCTGCTGTCATTCATTACAGAGATTATTATTTGTCTATGATAAAGCTTAACATTATTTTAAAACCTTGGGGGTAGAATCTATCTGTTACTAAGGCAAGATTTCAAAAGAGACAAATATATATCTCCAGGGCTTGCCATGATAAAATTGAGGAATCCTCTTAAGTTTTTCTATCTCGTAGGGAAACGAGAAGTACTTCTGATTAGAGAACGGGTTCTGGAGCAGCACACTGCGCATGCGCTGACCTGAGAGCTGTCAGCATCCAGGTCCCCGGCAGAGTGCACACTGCTCACAGTGCCAGCCAACCTTTGCTCTTACCAAACATTAGAAGTGAATCCAGGCTTTGGGCTGAGTTTCTCGAACATATTGTCTTTGTACCACTTTAATATAATAAAAAGGCTTTTTGTACCATTTTCCTGCCATATCCTATTTAAAGTCAACAAAAGCAAATATTAATTGCTATGTTTTAATCCAAATAGTCATTATAGAGCTAATTTTCTTAAGAATAGAAAACACATGTTTAAAAAGCGTGGTTTATTTATTTATTTTTTTAATGAGAAACCACATTTGTGAACGTCTTTGGAAATTGCCCACAAATTGTCGACAGAGCTTGATTTGTGTTGTGTCTTTGCACAGATGGTGGGTATGTGTTGGGAGGATAGACTCACAGACTCTAAGCTACTGTTAGGGCTTCCTTTTGTCTATGGGTGTTATTTCACTTAAGAATGGGTGTGGCCTTATATGATAGAAATTCCAAGTGATAATTACTTTAATAAAAATCAGAGTTTATTTATTCTCTCACTCATTTACGAATCCATTCGTTCATTTGGTGATAATAAGAAACTGAAAGGTAGGCAGTTCACGGCTGGCGTAGGAGCTTAGTGATATCCTGACTGAAGACGTTTGTATTTTCCTGGCCTTCCCCTCATTTCTGCCGCACCTCCTGTCGTCCTGCCAGCATTCCAGACAAGGAGAAAGGGAAAGCAAAGGTCATGAGTTGGTTCTCTTTTAAAAAGTTTCTTGACGTAAAGTTTCTTGGCAAACCTACCCAGGTTCTTCTGATTATATATTATTGGTGAGAATATAACGGCTTTCCTTAGCTTCAAAGGAAGAGAGAAACACTTGTGAATTGTTTCTGCTCATGTTTTGGTTTTTTGGGGGGTTGTGTGTGTGTTTGTTTGTTTTTTACACCTTTAAAAAAGATTTTATTTATTTTTATTTGAGAGAGAGTGTGCATGAGTTGAGGGTGGGAGAGGGAGAGGGAGAGAGAGAAGCAGATTCCTTCAGAGCAGGGACCCCAACCGAGTTTGATCCCAGAGACCCCCAGATCAATACCTGATCCGAAGGCAGATGCCCAACCAACTGAGCCACACAGGCACCCCTATTTTACATTTTCTTATTAAATTTTTTTTAAGATTAACATGCAGTTAACATACAGTGTACTATTAGTTTCCGGTGTACAATATAGTGATTCAACGCTTCCATCTGTCACCCGGTGCTCATCACAAGTGCACTCCTTAATCCCCATCTCCTATTGTAGTCAATGTCTGTTTACTTTCTTATTAATTTTTTTTTAAATTTATTTTTGTGACAGAGAGACAGCCAGCGAGAGAGGGAACACAGCAGGGGGAGTGGGAGAGGAAGAAGCAGGCTCACAGCGGAGGAGCCCTATGTGGACCTCGATCCCGGTAAGCCGGGATCACGCCCTGAGCTGAAGGCAGACGCTTTAACGACTGCGCTACCCAGGCGCCCCTAATTTTTAAATTAATTTGTAAATTTGAGGCTGAACACATCACCCTGCAACATCCAGTCTCCACAGAGAATGTAGCAATCTCTCAAACTACCAACTTGCAAAATTATTTTACTCTATAGTATTTTAAGCTTTTATTTTGACGCTGAATCATAACGCAAAGATACATAATGCAAGTTAAGAGAACTCTAGAATGATGTTCTTCAAGAAGATTTATTATAGAATTTCTTTGTAGGCTTGGTTTTTTCAATGATCTTTAGTCAATAAGGGAAGGAACCGTGAATGATGATTTTGAGGAGAAAAGAACTTATCTGTAGGTAATAAATTGGGCCCTCACTTTTATAATTAATTCTATGTTGGCTTAGAAGCCTTCAGAAGGCTTTAGCATCAAAGAGAAAAATTTCCAGTACTTTTAAAGGTGATTCGAGGTGATTTTAAAGTCTTTTCTTCCTGTGTTCTCTTTTCCTCATTGGGGCAAATGTTCCACTGAGATGGACTAGAGGGGAGAGTCCAGTTTACTTTGTCTGTCCTCTTAGAGGAAGACACAAGAGACTAAGAATTAAAAAATAAAGTATCTGTTCTTCCTTTTGCTGAAACTTCTCTTTCAAACTCACTTCCTAGTTTTGTAAACTACTTTTGTAAATAAGTTGTAATATTTAGCTTCCCAACATTACAGAATTGTTGTAAATATAAGGTAAGATGTGTAAAAACACATCAAGAAATTTTAAAGTGCTATGTAAATTATAGGAAATTATTGACTTCTCAGCATAATTTATAAAATGCTTCTTAAAGACAAGAAGAGTACTTTACATTAACTTCCCTGTAAATGTTTTATTGTGAGAAACAGAAAGTAAAGGAGTAATTCTATCTCCTAGGCAATGTGAATTGCGGGGAGGAAAAATAGTGCATTACATAGATTATTTATACCTCCGCTACGATCACGTATCTTGAAATATAGTAATAGCCATGGGAAAAGCTTTATCATCTAACTTATATTTTCCAAGTGTTAAAGGAATGTTAATAAGCATCATAACAATAACTCCCAGTGAGGATTCAGTTAATCATTATAACAATTCCATGGCATGAGTGATGTTATTATCTTCATATCACACAAAACTGAAACAGAGATGTTAAGAAACTTGCATAACGTCACAAAGCTAAAAAAAAGTATCGAAGGCAGGATGATCTCTTAAACTTCGGGCTCCACAGCATGAGCTATTTATCAGTGAGAACTGCACAGTTAAAAGCTTTCTTTTATACTGCTGGAAGATAGGTTTAATATTAATCATTGATTGAGGAAGCATATTAAACCCACTCTGTGTTTCTTCAGTTTCCTGAATTTGTACTCCCAATCCTATGTTACTCAAATCTCTGGTCTATTTAGCTGGCTAGGAATCGGGCTTTGTTTATTTCCCGAAGTATTTTGGCTATTATGGTCTTTACACGTCAGACACCACAAGGAACTGCTCAAATAGATATGGAATGGCTAATAGGCTTTGAGGCTTAGGGAAACGATCTATACAATTCTGCTCTGTTCTCAAAAGCCTAGGGTAGGATTCATATAGTTACCCAATGCCTGACCTTGTCAGATCCCTCATGTGTTCTGGGTCTCAGCTTCCTTATCTGTAAAATAGAGATAATGGTACCCAACTTACAGGGTTGTTGGGGATTAGATGAGATAAAAACCTACAGTATGGTTCCTAGTATATGGAAAGCTCTTAAGGAGTGTTGGATGAATTATAGCAAACTCCTCTGTGGAAATGGGGTGATTCTACAACCAGTATTGTCAAACTGATTGACTTGGGATTTTTTTCTTGTTAGCCAAGTAAAAATAAAACCACCGGAGTACAACAGGAGGATGTCTATAGAATTAAACTCTATTTTAAAAATAAATTCTAGCAGAGCAAATATAACAGCCATTAACACTTTTCCAAAACATGTGATAAAAAGTCACTTGATCAAATCCTCTTCAAGCATATGTTGTACATGAGAGTTCATGATCTGATTCTGAAAGGAATTTCTAATCTGAGACAGAATATCAAATTGTCACTCTCAACAACTACCACATCAGACTAGATAGAAGTAAGCTATTTTAAATACTGTGGAATAGAATCGCGTAATCGACTTTAGGCACCAGCTTGGTAGATCAAGAGTAGAAAGAATTTGTAGCATTCTCAAAATACAACAAGCGAACTGCACTAAGTTATAGCTATTCTCATATGCATAGTACTGAATTTTCTCTGCCAGGGGACTTTTCAGTTAAATCAACTGAAGGAGTCCAGTTGTTGGGTCTCCAAACATTAAAACACACACACATGCACGCATGTGCTTATGCACATTCACACTGAAATGGCAGCTTACAATCAGAAAGTAATTTTATATACAAATATCCAGTGGGAGTCTGACTCTGTACACTTTTTAATTGTTCATCCAAATGTAATTCTCATGATAAAAATGAATTCTGATAGTGTGTCTTATTTAGAGTCTAGTGGACAAATTGGGAATCTGGGCAAAACTTAAAACAAGCAAAGCTGATCATCAAGACTTTCCTATTTTTTTTTGTTTGTTTGTTTATTTATAGCACCTTCTCTTTTCTTCCACAGCCCTTGTCTCTAGGTATATAAAGGTTCTGGACTCAGATGGCTATAGCCGGTTTCCTAACCTCTCTGAGTTTTATTTACTAATCTGGAAGATGTGACTATTGACAGCTGCCTCGGAAGGTTGTAAGACTGATCTTAGAAAATTACCTGGTACGATGTTGTCATTCACAAAACAGCACTTACATCATTCACTCTGTCGCCTGGCTCACCTGGATTTACAGCTTGATCCTATTTATGTGATGCTGGATTTTAGTGAAGGACACACACACACACACACACACGCATATCCACAAAAACATACAGAAACAGAAGTATAGACACAAATGCTAAGCAGTGGGTTTTATCAGACATTACAGAACCAATGTAAACATATGACTAAAACAGTTTCTACCATTGAACCAATTCACAACTAACAGAGAAGACAGTGGCTAAACAAATGAATTAATTCAAATGCAAGTAGTCCCATGAGTAGGCTCATGCATCGTGTACACGAGCAATGATAAGCAGTGACCCAGGGCCTACGGTCGGAAAGGGGATAGAAGAGGAGGAGGTGAGATGTCAGGACCAGCCAACAAATATCATGTGAGTTAAGGGAAGAGTCAGAGACCACCCTGAGGTTTTTATCCCAGGGGCCTCACCATGGAAAACAGTACGAAGGTTCCTCAAGAAAACTAAAAATAGAGCTACTGTATGACCCAGCAATTCTGCTTCTGGATATTTGTCTAAGAACACAGAAACATTAATTTGAAAAGAGGCATGCACCCTTATGTTCACTGCAGCAAAATTCACAATAGTCAAGATACGGAAATAAGTAAAATATCCATCAGTGGAATATATATATATATATATATATATATATATATCGCATTCATGTATATATAATGAGGAACACTACTCAGCCATAAAAATGAATGAAATCTTGCCATTTGGGACAATATGGTAGTATTATGCTAAGTGAAATAAGCCAGACAGAGAAAAGACAAATACTGTATGATTTCACTTATATGTGGAATCTGGAAAACAAAACAAACAAACAGAACTCAGATGCAGAAGACAGATAAGTGGTTGCCAGAAGGGAAGGTTGTTGGGGGTTGGCAAAACGGGAGAAGGTGGTTAAGAGGTACAAGCCTCTAGAAACAAAACAGATAAGTCATGGGGAGGAAATATACAGCGTGGTGACTGTAGTTAATAATACAGGGGAATCAGGACGGGGAAAACTAGTCTCTTGTGGTGATCATTTTGCAGTACATACAAATACTGAATCACTGTGTTGTACACCTGAAAGTAATATAATATGTCAATTGTACCTCAATTAAAAAAAATCACAGCGCATTTGTTCCCTGGTGATGCCAGATGAGTTTTGTAAGTTTTTGAAAGCCCAGAGAGGCCAAGGGGAGTAGACGGGTGTAGGTAAATCATTGCATGTACAGCTTACACCCTAGCAAATCGGCAAATTAGGATTCAACTCTACCAGTATGAGTCTGGCAAGAGCTCAGGCAGATATAATAAACTGTGGGAGGAAGACCTATCACTATTTTTTTCAAAATCTGGTCCTACCTTCAAATTTGCCCCAAATCTACTTTTAATTCTATATGTGAACCAAATAGAACCACTGTTTGTATTATAAAGAGTATCCTAATCTCAGAAGAACATTAAATCTTTTTTCATTATGTTCAGTTAGCCACTGTGTAATACACCGCTAGTTTTGGAGGTAGTGTTCAATGATTCGTTAGTTATGTATAACACCCAGTGCTTTAAATCTTCATCGTTTATTGAAAGTTCCGATTGCCATTGATCGGTAGTAGTTGGCCAAAATTTCTTAGTCCTTATTTGAGTTCACCAACAAAAGTGCTGAGTTCAGTAATTACCAGGTCTCGCAACAGGTGTGAGAGGGAGAAAGACAGCTCTTGTGCAAATAGACTCCATCCTCTGAGCTGAGACTTAGGTCTGTATAGGCTCAGGCTGGATCAGAAGCAGCCCCAGGGCGGATGCCGCATAACCACCCAGCCTGCTGAANNCTCCTATGCATCATTTCCATACACATCTGTCAGGTCAAATATTTTCCTTCTTCCTTCCACGCGTCTTTTTGAGTACTTGCTGTTATATTGCAATTGGCGGGTTCTTTTTATGAGTATCAAACAGAGCAGGGCAGCCTTCCACCGCAAGAGCAGAGGTTTCCCAGAAAATTACGGAAGTTTCACAATCACCCCCCGAAAATTGTGCTGCATTATAGAGACCCATCAATGCCATGAACCACAGGTGAGTAGTTCCTGGAATTGCTCAAACAGTAAATAAAAACATTTAAAAATACCAAAAAAGGAAGGAACAAGGGGACTTTTATCATAACTCTATTACAAAACCCTAAAACACAAACACATTCAGTTCCAAGTAAATTTCTTTACATACTTAAGAAAGGAATGAGAAGGGANNGAGTTTAAATTTCTTTATAGCTTCTTCTGTAGTGGGCCGTGCAAGACCTGGTCATCGTTACCGAGTCCACTGGCTTTTATGCAAACATGAAGCGAACTTCATAAAATGACGCTACTGTTTTACAATGAAACGATCCTCTCGCATGCCTAACACTGTAGAGGGAAATTATTCAGTCGAAGTCTCTCTCTTGGATCACCATAAAAATTCGCAAAATGTATAGAACTTGCTTTACATTAGGGGGACCCTCTTAGCCTTCTGATGCCTTTTGATCATATAAATGTAGTCAGCTCTCAAATGTCTAGTATTAATCATCAGTTTGTGAATTATCCACACTATGATGTTTTTTCCCCTTCATACCATCCCTGTCTTGTAGTTTTTGTTGTTGTTTTTTGCTGTTTTTGCTTGATGGCTCGACTGTGCTTTGGTGACTCTAGAAGTGGAGTAAAAACAAATAAAACACAGAACAGTGGTGCCTGGGTGGCTCAGTCTTAAGCATCTGCCTTCGGATCAGGTCATGATCCCAGGGTCCTGGGATCAAGCCCCACGTTGGCCAGCTCCTTGTGCTTCTGTTCCCTCCCTCTCTTTCTCTGTCAAATAAATACATAAAATCTTTAAAAAATGCACACACACAAAACAGGCTTATTGTTTTTGTTTTGTTTTGGTTTGTTGTTGTTGTTTCTTTGTTTAAGCAGTCTCTAGAGAATCCTGAAATTTCGATCAATTTCTGCTAGTCCGGTTTTTCCTGACTGCCCTCCATCTTCCTGGCCTCCAACACTAACCCCACCGCCAGGAATGAGAACGGCCTGAGGAACTCGCAGAACAGCATCAGAAAAAAGTAACATTACCTGAAACGTGGGGACTAGTCACCCTCAATTCTGTGTCACACTTTTTCATGTGTATTGCCTCCTTTGCTTTCAAAGCGAGACACACCAGCACTGAATTCCAGAGGGTACTGCAAGGGTATACGTCAGAGCCGGGATTTGTGCTCTATGGCGAAGCCAGCTCTCTTCCCTTGCCTCCGTGCTGATTCCTTCCAAAAGTGAACAACAGCAGCAGCAGATATCAAATCAGGTTTCATAATGTGTCTGAAGGTCTCTCTCTATGTGTATCAAATTTGGTTTCATTGATCCCTCAGATCCAAAGTCTTGTAGTCTCCAAATCAAAGCTTATTTTTCCCCATTGTTATAATTGTGTGTTCACATATTATTTCAAATATGTGTTGGTAAGAACATACTAGAGGGGCGCCTGGGTGGCTTAGTCATTAAGAGTCTGCCTTGGGCCCAGGGCCTGATTCCTGGTCCCTAGGATTGAGCCCTGCATCGGGCTCCCTGCTCCACTGGGAGCCTGCTTCTTCCTTTCCCACTCTCCCTGCTTGTGTTCCTTCTCTCGCTGGCTGTCTCTCTCTGTCAAATAAATAAATAAAATCTTAAAAAAAAAAAAAAACCAACATACTAGAAAGCTGTCTTTGATAGTGAACTTTTATTTTTGAATTTAAGGGGTGAATCTGGGTCTCTCATCAAAAGTGTTTTCTTCGTTTTTTTCTTAAAGATTTATTTATCTATTTTGAGGGAGAGAGTGTGCACAGGGGTATGAAAAGAGTTAAATAGGATATTGTAGTTTCCCAGAAAATAATAGTTGAATAATGAAATAATTAGTCATTTAACTGTAGAGTTGCTTTTTAAAAACATCATAGAAACTAAATTTGTGTAGTACTAAGCCATCATCTAAATTATAATATTTAATCTTCACAGTTACAAATGGGGAAAATGAGGCTGAGAAGGATTGAAAAACTCTAAGTTCACACAGCCCATAACTGCTGATGCCAGTTCTCAATCCTATATCTTGGCACAGGTTCCACTCCACTATATCCCTCTGACTCTTACTCTCTCCTCAAGATAAGGAAATTAGGACCAGTGGCCAAGAAAGAAAAATCCTGAGAAATAAAATGGTTCCGTGTGGCACATTTCTCTCAGAATTGGGCATAGCTATCAGTTTAAAAAAATCTCATCTTCAAAAACATTTACCATTTGGAAATATTTGTATAAAGTGTACTTGTGACTGATAAAATGAAAGCAGTTGCCAAATCAGTTTTTAATGCAAACATATTATTGGAAAACATAAATTCGAATTACCATCTTAGGAAGGAGGACTGGATTCCAACTAAATCTGAAGGGAAGAAGGAAGCACCAAGTTTGTGCTGCATTTCTCACTCCAAGGATAATGTCTCGATTAATGTGCCTGTGTTGAACTGAGGAGTAAGTATTTGAAAGTGTATTTACCGAGTTTGTTTTCAAGTGTGAGATTCATGAAATTCAAATATATTTATGAGCAGATAAACACTTTTATGTCTACCAAGGATTATTCAAATTAAGTGTAATTCCTGTAACCCTGGTTTTAATCCTTGTCTGCTGCTTCAAGACCTTGGGTTTCCTTTAAATTGTTGTTCAACCTGGCTGAAATGTTCCTAGGGTGAGTTGTGTGTGTCCAGTACCCCCTTATCTTCCCATATTTGCCAATTTCCTCCTCTCTTGACCAGGGTCCCTAAGGTAGGGAGGTATCTTCTTGACATCTTGCTGCTTGCTCGGGTGAGAGCCTCTCACCTTAATACTGCTGTTGGCCAGAGGAAAAAGACTGAGGTTCCTCACAAAGTCCCGTCTTCTGACATCACCACCAGAAACATCATGCTGGGACTGCTCATGCATTGGAGATCGCAAGCTAGATAGCGACTCCCAGGGGAAATATCTCAAAGCTTCTCAGTGATCCTCTCCTCACTGACTTCCTCCCCAAGGAGGAGGAATCTTGATAGATTGATCAGTTTCCAGCCCATGAATTGGGCTACATTTTCTATGGGATTATATTTTAAAGAAAATAAAAATATAAGCCTCCTCATCATAATTTCTTTCCTCCTTCCCTCCAACCAGCTGAGGTAGTCTAGCTAAAGTGTCAGCCATTCTCGCTTTCCTTAGAGGTTGTCATTTTGACCCATTTGGCATCTAGATCAGAGTTACTACCAATTGGCCTCTAGGCAGGAGGGCAGACACTTTCTCTTGGTCTTTCTCTTTGACTCCTGCTCTTCTTGGCATTGCTGGGGATGCTTTGAGTCAACCTAACCTACCATTGCAGTGGTAGGATCTGCCACTTACTAAAGGAGGCCAGCACTATCTCTCTCTCAAGTCTACCCAGGTATGTTAGTTTCCTACTTCTGCATAACAAATTACTACAACCTTAGCACCTTAAAGTAATATCCATTTGTTGTCTCAGTTATTAGGTCAGACACCTAGGAGGGCTCAACTGGGCTCTCTCTATGGGGTCTCACAAGGCTCCTTGAAATCAAAATATTGGCCAGATTAGGCTCTTATTTGGAAGCTCTGGGGAAGAATTCACTTCCAAGTTCTTTCAAGTTGTTAGCATAATTTAGTTCTTTGTGGTTGTAGGACTGAGGTTCCAGCCTTCTTTCTAGCTATTAGCCAAGGGTCATTTTAATTCCTAAAATCTGCTTACGGATCCTTCTTTCTCCAGCCTCCCAACCCAGCTCTGCAATGAATTTATCTTTTGTCAAATACGTCTTAAGCTTCAAATCTCCCTGACTCCCTCTTCTACCATCAGCTGGAGAAAACTTTCTGTTTTTAGAAGGCTCTTGTAATCAGATTGGGCCAATCCGGAGAGTCTCCCTATCTTAAGATCAACTGATTAATAACTCTATTTGTATCTCTAAAATTATCTTGCCATGTGCTATAACATAATCAGGCTAGTGACACCTTATTAAATCCACAGGGAGTCATTTTAAAATGCTGCTTAGCACACATGGTATTTTGAGGAGGCTTACTTCAGCTCTTGCCATCTGCTTCTCCTGGGCCCTTCGGCTCCACTCACCTCTTCCTCACATGACTTTGTCCCATGTCCCATACTGAATGCTTTTTCTAAATTCATCAGTAATACAGCAAATAAAAAACTCTTGTATGTAGTGCACTTCACTACTAGTGGGGGTATTAGTGTGAGATTATATCAGAACATAATAAATACAAAAGAAATTTAAATAAATATGAGAAAGTACTAAACTTTCTTCCTGGTCAAGTCCTAGTACTTGGTTCATGATCATCTTCTCAGGGTCAGTTTTTCTTCATAAAGACCTTTTCTTCCTTCTCCCATGTTCTAGCTATCTATGACTTCTTTAGAAGTCAAGGTCACAGTTTGTCACTTACCCAAATTATCCAAAGTTACCCAGGCATACATTCTGGAGCTTTCTTCAGCAAAAGACGCATCAGCCAGGTCCTCACTCTCAGCAACGGTCTCCTTCCCTGCCCTCATCTCCAGTAGAATATAGAAAAGGTTTTTTCAGAAACATTTATTCCAGCCCTGTATAGAGCAAAACACTAGAAATAGTAGATTTTTTGGTTTGTTTGTGTTCTTCTATGTAAAGAAACTCACCATCAGTCCCACCAGAGTCTAAGTGGAGCCGTGCAAGCTGAAACCCTCATGTGCCAAAGCCTCATGTTTGCGAGAGACCTGGAAAATTCCTCCATATACCCTGGGACTCTATCACGTCCCCTGTAGTGCTGCCTCGTCACCTGTGTCTACACTTCACTATAAAATAGTTCTCTCGTTTCTACTTGGAGGCCTCTCTCTTTCTAGAAAACATGTGGGTCTTTCAGACCCATATATGGGTCTCCTGACACGGAGAAGAAAACTGATAGACGTGATATCCTACCTTTTCTTCACAACAGAGTCTTGGTGGGGTGGCCTTTTCCTTAGCACGTCTTTCTACACAAGAGGTTTCCCCAGTCCCTTGTATAAACCAGTTCCTGGGGGTGCCACGTGGCAGCCAACCAAGCATTTGCTAACATGTCTGAGATGCTGCAAAGAACACGGACGATGCTGGTTCTGGGATCACCTACACAGAGGAATTAGCCAATTGTTCTTTTCCCCATGGACCTAGACGTAGAGTCTTTTAATCCCAGCGTGTAAGTGCTTTACCAGTTTGATGGGTCAGATTTGCAATTGCCTCTATAACTTCTGGTTTATATGGTTGAGGCCAGAGTGGTAAGTTTTATGGGTTAAATATAAGAGACTCACTGTTTCTTCTTGGTTTTCTCGTCATATAGAGTACAGTACTGGCGTGGCAGAACTTAATGAATTGGGTGTTTAGACTGGCATCCAGAGCAGCACCTGCTGGCAATGGAAGGGACAACCCACGGTCAGGCGGTGCTCACACTGGAGCCTTGTTAACTCACTACCCTTTAAACAGATGATAAATGCTCTTTTTTTAAATTAGGTGTTTTAGATCAGAATCTTGCTTTCCACATGTTGATCCCATCTGTGCTATCAGCTTTAAACATCGATAACAATAGGAAAGCCACAGTGAGTTGCTTTGTGTGTGTGTGTCTTTTTATTGCAGCTGCAAAGATTTACATCTTCTATCTGCCCTGCCCATATTATGTTAGTACCTAAAGTAAACATGGGAATTGGATTCATTCTGAAAAGTCTTGCATAGGCCAGGAGAGAGAGAGAAACAGACAGACCTGAGATTAGATTCTCTGGCCACAGCAGACGCTCCGGCAGAGTGGCCTTCCCCTTACCATATTTTTCTACCCACGAGTTTTCCCTAGTCCCTCTTGTAAACCAGCTCCTGGGACAGGGGCACCTGGCAGCCTGTCAAGCTCTTACAAACATGCCTGAGACGCTGCAAATGACACAGATGATCCCAGTTCCGGGATCACCTACACAGGGGAATTTTCAAATTGTTCTTTATCCCCTTTATCCCAAGTGGGAAACCAAAAGCCTGAAAACTCCAGAAGTGCTGATTATGATTCCTACGATCCGACAAGCCTCACTTGTCACAAACATTGAGGAATTGAATAGTTCGGCTTGACATTAAGAAAATCTTTTCTTTTTTCAAATCAGCAAAATGTGAAATTCTTTCCTTTGTTAGTCTCCTAATGAAATACACGTAAGTAATGTGACAGTTACTTCTTCAAAATCTTCAAAATAAAGTGTGGTGATTTTTTTAGAGACATTGTCTTTTAAATAAGTTCAGATAAAGACAGCCTGCAAGACGATTGAAACGATGTGCTACTCACCCCCAGGCAGAAAAAATTATAGTACAACCAATCTCGCTTTGAGAAAATGCTCCCGAAAAATCTTTTCACAACAAAAATTTTATCATCATGTAAACAAGCATGAGATTTGATAATCAAAAATTTCTCAAATTAAATTGCTTCATTAAAACCCAATCGTTTTCAGGATTCATATAAAACTTTCTATAGGGAACTTATTCTACATGATGAAAATCTTAGTTTCAATGCTGCAATGACCCCAGAATTCATTCTGAGCAAACTGCTTAAAAGCAAAAATATTTATTAGTGTTTTCTCTGTGTCAGGGACTGTGATAGGTGCTGTGAGATACATTATTTTATTTAAGGCTGGCAAAATCACAGCAAAATATTTATTTATTTATTTATTTATTTATTCATTCATTCATTCATTCATTCATTTGTTCAATTAGTCAACCAAGATTTTATTTATTTCTTGCTATGCACCAAACACTACTCTAGTTAGTGTGCATCAGTGAAGAAAGCAAATATTTCTGCACTGAAGGAGTTTACATTCTAGTGGTGGAAGAGAGAAAATAGCCTATAAGCATATGTAATATACACATAAGTTATGTAATATATGAAGAAGGGCCAAATGTATGGAACAAAGGAAAATATAAGCAAGGGGGATTTGGAAGGTAGGGTAGGGGATAGTTAGCCCAATTAAATAGCATGATCAGAATAGGTCTTATTGAGAACGTGATATTTGGTCAAAGACTTGTAAAAGACAAAGAAGTTAGCTATAAGATTATCTGTGGGAAGGAGCTAGAAGCATAGGGCATAGCTCACAACAGATCTTAAGTCAAAAGTTTAACTGTCTTGTTAGCATAACAGCAAGACGCCCAGTATGGCTGGAGGGAAGTAAATAAGGTGAGGAGCAACTGGAGATGAATGCCACGTAGGGTCTTGTCGGTCATTATATGGATATTTTTTCTGTGTAAAATGGAGCACAGTTGCTGGCTTTTAAGGACAGGAGTGACATAATCCGATGTACATTTCAAAAAGATTCCTCTCTTTAGCTTATAAAGAGAAGACTATAGTTAGATAGCCAAAGGAAACAGGGAGCCAGAGAGCTAAGGTTAGAAGCTACCACAACAATTTATGCAGAAATGAGGGTGGCCCTGACCAGCATGGTAGGGTTGTAAGGAATAGCCAATAGAATTCCATGCCTGACTTAATTTCAAGGGTGAAAAGTGGCATCAAGGCTGACTCCAGAGTTTTGACCTAAACAACTATCATGACATAGTTGTTTGAATTGAGATGGGAAAACTTGTGCAAGGAACAGATTTAGAGGTGGCAGTCAAGGACTTTTGTTTTGGACACGTCAAAAGTATTGAAAACTACACTGGAAATTCCATGGATTCAGCTGCATGTACAAGTCTGGAGTGAGGAACAGGGCTGGGCTACAGATGAACTCTGAGAATCACTGGGATATAGATATTATTCAAAGTCTTCAGTCTGGTTGAGATCATCAAGTGAATCCCACAAATAAAGCACATGACCCTCAGGGGCCTACAAGGACAAGAGGTGAGGAAAAAGAGGAATCGTCAAAGAGGGTTGGAGGGAGGCAGGAAGTTAAACCACGAAGATGACCAGGGAAGTATGGTGTTCTCAAAGTTACTTGAAGGCAATGAAGAAACTGTTTATCTATACACATGGCTTTAATATAATTATACTAAATTTTGTAGAATAAGTAAGTAGTAGAAATTGGATTTAAAACCAGCTCTTTGGGGCGCCTGGGTGGCTCAGTCGTTAAGTGTCTGCCTTTGGCTCAGGTCATGATCCCAGCATTCTGGGATTGAGCCCCGCATCCAGCTCCCTGCTTGGCAGGAAGCCTGCTTCTCCCTCTCCCACCCCCGCCCCCCGCTTGTGTTCCCTCTCTTGCTGCCTCTCTCTCTGTCAAATAAATAAATAAAATCTAAAACAAAAACAAAAACCAAAACCCAGCTCTTTGACGTCAAATCCAGGTGGATTTCCTCCAAACACCAGAAGCCTAGAGTATAAGCTGTATTTGCTATATCCATTTTAAAAACCTACAAACATGAGTTATAAGAGAGAAGTGTTCTCTTGTCTGCAACAAGAAATTCAAACCAAATTTAGGCCAGACAACTGAGAGCAATTCACTGATTATTGAGAGTGACCCATTGATGATTACTTAATATGAACACTTTATGAACTTTTATCATACTTTAAAATGGTTTTGTATTGTGGTTTACTGATTATTCTACTAGAAATCAACTAAGACACTTAAAAATATATTTTAGAAGACTTAAAGAGGAGGAGAGACAAAATACATAGTAGAGAACAGAAAAGGTAAAAGATGTGGTAAAGAAAAGAACTTCTATGGCACACTAACTGAACTCAACTTCAGAGAAGTGGGTAATCTAGTTGAAATACTTGACTAGAAATAGAAAGGGCTTGAGATCTGAATCTTCAGGACTCTATGACCTCTTTTCCATTTTAACCAAAGAAGCATTGCTCATATCTGTTTTATACACAGAGCTGCCTGGTAATATTATTTTTTCCTGAAGAGCCTCACAAACAATTTTTTTGTTCTGTTCAATTAGCCAACATATAATAATTTTTACTAACCCAATTTGTTATTTTACCAATAAAAGAACCTGAGGACCAAAAGTTCTGTGACTCAGGTACTATCATGGCTATTAATAGCTGGGCTGAAGCTCAGTTTGATCTTAGGATCCCACATCCAGTGTGTGTGTGTGTGTGTGTGTGTGTGTGTGTGTGCGTGTGTGTACATTTTCTTATCAACTTGATGGAGAAGTGGGGAAACCCTACATTTTTTCTCTCTTTAAAAAGATGCATACAAAATTCTCACTGACTGGCTAAGTAACATCCATGTTTAGATTTTAGTTAAAAGCAGTTATTGAGTAAACTCAGGAAACTATCCAATTCACATGAAACTATGACCTCTGGGTTATACTGTCTAACAAGGCATCGCCCCCTCAGCATGGCAAAGTCCATCTCAAAATCTGTATGGGAAGCTCTGGGCACCATCGCCCCCAGGCCAATTCTGTAGTCACTAGGGCTTGCCACAGTAATGGAATACTGTAGAAAAACATCACCATCTCGAATTCTTTGCCTCCTTTAGTTTCCCCATGGCTGCTTCCGAGCACCTGACTCCTGCTAATAGTAATAGCTAATACTTTGCAAGTCTTATCTTATGCTAGGCACCACTCTGTGTTCTCTATATATTCTTTATTTAAATTCACCACAGCCTCATGAGGTTAGTTTCAAAAGTACTTATAGCTTAGAAGTGAGGAAACCAAAGCAGAGTGTGAAGGAACTCAAGCTCTCATCACTGGAATTCAAATCTGATATTCTAATTCGAAAGACTGACATTTAACCAGTATGTGCATGTGGGAACAGTCCTGTTCCTCCTGAGCCCTACCACATGCTTCATGTTTTCTGAGTTACTTCTTTCTAAGGATAATAGTTTTGTTTTTTATAGGACTTCATGCTTTGATATTTTCCCTAAGCATCACATCACAAAAATAGGCATTAAAACTCTTGCTATGCAGCTCCTTCCATCCAAGCCTTTCCTTGACTATATAACTAATCTAAGAAACCAATATGAGGGAAGTTATTAATATTTATAATGGGGTAATGTATAATTCCCCTACTTTTCACTTACCCTTTATTACATTTGAAAAGATACTTTACCTACATCAAACATGAAATAGCTGTGAAAAATTTAGGATAGAGAATGGAATATAGTTTGCCAATCTCAAAGTACACCATCTGAACACACATATCTGCTATTGATGAGGAAAGTCATATCCCGAGAGCACTCAGTTTGTAAACCACTCAGTTTATATTCCCTAATTGGTCATTGTGGGACATTGCAACTGGGGTGTTTCCTGTACCTCAGTGTATCTTCTTGTCTGCAGAGAACTAACACTGCCCCCTTCCTCCCATCCTTCTGGAAAATGATCTTCCCCACACTGTTGATTACAGGCTTTCTGTCGGAACTGTCATGGACTTACATGACGGCCTCCTTAGCCACTCAGATTGTGATCGTTGATTGGCCTAGATTGCCTGATTCAGCAAGAGTCCTATCCTAAGATTTTCGAATTTGGGTACATTATGAGTCACTCTTACTCCCATTCTGTTTGCAAAGCTGGGAGACGTATGTTTTGGTAGCTATGAGGTCATAACACCTACTGTGGAGAGAACTTGTGTCTGAAAAAATAAAGCCAATCTGAAAAGAGAATTTGAAATGAGGGAACTGGTAGATTCTGGCATCTTTCAAATGGCGGAGGCCAGCCACACCCTTGTTGTCCTACAAGTTGGAAGCAGGATACAGAGCAGTCAGAGCAGTGCCTGTCCAGGAGAGTTCCCTGCTAGACCCCCCGGATTCCTCCGTCCCTGAGCTTTATGGGGAGAAAAGCTGTAGCCAGAAGCTGAAAGAGTTTTCTTTTTATGGGGAAAAATCTGAAACCTTGAGTTATGAGTGTGTGGGGGTGAGAAGAGAGGCAGCCACCCCAGTTACTCCTGAGAACCATATGGCATCTGTTTAGCACCAATTTGTCAAGTCAGAGTCAAGTCATTAGTGGCTTTGGCAATAGCGCCTTTGGAAAGGACACTAGGACTTTCATACTAGATACTGACAGCAGGGGTCAGAGAGAACGAGAACGTAATTGTTACTGGAATCCTGTGAAATATCTCAGAGACTCCCAGAAATAATTTGGTGAAGTTTCGGGATGGAGAGTTATAAGGTGGCAGTGGAGGAAGAGCTCTTTTAGTGGACGTGAACAGTGTCATGCTAACATGAGTTATTGAAACTAACGTGAGACGTTAGCTCCATCCGGAACTAGTAAAACACAGATTAAACTAGTGCAATTGCATTTTATATTCTTAAAAATAATTTTTCATAAAATAACATGAATCATGGTTTTTAAAAAGATGAAATTGTAGAGAAGGGTTTGTAAATAAAACAGTATTAACCTCTCCAAGTGTCACTTCTCATAAATAATCATCTTTTAAATTTTTATTGTCTTTCTTCTATTTTCAAATGTTATCTTTATGCAATTACTTATTGATGTATGCACCTTTAGCATACTTTGTTGATTGCTTGCTATGACTCTTCCTAACTCCTTCTTCTCCACCGTTTTAGTATATGGCTCCTCTGCTGGTAATCTCGTGGCTTTAAAAAATATACTGGAACTGCTGTTTCTTTTTCCATCATTATTGATAGTCCATTGTAACCCCCCCCACACACACACTTCTTCAAAGGAAGATATAAATGCCTCCAAACTTCTATTCTCTAACTTTTCTTATGACTCCCACATTCTGGCAGATTTACTGTTACTTTCAAATCATCAAGGATGGTAACACACACATCTTTTAGAAATTCTGGAAACCCAGCTGAATCTTACATGCATTGCCCCAAAGCTGAAAATAACATTTGCATTACCATGAATCTATTAGTATTATTTGTGTTGGAATCCAGTAGTATAATAGACTGTAGTGATCCTTTCCTTTTTTTTCTTTTAAAGATTTTATTTATCTATTTGACAGAGACAGAGACAGCCAGCGAGAGAGGGAACACAGCACGGGGAGTGGGAGAGGAAGAAGCTGGCTCCCAGCGGAGGAGCCCGATGTGGGGCTCGATCGCGGAACGCTGGGATCACGCCCTGAACCGAAAGCAGACGCTTAACCGCTGTGCCACTCAGGCACCCCATGTAGTGATCCTCTTCTACTGCTCTCTTGTGTTCTCTAAGGAAAACAACCATATGGATTCTCCTTTCTTGTGATCTACTAATCACTCAAAATCACGACAGATGTTTAATTTTTCAACAGATCTTTCTTTTAAAGGTTCTGTTATTCCTACAAAATCTGATCACCATCCTTCTTTGTCTTTATTCTTATATGTTCTTAGGCTGGAAGATTGTGTGTGTGTGTGTGTGTGTGTGTGTGTGTGTGTGTGTGTGTGTGGACATATACATTTTACCACATCCAAATTATTTTCCAGTATCTTGTTAATTCTACCTACTTAGTGGAATGTTCTTGTAAAAGTCTTGTTCTGAAGACTTTTGAATGCTTGTTCAATTCTGAGCTGGTTACATGATATTTAGAGCATAAAAATACTAACTTGAGTTTCTCCTTTATAATGTCTTTCTTTATTCTTTGTCTTTATAAACTCAGATTTCCCTACCAGAATTCTATAAAAAAAAAAGAGAGAATACTCAGAATTCTCTCCTACACCTTTTTTGTTATTGTTTTTCATACCCTCCTTCTCCTTACCATCTCTATCTTCTTTCTCCATCTAGAATAGTTGTTCTGTTTTGGATTCAATGATTCCTATAGATCATTTCAGAAAGTATGTGGGAGGTAAATGTCAGGTCCTCAGCTCCTGAAAATGTCTTTTATGCAGTCTCATACTTAATTTATTGTCAATAAGTTTGGGTTTGCGAATTAAGATTGAAAAATGTATTTTTCCTCTCTTGTCATGAAGGTATTGTTTCTATTCTTTTCTGGTATCTTGTGTTGATAAAAAATTGAGGGCTAGATTAATTCTATGCTTTTTAAGCCTTTTTTTTTTAAAGATCATATTTAGGTTCAAAGCAAAAATGAAAGGAAGATACAGAGCTATCCCATAAACTCCCTGCCCCTACACAGGCATAGCCCTGCCTCATTGCCAACATCCCCCCCAGAGTAGTGCATCTGTTAAATTGATGAACCTACATTGATACATCATTATCATCCAAAGTCCGTAGTTTACATTACAGTTCACTCTTGGTGTTACACATTCTATGGCTTTGGACAAATGTGTAATGGTATGTATCTATAATTATAACGCAGAGTATTTTCACTGCCCTAGAAATCCTCCATGCTCTACCTATTTACCCTGATTGGCTTCTTTCACTTATGTGGATTTTAGGCTCCTCTGTGTCTTTTCATGGCTTGAGGGCTCATTCATTTTTAGTGCTGAATAATATCCCGTTGTCTGGATGTGCCCCAGTTTATTTATTCACTTGCCTATTTGAGGATATCTCAGTTGCTTCCAAGTATTAGCAATTATGAATAAAGCTGCTCTAATCCATGTGGAGGTTTTGTGTGGTATTAAGTTTAAACTTCTTTGGGTGATACCAAGGAGACTGATTGCTGGATTGTAGGGGAAAAGTGTGTTTAGTTTTGTAAGAAACTGCTGAACTCTCTTCCAAAGTAGCTGTACCATGTTTCATACCCACCAGCAATGAATAAGAATTCCTGTTGCTCCGTATCCTTGCCAGCATTTGGTGCTGTCAGCGTTCTGGATTTGGGCCATGCAGACAGGTATGATGTGATATATCGTTGTTATTTTCATCTGCATTTCCCTGATCACATGCTGCGGGGCATCTTTTCATGTGCTTATTTGTCATCTGCGTACCTCTTCAGTGAGGCCTATTGTTTAATGTTTGCCTTTTTTCTTATAGTTGATTTTTAAGTTCTTTGTTTATTTCAGATAACAGTTCTTATCAGATAACGTTTTTTGCAACTATTTCTCCCAGTCTGTGTCTTATCTTTTCATTCACTTGACAGTGAATTTTGCAGAGCAGAAATTTTTAATTTTCTCGAAATTGTCCATTTTCATGAAGCCCAGCTTATCAGTTCTTTCTTTCATGGATCGAGCCTCTGGTATTGTATCTAAAATGCCATTACCAAGCCCAAGTTCATCTAGATTATCTCCTATGTTATCTTCCAGGAGTTTAACAAGTTTTCAACTTTTGTGAAGGATGTAGCGCCTGTGTCTGGATTCATGTTTTGCATGCAGATCTAGTTGTTCCAACACCATTTAAGGTCTGGGCTCAGTCTACTATATTGAAATCCTACCCTGGTTTAAAATATTAAATGTTTTAAGATAGTGAAAAATATCTCCATTCCAGGCTTCACCATGATCCTTTTTTTATTTTGCAAATTGTGAAATTTAATAATAAGACATGTGAAGGTGCCAGGCTGGTGTGTCTTACGGGTACTTAACAGTTCACTGGAGACCCATAGTCTACCCCAGGCAGAAGACATTCCTTTAGAGAGACATTTCCCAAATTTGTCTACAGAAAATCTGTATCTTAGAATGTTAATACATGTTTCATGAAAATATAGAATACGTGATTTTAAACAATGCATATTTTTAATAGATCCTTTTTAGTCACTTAATTTTTTTTATATTTAAGGTAGTTCAAACACATCTTGAGGATTGTTTTGCTGATAAAAAGGGGTTCAGAATCAATTTATATTGATGGGCATTCTTTCTTCAGCATCTTTTCAGCTCTCAGGTGCCCCTCATACTCAGAGCCTCAAAAGATCCACAGAACGTCTTTCTATTTGCCCAACATTTTGAAAACACAGTCAAATCCTCATAACAAAGATGCCATGGCAGCTATTGAAAATTTAACTACCAATTCCCTAAGTAATATTTATCAAGTAAACACGCGATGCCCAGAGCTCAAATCAGCACACTTTGCTATGCTATACATAATACCAGTATATCATTTAGTACAACTTGAATTTAGTCATACTCCCAGGAGAGAATTTGTGTTATATATAAAGAAATGGGAAGGAAGAGAAAAGTCAGAAAAGAAAAAATCAATGTCTTTTGATCAGAGTTTACCGGCTATGATGGTAAAGCTCAGCTAGGAAAACTCCCCCATCAAGGGGGGAATGACGACTCCCGTCTTTCCCACACCTTGAGAGTAAATCCATCTTACACACACACTCTCTGCTCAGAAACTGTAATTGGAAAAAAACGACAACTGTGTTTTCCTGGAAAATTTTAAAATGTCTTTCCCAGTTCTTCTTCTTTTCCTTTATATATTTGAACCTCAAACTATCCCTTCATATTTAAATTAAGTCCCTGAATTGTTGGGGCAGTCAACTGACATTGCCTCCTCCTTTTGAGCTGAATACCTTACACATTATGTAAGCATTTCTCCAAGCTGTGATTGTGCTCTTCCTGGAAAGTTTGCTTCTCCCATAGGAAGGGGTGCCTGACAGGGGTCCTGCAGGAATGGATCTAATAGAAAGAGACAGATAATGGTTTGAACAAATAATGCAATTTACCAAGATTGTTTTTACTTCTAGGCTTTGCTGTGGACAAAATTTGGGAGAACCTGTTTCTTTGGCTCTTCAGACGTATTTATACTAATAGCTCCAATTAAAATATAGCATTGCATAATTTTTAATTAAATTATTTGATTTTATACTTACACCTCTCTTTCCTTTTATACTGAAAATCTTGGTTCTAAAAATATTAACATATTATTTATTATTATAATTATTTATGTTATTCTATATTTTACATAAAAGTTTTCTAATACCAAATTACTGGAGAATTAAACTATTGAGTGAAATTTAACACCTGTTTATAGCTCTGTATCTCTGTATGAAATATATCCCACAAAGGTGGTACCGTCATAATATCATGGATTGTGTCAAGTCACTAGGAAATAATTATTTTTTCTACCAACTGGATATGCAATTAGCTTGATCCATTTCAGTTCATTTTTAATTTTGTGAAATGTTTCTTAAGTATTTTAATTATATTTAATGCATATATCGTTCTGTTAGATGTTGCCAAATTCTCTTTCATTGGGGTTGTACTATTTTGCATTCCCATCTGCAATATTTGAGGGTGCCAGTCTCTCCCTCAGTCTAAGCTCATTAGCCTATATTCCTAATTTAATGAAGGAATTTTTCAAAAATTTTGGAGTATGAATAGCACCTTTTCCTATTTTTTCAATTGTATTCTACTCTTAGTTCCTTTTGGACATTTCAGTAAAGATTTGCAAGGAGGAGCAAGTTACCCTTGTGGAATCAAAGTGCCAAATTTTCCCCCAGTGCCTGACATTTCCTTCTACTGGCACTGAGTCAAATAGAATAGAAGATACATAGTGTCTCTATTACCCAGGGTGAGCTTGTATACCCATGCAAATACTCTACAGGATCAAGTAAATATTTAACAATGAAATTGTGCTTCTTGATAATTTACATGTATAATTATTTAGAATGTTTTATTTACATCAGGGGTGCTCTTGGAGAATATAAGTTAGTTAGTAATAAAAGCATTGTGAATCAAGTTTGATGCCCAGGCTTGAAATCAGGAGTCTGAATCATTCCTCCTATTTCAATTAGACTGGAATGAGATTTCAACCACATTGGGAATTACAAGTGTGAAGAAAACAGCAAAAACTATGACATGCTGCTGACTTCCTCAAAATGTGGAAATGAAATGAAACCCAAAATGGAAACTTGGGGATTATCTTTGTTCCCTTTGCTCTTATTGTCATTGTTCTTACACCTCCTTATACTTGCCTTGCTTTAATATATATTTTTCTATTTGATTTTCTTTGAAGCTTTGTTCTTTAAAAAAAAAAGTCTTATCTACATATTTTAAGTTATCGGTCTGATTATTGACGCAAACCAGCAAATACTTTCTCCTCTCTTTATGTCTCTGTTGAATAAATGGCATAAGGGCGCCTGGGTGGCTCAGTCAGTTAAACCACCCAACTCTTGACTTTGGCTCAGGTCATGATCTCAGAGTTATGGGACAGAGCCCCAAGAACCTACTTGGGATTCTCTCTCTCTCTTTCTCTCTCTCTCTCTCAAAAGAAACAAATAAGTAAATAAATAAATAAGAGGTTTATAATTGATGAAACATTTTAAGCATCTCTATATCAATAAAGACAAATGCAAAACAAAGTTTCTAAGATATGTAATTGCTTGGCTAAATAATTTTTCTAAATTTTTCTTTTTTTCAATTCAATTATAGAGATTTAGAGTTGCAGGGGACTTTTGATATCTACTATTCCAGAAATTTTATTTAAAGATGAGGAAATCATTTGGCATGGAAGATTCTGGAAGAATAGTCAGTCTGATTTGCATCAAAGTAGTTCGTGGTAGAATTGAGCTGAAGTAAATCTCCCAATTTCTTAATTCAGTGTTCTTACTGGGAAATCTTGAGGTATTTATTATTTCTGTTGTCATTGTAGCTGTTGTTAACAGGAAAAATTAAAGAGTAAAGGATTACTTAATTGGTGTTTTATGGAACCACTCTGAGGTCAGGTATTCACCTTTGCAGACCAGTTTGAGGCTAAGTGTTGCCTGTGCTGTGATTCAGGTGATTCTCGCTATGCCTTCCCAAGAATCTATTTTTTGAAGAGCTGAGGAACTTCCTTACAGACAACTTCATTCTAAGAAAGAAAAAAAAAATAAAAGGATTTTTAGGGTTGGCCCAATCATCAAACCTTAGCCTCAGCCTTAGCCTTAATATGAAAGACAGTTCTGAATTTATCAAGGTGCTTGACATGTATGTAGATGAGCCTGTTGGCTTCACCTTACAGATTTATGCTTGAGTCTCTGAATAAACAGAAAGAACTAACTCCATTACAGCTTTATATGGTACTGGAAAAAAATGCAGTTCTTTGGTAGCATTTTACCAGAGTGTGACACTGAAAAATGAAAGAAATTCCCTAGCTCTCCATATTGTGAAGCTTTGGCAGTTTGAGTCAGCACTGCAGGGGAGAGGTGGTACCCAGAAGTGGCAGAACTTGGCAGCCATGTTGTTGTTACCCAATGAGATTGCTCTTGTCAGCAGGAGAGAGCAGTGTCTGCTGGGTGTGACTACATGCAGCCAAAAGAACAGTGATGCTAAATAGGAATGGTTATAATTCAACAGAGAGGAGAAGTGGAAGAAGGTGGGTAGTACAATGTAAGGTTTGATTGGGTTTGTGAAATCTCCTAGAACATCCATGAAATCTTTTGAGGTAGAGCTAGAGATGGGGAAGGAATTACTGAGGACTGAAGTCCTGCAGTATCCAGCAGCCAAGATTTTCATGGAAATAAATTTACTCATATTTTATAAATGCCCAAAGTTCATTCTTACTTTGTAGTAGGCAATACTGTGAATGAGATACAGGAAGGTCTTTCTCCTATCGTTATATAATTACAGCAGAAAATGGAAGACAGTTATTTTTACTTAATTAGTATAACTAGAGTTTTACAAAAAATAAAATTTAATGAAACAGAGAAGATAAATGTACTTTGAGTTCTTTCAGTTTATCTATTCTCTGAGAGTGCCAAATTTACTGAGGCAGAATCCCTCCTAGCCTATAACAGAGTTGAGTTAATAAATATATCACATTCCTGTTCTTTTCTCTTTCATCACTCTTTAAATCATTCAAACTTAAACTATTTAAATTTTCTATCATGTCTGTACACTGATTTCAATAAAAATAACATTTTAAGAGGATTCAGTAAGAAAACCATTAAGGAATAAAATAGGGAAAGAATATAAAGAAATGCACCTGGAGGGGCGTCTGGGTGGTGCAGTTGTTAAGCGTCTGCCTTCGGCTCAGGGCGTGATCCCGGTGTTCTGGGATCGAGCCCCACATCAGTCTCCTCCGCTGGGAGCCTGCTTCTTCCTGTCCCACTCCCCCTGCTTGTGTTCCCTCTCTCGCTGGTAGTCTCTCTCTCTGTCAAATAAATAAATAAATAAAATCTTTTTAAAAAAAGTGCACCTGGAGCTTTTTTTTTTTTAAATGAAAGTGACCGAAAAAGGGCAAATTGCTTGCTTAACGTTAGTCATCTATTGTTGTGTAACAAAGCACCCTAAACCTTCGCAGCTTAAAAGAATAAAGACATTATCTCACAGTTTCTGGAGTCAGGGACTGACATGGCTTGGCTAGGTTCCTCTTGGTTCAAGGTCATTTGTAAGGCTGTGATCAAGATGTCCATTCAGCTTCGGTCATGTGGAGATTTGACTACAGGAGGATCCACTGGCAAGCTCGCTCAAGTGGCTACTGGCAGGCCTCAGTTTCCTGCCACAGGAACCTTCCCATGAGACTGTTTCATGCTAAGGCAGGTGGTTTTTCCCACAGAATGATCCAGGAGAAAGCAAAAGAGAGCAACCAGGACAGAAACTACATTTTTTGTAACCTAATCTTGGAAGTGACTCCATCACCTCCACCACATTCAATTTGTTAGAATTAAGTCACCAGGTCCAACCCAGACTCAAGAGGAGGTGTATGTTTGTACACCAGAATGTATATATCAGTTGATGAGGATCTTGGGGCCCATTTTGAGAAGCTTATAAAAATCATAAAACTTTGAATGACCTTGGTACACCAAACCCTCACATGGCCTAACTGAAGACTCATTACTGACCGACAAACTATGAGATTTTTTTTTTTTGTCCAATCATGTATAGACCTTGGATTCATTGATTCTTCTTATCCAGAGAGATGTAACTTTGATCTTTCTTTCCTTTTTTTTTTTTTAAGTTCTGGTGGTCTTCCTTTTATTCTCTAGCCCTTTACTTTAGAGCTCTTTAATTATGCAAGTATGTGATGAATATCTTTCTCTGCCACTAGATTTCAGGTTCCTAGTAACTGTGCTTACCATGGTATCCCCCAGCACTTAGCAAAATGCCAGTAATAAAAAGGGTCCCAACACATTATTTGTTTAGTGGATGAGTAAATAACTTTCATTTTATGGTCTTATATTCTAAACCAAGAAAATACATAGTGTGAACTTTTCTCTTTTCTCTCTCTCTCCTTTTTTTTTTTTTTTTTTAGTTGTTTAGGTCTCAGGTTTTCAGGCAACAACTGGCATTTTAAAAAAATTTAATAAAGACACATCTATCTTAACTGCTTGTTAACTTGTGTTTACCAGTTGCAAAAGGCGTGTAATGATTTGGAGAAGGTGATCTCTCTTCCCCTTCCTACTGACATTACCAATAATGTGCTTGGCCAGCTGTGCAGTGCTGTCCCTGTGTACAGAAATTCCTTTCTGAAAAGCACAGGTGATCATGTTACACCCTGAAGCCTGAGATCTGATTACTCTTATTATAGTAGCCTGAAAAGTTACAAATGTCATTAGTAGTCATTAAATTACTCTACTTGGCTTTCTAAAAGGAGCTCTGGTATTTGACTCAGAGATCTCTTACGACTGTAAACTCCACATTTTGAACACGCCATTTTCATGGGGCTGCATATTCTTTGACAGATCTTATGTATTATTGCTCTGAAAGTGACTCTCAGTAATGAAAGTAGAACATGAATCCAAGAATTCTAATGGAAATTCATGGAAATACAAGTCTTGGAATTAAGCGTGTGTGAGTATTGGCATGCCCAAATTGTCTTCTCCACCCTTACACTACCCCCTTCTTTTTTGCTGTGTTCAAGCAATTTAATTCTGCATCTAATTTTAATCTGTAAACCATATCCCTTCCTGCAGTTGTAAAGCATGTGTTAGCACTTAACCAGCAGGAGGGGGTTGCCTAAGGTAAGAGGATTGATAGCATAGACCAGGCATCTTAAAAATGGCTTTGTGTGATTTGGCGCCACTCGCTAAGGCTTTGCGTGCATGGGTCCAATCTGTCTGTCCAGGGTTGAGAGAGATTCAGGCAGTGAATATAGTGAAATCTTTTATTCTTATTACTTGGTGTTGATTTTTCAGGAAAATTGGCATAAGGAGGGGTGGTTTAAAGGAGTCTGAAGGTATTCACAATTGCTTTCTTGGAGCAGGAACAATAAGTGAATTTGTCTAAAGAGGATGGGGAGTGACTTGGAAAATGTTGATTAAGACCCGTTAACATTATAATGAATTGTGATGGCATTGTGTAAACTAAAAGAAAGGATTTGTACAATACAAGTTTGGCTGCTAAGTAAATGCAATCTCTTCTTATTAGGTTATAATTTATAGCATTAGAAATTAAGAAAAAACTGTTCATATACCCAGGATTTATT
The DNA here is from genome assembly GCF_017311325.1 of Ursus maritimus. Classification (NCBI taxonomy): domain Eukaryota; kingdom Metazoa; phylum Chordata; class Mammalia; order Carnivora; family Ursidae; genus Ursus; species Ursus maritimus. The sequence continues at coordinate 98,817,516 of NW_024424452.1, forward strand.
TTTACTTTAAGGTCAAGGGGAATGTTAGATTTTAAAATTAGCATAGCATCTATAATAAAAATCATGTATAACTAAAACAACCCTTGAAAATCCTTAAAACACATGTAAAGTTCAAAACGTGTTTCATTTGTTGTCAATGGTGGGAAAAAATCGACATCATTCCTAAAATTTCTCCACCATTTTTTTTTCTTACTTGTATTATCTCTTCAGATTTGTTTATATCTGTTGTTTAATACAAGGAATGCAACCCATCAGTGGTGAGGGTCTGAGGATAATTACTGTATTTCATTGACTCTAAGATGAATCTTTTTTTTTTCTACATTTTAACATATTTGAAATTGAGAAGTGTCTTAGGATTGAAGGCATTTTTAAGATGATAATGATCAGGGTTTGTTCCTTTCTTCTTTCTTTCTTTCTTTCTTTTTTTTTTTTGATATATTTATAAGTTTGTTAGGCTAGTCCTTTTTATGTTTCACCCTCCACCAAATGCAGGTGTCTGAGAACAAACACTTGTTTTCTGTTGTATCTCCAGTGTCTAGAATCATTTCTGGCATGGAGAAGGCACTTAAATCCTTATTGGATGAATGAATATAGCAGATATTCTATAAGTTTTGTTTCCTTCTCAGCCTTCTTTCTCCTAGAATCTTCTGTACTCTTGCTCCAATCTGGACAAACAGCCCTCTAGGTCTGCAGGCCCAGCTTTCCAATCTTGGGCTTTGGGCCTCCAAAGTTTTTTTTTCTCTTTGTTTAGTTCCTCATTTTGGTGGACCACAATTCATAAATTGTAAAAATTTTGAGTTACACTTCCAATCGTTATTGCTATGTTACAAACCACCTCAAAACTTAGTGACATTATGCTACTATATCCATTTATTACCTCTTGTTTTCTGTAAGATAGGAATTTAGGAAAAGCTTAGCTGGGCACTTGTGGCCTGGGGTCTGTCATTGAGGTTGCATTTAGATTTGAGCTGGAACCACAGTATTTATACAGTAGCTGGGGGCTGGTCAGGCATCTCTTTTCATGTAGTTTCAGGGCCTGTTTGGTCTCTCCATGTGGTCAAGTTTGATCTTCTTCACAACATGGCGCCTTCAGAGCAGCTGAACTACTTACAAAGAGGCTTCCACTCAGTATCATTATTTGGCCCTTCCACTTTATGATGGTTATAGGAATATAGAATTCTAGATGGATAATTTTCCTTCAAAATTTTGAAAACAATTTTCTATTGTTTTCTGACTTTCAGAATAGTTGTTGAGAAGTCTGATGTCATTTAAATTCCAGATCCCTATAGGTCAGCTGATTTTTCTCTCTCGAAGACTTTAGAATGTTCTCTTTATCCTCAGCGTTCTGAATTTTCATGTAAATCAAGGAATAGCTTTGACAAACTAGTGAAGTCTTGCCCAGTTGAATTTTAGGTTCTACTCCATTTTATGTCCTGATAACTGGGTTCTCTCCCACTACTTTGATAATCTAGTTTGAATCATCTCTCTTCATTTAGGTTGCTGTAAGAAAATACCAAATACTGGATTACTTATAAACAACAGAAATTTTTTCTCACAGTTCTGGAGGCTGGGAAGTCCAAGATCAAGGCACCAGCAGGGTTGCATTATGATGACAGCCCTCTTCCTGGTTCAAGCCAGCACCTTCTTACTGTTTCTTCATATGATAAAGGGGCTTAGGGCATTCTATAAGGTATCTCTTCTTTTCTTTCTTCTTTTCTTTTCTTTTCTTTTCTTTTCTTTTCTTTTCTTTTCTTTCCTTTCCTTTCCTTTTCTGTTTTTTCTTCTCTTTTCTTTTTCTTTCTTCCTTTTTTTCTCTTTCTGTTACTTTAGACAATAACAGTTTGTCTTATCATTAATTGTCTATTAGATTGGAAGAAATACAGTAATTAAAATGATATGTGGTAAATACATAAGTAAATATTAAGACTCCATGCTAGAGACTACAAATAAAATTCACTTCTGTATATAGTTTTTGGAAAAAAACTACTTTTCAAAGAGACTCAACTTCGACTTACAGCATCTGGTCTAAAGTATTATAGCATATGAGTCAGTCATTGGAGGTACTGTTTACTGAGTAGCCATGTTCATGACTCATTCATTCAACTAATATCTATAGAGCTCTTATCATGTGTTTGACATCACTCTTAATGCCAGGTTGAAGCAACAAACAAAATGGGTAAAGACTCTGACTTTCAGAGATTATTTTCTCTGATGAACAAGAAAAGAAACAGGTCTTAAATCACTTAAGTGATTTAATTACAGTACCATTCTTCCAAATATGGAGTCTGGGAGTATATACCTTATTCTCAGATCATGACTTTATATTCTATGTAAATCCCAACAAAATTTAATTTGACCAAGCTATTGTTTTGAAAAGAATACAGTATTCTTTCTCAGAAATAGTTATTCATTGAAGGCTACATTCTCAAAATTTCTCTTTAAACTAGGTGCTATAGTTTAGAGCCATCCCTCAGCTGGTTCTGTGACAGCAATCATATTGCTTATTGTCTTGTCTCCATCTTCAAAATAGTATTTTCCTCCTCAAATGGTTCTTGTGAAGATTGAAGGACATCTAGATCATTGTGTAAATTCAATAAAGTAAATGATAATTTTATTTAACTTTATTTCATTTTACAATGGACCAAGACCTAATGTGTGTGTGTGTGTGTTGTTTTGTTTTGTTTTGTTCTTTTAGAGAGAGAGTGCATTTGGGAAGGAGTTGGGAGGCTGTGGCAGAGGGAGAGGGAGAGAGAGAATCTTAAGCAGGCTCCATGCTCAGCACAAGCCCAACATGGGGTTTGATCTCACTACCCTGAGATCATGACCTGAGCCAAAATCGAGAGTAGGATGCTTAACTGACTAAGCCACCCAGGTGCCACAAGACCTACTGTCTTTTAGGACAGTAAAGAAGTATGTGTTATCAGCTTGAAACAAAACAAAATAAGACAAAACAAAACAAAAAAAAGGAACAAAGCAAAACAAGGAGAAGAAAAGATACAATGCATTTAAAAAGAAAAATCACCAAAATTTCAGCACTAAGAGTTAAATAAAAATAATAAGTGTGATACATAGGGTAGAGTTTACTGCTATTACTCGTTGCTACTACTAAATACTCATTAATTGTCAGAAATTATTCTAAAGTCATTACATGAATTATTTTATTTATCCTCAAAACAACACTATCAGGTAAGAAATTTTATACCAACTATACAGCTGAGAAAATTGATGCTTAGGAAGGCTGACTAATTTCCTTTAGTAAGTTGGGATTTAATCCTCAGTCTGTTTTACTTAATTATAAGCAGGCTCTCCATTAATTAAAACATTTTGGGGTTATTATTATTTCCTATCATATTCCTGTCATAATTCATTGCCCCATTCTCCACTGTTGAACATGTAGCTTGCTTCCATTATTAAATTTCTAAAAATAATGTTGCTTTGAATATCTTCATATGTACATACATTAAAGAGAATCCTGGAAATATAGTTATTGATTCAAAATTTATGAACATTTTACAATTCTTGATAAATAATTCCAAATTGTTTCCATAACGTTGGTTATCAGTTCAAAATGTCATGAGTGTTATATGGTTCTGAAGGCAAAGAATAGATACCAGTGTTAGCTAACAAATAAACTAGGGTTTATTTCAAGGCTTCAATCATTTTATAGACATCTGGGAAAAACAGCAAAGACAGCTGGGAAAACGAGTTCTAGACCTGGAACTTTGTGAACTGAAGTTGCCCCATCCATAATCAGGGAACTCGACAACATCTCACACCTGCTTCTTACTGTTGCTCTTCACTGACCACCTTCTACTTCTGACTTACTGACATATGAGCAAGGTAAAATGTCAATCCACCCCTTATCTTTGTGACATTATGATCTTGTACACACCTACTACCTTCTGACTGATTTAGTGTATTTTAGTTCAAATTCCTAAGGAAAAAATATAAAAGTTTCTGCCAAGCCTATGAACTGGTTCCCCTTGGGACAGGTGCATAGCCCTAGTCCAATCAGGCACTGCTGGGGAGAGCACATGTTTAAAGTAGGCAGTAAGATCAAGCTTGAAAGTAAGTATCAGGAGAAACCAAAGATAATCATATCTAGTATATGAGAACATTCATTTCGGCATTAATAGTTTGTGTCATTTTCTTCATTAATCAGCTTTACTAAAGATAAATACTTCTCAGTGCTTTAAGTTTGAATTTTCATAAGTGAAGTAGAATTTTATGTAAAATATGTAAAATTTACATCACTCATTTGCATTTCTTCTGTGACTTCTCTGCTTGGTTCTGTTGTTCATTTCTCTTGAGTCGTTAATTTTTCCCTCATTGATTTTTCTATATTAAGAACATTTTTAAATTTTTATGTATTAAGCACATTTTCATTTGTCTTGCTTATTGATCATTTTCTTTTCCATTTGGACATTTGTCTTTTTATTATATTTTTTGACATGCTACAGATTGAAGATTAAGATCTTCCCTTGATTTTTTTCTTTTTGCTTTAGTATCAAGAAAGTTCTTCACTATTTCAAGATTAGTAAATCTTCAACTACATTCACTTCAGAAAATTTTTTTACAATTTCAGTTAATTCCTCAATGTTCTGAACTAAATCATGAGGGATTATGTGAAATTCCAGGTAAAATTTCATTTTTTTTCCTACTTAGCTAATATTCACATTTTTTCCACCAGACAATCCATCTATTAAACATATTAGAAAACTTTATTCAGAGTGAATTAAAGAGTTTTACAACATAGTCAAGTTTTTAATTAAAAAAAAAAATACCGTGGAGAAAATATTGAAGAGATGGTTAATTGTACACTGTTGGAATGGTCCAAGCAAGAAGTATGAGTTTCTAAACTAAGTAGTAGAAGTACACAGAACAATTGGAATTTGAGTTCACAAGAAGTGAGCATCTTTTTTTTTTTATTTATTCACGTAATCTCTATGCCCAACATGGGGCTTAAACTTACAACCCTGAGATCAAGAGTTGCATGCTCTTCTGACTGAGCCAGCCAGGTGCTCCAAGAAGTGCACATCTTTAGGGCATTGTGATTATATGTACAGATAACAAGAGACAGGAGATGCAATGATACGAAGATTTCTGGCTTTGACTATCAAGTAGATGAAAGGTGTTATCCCTTGGGGAAAAGATGATGAGTTTACTATAGTCATGAATAGACTTGGGTCTATAGGAAGAGCAGAAGACAATTAGATATGCAGATTTGGGATATCTAGACTGGAGACAAAGATTTCAGTATCCGCAGAATCTAAGTAGATATAAACATTATACATGTGCTGAGATTCCTTCAAGGATTGTGAAGCATGAAAAGAAAAGAAACTTTGAAATTTCAGTCACCAATGTCTCTCGCAAGAAAACATAACGGTAGATTAAACAGATTAAAATAGGCTTCTAAAAAAGAAAAAAGACATCACTGTTATAAAGACAGAAAAATTCAAATGAGATTAGGGTCACAAAAGTCAATGGAGACTGGACTTTAAAGAAGGAAAAAGTGTCAGTAGTGACAGACATCAGGGGAGTCCAAGCAGAAAAGTATGACTTGTATTTGTCAATATGCAGCTTGCCGGTGATTTGGTCAAGAACGGTTTCAGTAGAAAAATAGCATACACAAGTGGAGAGAGGAATGGAAGAAGAAGACAAATTACAGGTGGTTGTGAAAATAGGAAGCCAATAAATTTAGACAGTGCTGTACACTATTTTCAAAGTCTCAGTTGTAAAATGGAATGAAATAAATACAGAGAAGATTTTTCTTAAATTTCCTTTGTTTTTTGCTTGAGAAGAGAGAAAGCTAAACCTTGTAAGTTTCTTTCTAAAGACGTATTTATTTGAGAGAAAGAGAGAGAGTGCATGAGCAGGGGGAGGGCCAGAGGGAGAGAGAGATAGAGAGAGAAGCAGACTCCCCACTGAGCATGGAGCCCGATGTGGGGCTCGATCTCATGACCCTGAGATCATGACCTGAGCCAAAATCAAGAGGCAGATGCTTAACTGACTGAGCCACCCAGGTGCTCCAACCTTGTCACATGTTAAATGGAAAGAACCAATGCTGTGAATGAAGAGAGATATATGTGTCCTGAGCAAAGCAGGAGGAAGATAACTATGGGGCAGGAGCCTATATGTTTGTAGAGTATAGCTGAGGAAATCAAGGGAGCAATTTGATGGACTAAAGCTACTCAGTGAAAACCGGAGGTCAGTTTATCCATTGGAAATGGAATGATGAAGCAGCTGAGGAAGGAGGAAAATATTTGGGCTCACTACAGGAGAATGGAGTGAAGAATATTAGGTCAGAGTTGAGGGACCGAGGAACTTGGAAGCCCATGGATATGTATGAACATATATCCATATGATTGTGTGACTTCTTTTTTTTCTCAGCAACACCAAAACTGAAAGGACAGTCGCCTTGTGGATAAGAGAGTGAGAAACTAGAATGGTAGGAAATGATAGGCAGAAAGTGAGATACCACAGTTAAGATCTTGGACGTGGTGAAATATTTTATGGTCATGATGAGATCTGAAGCTGGGTCCCAGGAATGGGTTTCTGCAATGGGACTTGAAGGAAAATAAAACCAAAAAGGGCAAGGAATGGAAAGAATAATGTATTTGACAGATTTTAAAATATGAATATCCAAGCCTTCCAAATATTCCAAACATAAACATTCTTGATGGATTTACGTTATTATAATTACTAGTATTACACATAACAATACAATAATTATTTCAAATGGTAAGCTTCAACCTGCTGCGGTAGAATTCAGTGACAAGAGTTCAATATAAAAACAGAGAGCCAAACCATTTCAGAAAAACCATGACATACATAGCCTTTTTGTGAAGAAGTCAGATGGGTAATATGAGGCAATTAAAAGATCATGGTTGTAAGTCTAATAATACAGATCAGTATCTTGGAAGGCAAAGCATAAAGAAAGTGGGTAGTTTTATCTTAAAGTTGGATTTAATTAGAGAAATCGATCTACCATAGGACTCTCACAAATGTCCTGATAGTTACGTAGTTATTTATATATATATTTTTTCCTCCTTAGCAAATACCATAGCAAGAGGAAGGATTACTTGAGTCTGTCCCCACCCAGAGCAACAGAAATATAAAATTATCGGGTGTTTCTGTCCTAATTTGACCAAGAAATCTAATAAAAGATAGAATGATATTTTTAAGTGCTGTTGTTATTAAGGGCACGGGTGCCAGATGGCTTGGGTGTTGATGTGTTTCTTTATGTCTTCTCTCCCACCCACACGCGACAGTAGGAAGGTGTGCTAACTGAAATGATTATCTTATAGATTCCATGAATAAAACGGGTTACTTTTTTTTTAAGTGCTCTGCACCACCAGAAATGTAGAGAAGTATTATTCTTGCTTCAACTAGTGCCTTTTTCATCTAAATCGATCATCATGATAAAAACTGAGGAAGTAAACCTGAAGATGTTGCCGACTGGAAAAGTTAGACATCCGTATGACTACATCCAATACACCTTTCAAAGGTGGGGTCTCTCTTGATTGTGTCTGCAAAAAGCGGGGCCACAGTTGCATTCATTGTTCAGTGAGCTTGTCCGCACAGTTCAACCCACCGACAGCAATGAATGTTGATTGTGACCTTTTAAAAAATAGTCTCTGCGTGGGGAAGAGAACATCCTGAGGTGTCCTGCTTTGAGTTTCCGTCTTCTGCGAATTCTGAAAGCCAGGGAGTAGCGGATGATGGTTAGCCATAGGGTACAATCAACGGTCGATGGTTTTGATTTTAATTCCAAACTCACCGACAGCGTTGAATGTTCACTGAAGCAACCTCTAAACTCAGAATTCTGCTGACTTGATAGTATCTGTAAGTATCAGAAGGGGGCGGGAGACGGAAACAACAGAGTAACTTTAGTCATACATTTATGCATTTTCAGCCATTTCAAAAGAGTATGAAAGAATGTGATTCTTCCAACCAAGAGTTTGGCAAACCTCCACATTACATTGTGTGAAAGGAAAGGATCTGTTTCACTGAGCTAAAAAAAAAAAAAAAATGCCTATTTTGGCTTAGTTCCAGAGATGAAATTATCTCACTCTTAATGACAGGGAGGATTTGTTATTCAAAGGAGCTTGAAGTATCAAATCAAAACAATATCTTATAATTTAAATATTGCTATGCATATAGTAGGTAAACATGAGGCATTTAGATTATACAAGTTAAACAGAATTTTTGTAAATTTCCTAAAATCAAATTAATGTTAGTCAGTGTTACCCTTTTGTATTTAATATTTTTTTCTAAAATAAGGTTATAGAAAAATAAAATTTAAAAAGGCTATGAAAATTAGCACATTTTCTAAAAAATTCTTATTTAGAAACTACTGAACAAATAATAAGTGAAGAAACCAACACATTTTTCTTTGCTGATGGCACCAAGATTTCATTAAAATGGTGTAAGGTAAAAACAATCTAGATATGCTACAACACCATTCATTTCTAACCATTTTGGATATGAAAATCCTAACACTTTTGGGGGGTTCTTTTCATATGCCTTTTATCCAAAAGTGCTTTGTGACTTATGCTTACTTTTAAATTATTGAAATCTCTATTGAATATGTTTTTAGAACCACTTTCAATAATTTTTTGTCATCAATTTTAAAAAGTCACTTTGTATGTATCAAAACCAGGATAGAAAGTCACTATTTCATAAACTAAGTGGCACCCAGTGTGGTTACAATTATCTACGGGTGAGACGACCCATAACAATTTAGAATTGTGCTTTGGAGGTGACCATGGTCTGTTCAACCAAGGCAACTGTTCTTGAAATATAAGTGAAATATGTACTCTAAATGGTTATATATTCTAATATTTCACTCACATAGAGTATCTTAAAGCCACTGATTGTTGAGTGCCTTCTAAATACAATGTTTATGTGGAAACTGATTTATTTTAAGTAATCTACTAGTATGTACTAGGGTGACAATCTTCGAACATAAGACAGTGATTAATCTAATTTTGCAGGGCTCTTTTGAGATAACCAAATTTTTCCTACAAAATGAAACTTTTTAGGAGAATGCTTTATCCGTAGGCATTTCTGGGTTGCTGCTGGAAAGAATATTATCAAGGGACTGCGGATTTGTTTGTTTGTGTTATCACTTACAACTGAAGGCACATCACTCCTGCTCTGTTGCCTGACTGTTACAATATTAGTGGCAGGTCAATATACAACCATTTTCAGTCATGCCTATTCCTCTCTTGCTACATGTGTTAATATTTGTATAATAGGGATGCTATGGTAAAAGACTCTAACTTGTGTATTTTGCATTAACACAAAATATGCATTTAGAGCAACACTCTAGGGCAGTTACAATTAATTGCAATGCATAACTATGTTCTTATTTGTGTTCCAAAATATTTTCCTACAAGTCCTTTATAAAATATAATTAACTTCAAGTTCCTAACTATAAAAATGATTCACTTATTATAATAAGAAATTACATTAGATGTCTTGCCATATACACATAAAATAGCAATGATAAATGCAGTGATTAATTTCTTCTTTCCCTGGGATAAACTAGATGCATGCTTCATAGACTTATAGTTTGTTGAAGGTAAAATCTCATCTCTGAGCAGTGTAAATGTTCCAGAACTGGAGATAAGATGTCTGTGTTCTTACTTGCAGGTTCCCTTGTGTCAGACAAGAGAATAAACTTTAGATTATTTTTATTCCATATAGAAAAAGTGTTCTACTTGCTGGTCAGTTTAATTTTCTGCTAATTTATGTGTGCTTTCAATCATTATCTCGTATCTTCTAGATCTCTCTCTTCCACATCTTTGTTTTCATGACTTAATCCTTGGCTATAAAGCACTGATCTTTGAAACACTGAGATTCAACAGTACTGAAATTTTACATTTTCTGTAAAAAATGTGGTGTCATTTTTTTTTAGAACACATTGTTCATAATGCCAGAATTCTAAGCTGATGGTAGCAATCTGCATACTTGCATCATTTTCCTTGAACGAAAGGAGACACATTGGTAGGCCATTTATGGATCAATATCCTTCTCATAATTTTGGAGGGTTGTGAGGACAGAATAAGACCAACTTGCAAAAAGGCCAGATTTATTTTAGCCTTTATTTCTCATCTCTAGGCTTGCAAGAACATTAAATATTTTAGTTTTGCTTAAGGTTAGTAGGTCATAAATAAACCAAAGCAATTTCTTTGCTTTGAGCAAGAGGGTCACAGAATACATGAACTACCACTTTTCAACACAGCACACCCTAACAGGAATTGACAGAGGAACATGAAGAAGTAGTGTGATGTGCCTCAGCAAAAGGCCATAGGGATTTGGGACGCTGAAGTTGTCTGTTTTAAGAATAGATTATATATCTTGTCTGATGACCTGTATTTAATTTAAGTGACTGCCTCTGCCAGTCCTTCCAGAGGGCAAGTGTGTGAAATAGAGCATCTCAATGTCAGTCTCCAGTCCTTTCCTCCTCCTGATGCCTTGACCTAAATTGAGCATGTGGGCATTGATCTGGACAAACGAAAGAGAATGAGATTTTGCGACCACATGAGTTATATTAATTCTAGTTGGTTTGAACATTTTTTGGGACAGCACATATCCATGAACAGATTTATATTTTAATCAGTTTTATTTTCTGTTTATGGAAATGAATCTTTGTCTCGAAACATAAAAGTGAAAATGTTGCGTTAGAAAAATAGCCATTGCATTTCCCTTCCCGTTCTCCTGGAAGAAGAACACCATCTCTGAAACCCAGAATAAATGAGATGCCAGTTTAAGTGGTATTTTGGGGGCCCCCAGATTCCTTTCTCAGGTTCATATCCATTTTTTTGAAGACTTCTTCCTTTTTCAGGATATGAATTCTCATAAAATGTTTCAACACTAACATTTTCACCTTACCAATTATACAGTTAAAGTGCCTATTACAGAAATGCTCATTCTTGGTAATTATAATTGCAATTATTGGGACTTCTGGCTACTTCAGTAGAAAGAGTGAAAGCATCAAAGAGGTCAGAAACTGACTCAATTCAAAGACAGCCAAGTTGAATACTTGGACCTGGTTCTTCACAGAGAAAGCACAAAAATCAGGGCCAGTCATGGCAGAGTTTGGCTCAGATTAGACATCTTTTACTACTGAAATACTGACACCCCAGAGGGGCCTATAATTTTGTTTTCCAACAGTTTTGTAATTCCTGATAGCCCTTAACCCCTAGTGACAGCAGAGGGCCTGAATGTTTCTGGTTTTCCTTCCCTCCCAAACCTGTGGAAATAATTCCATACTACTCACTTTGTAAAATGTCTCATGAATTTGCTTTGGAGAAGAGAAGCATTTCCAGCACAACCTTTATACTGTTTGGCAACGTTACAAGCAATTGAATAAAAAAAGATTGCCTTTTATATACATATTAACTGGATTTATATATAAGGAACCCATAGAATGTATATGTTCCAAAACAAACAGTGAATGATTTTAAAATATTTTTCACAGACCAATCAGTTCAATGGACACTTATTGAGCCCTTATCTTTTTAAAAAGAAATTGCATTTTCTGGAAAGATTTGGAAACCTACAGACTAGCCATCTTTATGCCGTTTGTTCTTGGAAATGTTCATAGACATAAATATTGGTGTGTTTGTTTAAAAACTATATGCTATCTCAAATCAAAGTTTAATCTAATAAAGAAGGTTAAAAAAAAACCCATAACTCCAACATGAATGCCACTTTTAATAAAAGCCTAGCATAAATGATATTTTTTGCTTTCCTTACTCTCCTTATATTAATCACTTATTATCACAAGCTAGATTAAAACTTTTTTTGGCAGAGACTGTATACAAACTACGTTTATATGTATAAAGGCTTTCCATGTATGTGTACTGCGGCAAACTGAAAGGTACTCTTTACTGGCCGGCACAGGAAGATAACGGAAGAGCAGCAAAACTAGGTCAACGAACTGGGATCTGCCACTCACTGGCTTGGTTATATAACTTCTCTGAGCTTTAATTTCCTAGATAAAATCTGGATAATAAAATCATCCTCACTACACTAGTTCAATTTATTTCCAAATAATCCTTTAGAATAGATACTCTGCGAAGGACAGAATAATATTCCTTATTTTTTTTAAAGGATAGAGGTTTTTATCTAGGTCTTCCAAGATTCTAATGCTTCTTCCCTTTAAAAACAGTTGCTTTCCCACTAAGGTGAAAAAAAAGAGAGAGAGAAATGTTAGATTTCTTTTCCAAACAGCCTCAAGATATAGCACTTAAAAACAGACAGACAGACAGACAGCGCAATAACACTCCCAGTAAGATAAGCACTCTGCTGTGTTTCTTCCTTACCTGGTAGGTGGTACTGACTGACAGGCAGGGAGAGCTCTTCCAAGACAGGTAGTTTTAAAGAGGATTGATGTCTACTTTAAAAGTTACAATTAATCCTAAACTCTCCCGAAGTCAGGAGCCCTTGATTAACCTAATGCATCCCTGTCTTAATCCCCATTAGCACAGTGCGGGGACTAGAGTGGATTCAGGTTGATTTTTCACTTCCAGAATAGTTTCTTGTTTTTGAGTTTATGTCGTAAATTATTTTAAATCAAATAAGTATAAAATTCACTATGCATAGAATTAGATTACTGTTTAAGTATCATTGTATTTTTATTTTATTTTTTTTTAAGATTTTATTTATTTATTTATTCGACAGAGAGAGAGACAGCCAGCGAGAGAGGGAACACAAGCAGAGGGAGTGGGAGAGGAAGAAGCAGGCTCATAGCGGAGGAGCCTGATGTGGGGCTCGATCCCATAACGCCGGGATCACGCCCTGAGCTGAAGGCAGACGCTCAACCGCTGTGCCACCCAGGCGCCCCTAAGTATCATTGTATTTTTAAACATTCATCAAATCTTCATATTTTTTAATGTTTGAAGGTTTTTCTACTGGAAAAATATTTCAGTGTTTCTTTGCTCTGAAATTTAAACTTGAAGCAAAAAAAAAAAAGAAAGAAAAGTAAAGAAAGAAAATATACACATTATTACATTTTTCCAAAACCCATGAACATATTTTGTAATTAAATTATATTGGCCTTTTAAACTATCCCTTTATGAATAATTAATTATGTAAATAACCAATTTACAAAAAATGTCTTTTTTTTTTACTAGAATAAAATCTCTTTTTTATAGAAAAGGAACAATGCTAGTGTGAAGTTTGGAGTGAGCTGAATAAAATGAAAAATTCAAGTCATAACTGAAGGGAAAAAATATTTTTTTCATAATGAAGATTCATTATGCCAATAGTTTAGCCATTGTGACTTCCACAAACTGTGTCAATGGCATGGTTGGCAGTGTTTATTTATTTATTTATTTTTTTTTTTTAAAGAATTTATTTATTTACTCGACAGAGATAGAGACAGCCAGCGAGAGAGGGAACACAAGCAGGGGGAGTGGGAGAGGAAGAAGCAGGCTCATAGCAGAAGAGCCTAATGTAGGGCTCGATCCCAGATCGCCGGGATCACGCCCTGAGCAGAAGGCAGACGCTTAACCGCTGTGCCACCCAGGAGCCCCGGCAGTGTTTATTTTTAGCAAGGAAATATACTGCCCTTGATCTAAGACTTTGCAGGAATGGTTGGTTAATCCCTCAATTTGGAAAGGATAGGCATGTTGACTGATAATTTAAAATAATTTGAAAATTAACCCCCAGTACATACCATGTTAGTTATACAACTTCTCTTATTATGCTGATACTCTTAAACAAGTAAATTAATTGTAGAAAATTAAGAGTAACACATGTATTAAAGAAAATAAGTAATTTTTCTAGGAAAAACATACCAGTTTTTGAAAAAAGGCAGAACTTGCTTATACAAATTGCCTAAAATTTGTCAGTGGAGGACACCAGAGATGCATAATCAAAAAAAAAAAAAAAAAAGCTAGGCTTTTTAAAAATGTTTTCATGTGAAACAATCAAATATTAAGTTGTGATTTATTATGTTACATTACACATGAATGATTACAATAATACTTTTTGAATATTGATAACATCTTTCAAATTGTCTATGTTCCATTCAAAATTCTTCCAAGTTTTTGACTTCATTCCCCACTAACTCTGTTATTAAAATACCTTACTATTTTTGGAAGATATTGTGAAGGTATTTCTGGCTTCATAAATTATACAGGCATCTGTTCTTTCAATCAACAGGATACCAAATGTTTTTTACATTAATGTGTGTGAAACAATGTATATAATACTATTTTATTTCCCAGGAGCTTTCAGTAAGCACTGACTTGGTGGTAAAAAAATGTTTGAATGATTAGGATGGTGGAAAGTGAATGAAGAATAGTAAACAAAAATGTATTACAAAGTACAATCTGTGAAAATTTAAAAACAGAAAATAGAATAAGTAGAATAGGATGAACAGACTAAAAATAGAAAATAAAGAAAAGAATTTATGGTATAAAAGCAGCTATGATACCCTTCTAGGTTTCTATTCTACACAGAAATTTTAAATTAATGAGATTAGCAGAACTTGACAATTTTAACTACAAAGTTGCTCCTCTATTAACACGTTATTTCTTATGGCTCTAATATTATGTAAAATACTGTATTGGGAAAATATGGAAGTTTATAAAAATTTTTGATATTAAGTTCTGATATGCATTACATGGATTTTGTTTTACTCCATCAAAATCACCTTTGTAAGAATTCATCCTTAAAGAATGAATAATCTAAAGTAAATTTGGATATGCAAGAACTTTACCTAATATAACCAGCAGGCTGCTATGTTCTCTCCATGGGTGACTTGTAGGCTGAGAAAGGATTCCAGCCACAAGTCAAGAGTCTATTACAATTAAATATCATATTGCTCAATAAATCTTATGAAAATGAAATGCTGTAGCACAAGCTATTCATCAAATATATGCCATATGACATATTTGGATTAATTGTCTAAAGGACTTATGCATTGATTTGAACCCTGAAAAATGACTTTGTCTAGACCTGAGATTCTGTGATTTTTATAGTTTTTATTCTATTTTTTATCTTTCTTAGTCAAAGAGAATAATGCCTAGAGGGCTTCATCAATATTTCCTCCACTCCGCATTTTAAAAGAATAAACAGGCAAAAACCCAGTATTTAGTTAAAAATTCAGAGTGTTTTTCTCTTCTAAGAAATATTAATAGATCAGTTTGCTTCTTGAACAATAAGACCATGTGGCAACTCAATCACTGAAATCATAATTGAAGGGAGGAAAGACAAAAGACCTCATTCAGAGTTTACTTTATGTTTGTACCAATGTAAGAATGTTCCTTATTAAATGTGTAGCAATAATCCAGATATGTTGACAATTTTATATGACTAACTATATTCTTTGTAACTGTTTCTTCTCCAAAAAGAAAGTTACATTGAAATTATTGTATGTTAAGACATGTTTTGAGATTGGGAGAGAGAGACAGAAATAAGAAAGTAACTTCATAATAAGAAAGTTTCGTTCCCACTCAAATCTTCAAATCTTCACTTTGGGCTGCTTTCCTTTCATATTTACATATTGACAGAAAATTGGATGGCCTAAATTTGCAAAAAGTACCATGAAATATATGAAGGTTTATGAGACATGGAGGCAAGCCATCTTTGATGCTATTAGGTTAAAGTGGAAAATTGTGATTTGATTTAAGTGATCTTTATGAATTTATTATTTGCAACCCAGAAGACACCCTCCAACCACCACTAATCCAGCTAGCAAACTCTTAGGTTCTGGCAAAGATGTGATATCATTGTACTGTATTTTTTGAAATTATTCCTTTTGGACTTAATTTATGAGCAACCTCTCTCCTGTATTTATCATAAATGGTTATTGGAGATTAATACTGAGGGAAACGGACACAATAACACATCTGTAGAACAGTTTTTAACAATTAGTTACTCACTATTAATAATGGGGTGGCTTTATAGCTTATAACTTTTCATCAGTGAAGGTATTAATCAGATAATCTTGGATCAAAGTCAATTTAGGTGCTTTTTTTTTATATCCCCTCTGGAACTCCAATTAAATACACTACTCTTCCCAGTTTCCTGTCTTAAAACTAGTCGTCAGTGTTGCCTCGAAGCTGTTAAACAGCTGCAACATTCCAACCATGAAGCGAGTGACGAGTAAATTACACAAATGCACACACTGTTAAATTTCTTCTGCAAAAGGGTCTAAAAGGCATAGATTTGGGGGGAAATATTTAGATGTCAAAGAATTTCAGACATAAGACTATAGATATGCCCACAAGTACCTTAAATATTTTATGGACACGATGATGTTTATTGTACAAATAAACATACCATATAGCCATAGGATAAGGACAAATATTTATTCTCTAAAAAATAGTAAATTATATACTCAATTGACACAGAAACTCAGAAGTGCTGGATAATTTGAGACAAGCTATCAGAGAGTGACAGAATTCTATGGTTATTGCCCACCTCACCTCCTTATCAAATTCTTTCTATATAATTACTCAGCATCTATTTTTAATACTTTTTTGTTGCATAATTAACTAAGAATTATGTTTAATTGTGCAAGAAGACAGCATAATGTTCCATATATATCCTGAGACTTTTAAAGGCCATTTAAAGTTGCCTGTTGAACTTTAAAGTGAGGGGAGAAGAAGGAAATATAATGGATTAAAAACATGTACACCAAGAAGACATAGAATTCTAGTTTCAATATTATAATATTCTCTGTGAAATGGACTCTAAAAATGAAAAACAGATACACAAATAATTTTATGAAAGTGCTTTTTTTTTTTTTGTATATTTCTCTTTGTCTATTTTCCCCAGTAGACAGTGAGATCCTTGAGGTCAGGAACTGTTTCTTTTCTTTCTTCTTCTTCTTTTTTTTAAATATTTTATTTATTTATTTATTTAACAGAGAGAGAGACAGCCAGCGAGAGAGGGAACACAAGCAGGGGGAGTGGGAGAGGAAGAAGCAGGCTCACAGCGGAGGAGCCTGATGTGGGGCTCGATCCCATAACGCCGGGATCATGCCCTGAGCCGAAGGCAGATGCTTAACCGCTATGCCACCCAGGCGCCCCCAGGAACTGTTTCTTAAGTCATCTGAGGACCTGGCGTATTTCCTTGAACACAGTGGGTGTTCAATGTGTGCTTGCTGTCTCTTCCTTCATTCTCCGGCACACATCCATATCTAACTACTCACCCAGACACAGTCGATGTCCCATCGATCCCTCGTCTTCCTGACTTTATACAGAACAGTGTAGAAGCAGCTAACTTCTTGATATGGCCTGGCCTGCATGGCCTGGAATCTCAAGTCTAAATCACAGAAGCTAATCATCCTCAAAGGTTCTGGGGTGGAAAAGTGCAAATGGGTTAATGCTCATCAGAGATCTTGGCCACCATCCGAATCATTGATACTAAGCAATGCATGGGGTTAAATTTCAGACAAATAATTCTTTCTTTTTCTTTAATAAAGCATCTTATTAGTTTATGAATTTTACTATTCTGTGCAATGGACCATATATTTTCTTCAGATGACATGAACAAAGACAATCATGTTTTTCAACCTTGCAATCATAACAGGTATCTGGCCCCAAAATATCTCCAGAGATTTTATACTTCTTCAGATAATATTTTCATTTTTGATAACATCTCTACATCATCTCAGTTGAACAAGACATGCAGATACTATGGGAAATATAATCATTTGGGATGCATTCAAAACCATATTCTTTAACTGTCCCCAAGTTTTGTTTAGTAAAAAGCTATATAAAGGAGAGCAGAGAGGCGGTGATATGCTCTGGTTAAATAAAAGTTCTTCCTTACCTGCTCCTGTTCTTACCAAAACATACCTTTAGGAGTGAGTTTCATGCCCTCTATTTAAATATATTAAGCACATACTCTTCCCTCGTTGAGGTCCAGTAAAAGTTATTTTCTCATCTCATTACTTTATTAGCATTCCCTCTAGGTGAGTGTTCAAAACAAATACTCTAGCTAATCTGGTTCTGTTCACCAAAATGAACTTCTGAGGTCTTTCATTCAGCACAGATGAAAATTAGATTAGCTGTTTTATTCCAGTCCTTGTAACTCAATGGTCAAACTACTTTACACACCAAATTTTGTAACATTATTGGTTTTCCAGCTATTCTTGAAAATTGAATCACCCTCAAAGGATGGAGACTTATCTTCTTTCAGTATAATGATGTACTATATGTTGGCTAATTGAATTTAAATTAAATTAAATTTAAAAATAGGGTTTAAAAATAAATGGAGTTGGATTTAAAGACAATTCCCAAAACGTTGTGATCAATAGCAGATTCCCTGGCCCGTGGTGCCACCTTCTGAGGCAATTAACCCCAAGAAGCCAGTGGAGTTCAGATGTGTATATAGGACTCATTTTATCCAAAAAATCAGTCACATTAACATAAATATTGATATTTATTTTAAAAAATGTCAGCAAGTGGAGTATTTATTCCACAGCTGATTTAAAGAAACACAAGGGCTTATTTACTAATAGTTAAGATGCTGTCAATTATAATATTCTTAAGGGAAAATGTTCTAGCCTTTGGGGATTGTATTTTTTTAATTAAAATCATTTTAGCTAGAAGATATTTTCCCCAGAAGATACTATTAGAAAGACCTTAACAAAATCTAAGATAAGTTATTCTAAAGTCTTCTTTATCTAACATTTCTTTTGCTTTTATTAAATTCAGTTTACATCAATGTCCAAAAAGTTGACAATCATTCCATTGTCATGCTGTCACTCTTACTTTATTTTTCAGTACATCGTTCTCTTTGAGATGCCTATTTACATTGTGGTCATCTGTGGTCATTGTATTGTGCCTAAAATTGCATTTCTTAATGTTACGCTGGATTTCTGCTTGTTGCTCAAAAGAAGAATTCTCACAAGAAAGCAACAAATTGTATTATATAGTTACCCAAAAGGCTAAGCATCCCCAAAATAGTTTCAGACATATTGACTAATTTGAGCAATCCAATTAGTTTCTCCCCATACCTCATACTTACCACAGGGAAGGCATATTTTACATAATGAGATTTACAGAAAATTCTGTCATTCTGGAGAGAGCGCTATAAAAATATATTATGCTTCAGTCTATTTTCAGCTTTTATTTTCTGGCAAAAAAAGAAAAAATAATTTTGGCAATAACTTGTCAAAGAGTCCCCTCAATTCTTTTTGTTGTTTTAGGGTAACGAAAATATTTTTGTGAAACGGAGTTTTTGACCTAAATGCTCATTTCAAAATAGTTTCACATTCTCAATTCTACACTCTGCCCAGTTTTGTTACGATCACCTGAATGATATAAAATTTTGCTAACTTATGCTGATTTAAGAACCACCATAAAAGCTCACAGTTCTATGGACACAAACTACAAGACTGTACCTCTAATAAACAAGATGAGCTTCATGAAATATCTTTCAATGAGCACTTTTAAGTTAGCACAGTTTCCCCATCCTATACGGAAATATTCGAAGGCATCCCAGAGAAATATCTTTTCTTTGGGATACAAAATAAGTATAAAAAAGCTAAAAATATCTATTGGAGACAAAAGATATCAACAAATAAGTTTTCCCTTCTATTATGGGAAATAGCCTGAGGCACATGGCAGAAATGATGGCGAGGGCTTCAATTTTCCTACTGCCTTTAAATATAACTTTTTACTTCAGTTAAATATTACATTGAAAGTACAATTTTCATAAGCTTCTATAGTTTCTAAAGATATCTTATTGGAATGGATAGTAAAATTTAAAATTAGATGTACATCCATTATCACAAATTTGGAATACTTTAGAGCAAATAATGGAATAAAATATATATACATATATATAGCACATGGAGAAATTCATAACAGATGTCTCCTGAAATTCAGTATATTTACATACTTATAAACAGTGTATTTTTCCAAAACATGACATTTCTTCTTTGGGACAATTTGTGTGTCTATAGGATGGTGGGGGTGGGAAAGAAAAAATATATTTTATTCAAAGTTCTAAACTTAATGAGGTTGAGTCTTTACAATGATTCCTGTGCAACAGGACATTTCCATTTGGAAGAATATTTGAAAGAATAAAGATTGGTGATTTGCTCTAAGCTGACTTATTTTCAAGCTTTTCTACATGCTCTATGAAACATTTGCTCAGTACTCATTCCTTTTCTTTTTATATTTTTAATGATTTCAGAGATTGGTGCATAAAAATGTATGCCCCAGCTGTTTTCAAATATCCTTCCACAGGAATAAGGCTGAATTTGGAGGCTGCATCAATTTTCTTACTTTATGACTTTATAAAGTTTGTTTTGGAATTCCCAGCAGAGTGTGTTCAGGTGGTTGTTACAAAACCTTGCAAACATAAGGAAAGTCTGCAGGAGCCTGAAGTTCAAAATTCCAAATAGGAACAACCCACTTTTTTTATGTCTAGAAACAAACATGAAAATCAAATGCTCCACTTCTATTGCTAATTTAGTAACTGTGCAACAAAGCTTCGAATACAAATAAACAAAACATCTTTCCATCAAAGCCACCATATTTTTTTCTTAGTAAAATGCACCACAGAAAGCATAAAAGAAAAGAAGGAAAGGAAGGGAAGAGGGAGGGAGGGAAGGGAAAGATTTTTAACCGGCATGCTTGAACAACAACTTTATCTTAAGAAAAAGGAAAACAAACCAAAAACCCTTTAAAAAGTGCATTATCTTGGTTTTACTTTGTAAAATTTAAAATTATAAGAGTTTATGTTTTAATTTCGGAGAATATTAATATGAGGACTTGACACCAAATAAGCATGTATTATACCTTCAGTGAACAGATATGCACTTCTTTGATTACAGATTATTAGTTGAAAGTGAGTATAAATTTGGATTACCTCCCACTCATTTAAAAACACAAACATACACTCTCATAAAATATCTTTTTATCAAAAGGTAACACCTAGAATTTTATAATCTTTAATTCTAATATCATTTATCTACTATTCAAATTGTTTTTTAAGCTCTTTTATTTTTTTCTTTTTTTTTTTTTTTAATGCACGTAAGATTCTAGAATTTCACAGTTCCTTCACATTAGTGTCCTCACACTGGTGCTACATGGACAACCAGTCTCTCCACTCAGCCCTTCCCTCCCATCTCCCAAAAAGCCACTAGGAAATATGTTTGATCTCAAATGTCATAAAACAAACTTCCATTCATTTTGCTTTTGAGGAGCAAGGACGTTTAATGGATTTTTCCTTTGTTATTTTTCTTTGGGACAAGAAGTTGAATGCTTTATGTTTTGCAATATATAAAAACTTTTTATCTAATTCTCGAAGCTCTGGATACTTGTCTTCTTTCTTCCTCCTTCTGCCCTCCCTCCTCTCCTCCTTCTTCTCCTTCCCTTCCTCTTCCTCCCCCACTCCTCCTCCTCCTTTTTCTTCTTCTTCCTTTCCTCCTCCTCTCCCACCCCTCCCCTTTCTTCTTCTTCTCCTTCTTCTTTCCTCCTCCTCGTCCTCCTTCCTCCTCCTCGTCCTCCCCTCCTCCTTCTCCTTCTCCTTCTCCTTCTCCTTCTCCTTCTCCTTCTCCTTCTCCTTCTCCTTCTTCTTCTTCTTCTTCTTCTTCTTCTTCTTTCTTCAATAGCCTCCTTATTTTTCAATATTTGAAATGAAGAAGGGTAAAGCATAACTTGTAAATGAAAGAATACATTACCTGAAGAAGTATCCATTGGACCTTAAAATAGAATTTTCTCAGTGTATTTTCCCATTATTGAATTGATTTTTCCAAAAAAAACCCTATAAAGGTCACATTCTACTTGAACTATGTGAGAAATTATTTAAAAATACATTGTGAGAGACATTTACCAACCCGTATTATTAATACAGATATTCAGGTTATGGATGAATTATTACACTAGTTTGAATTTTGCTATTTATGGGTTTGTCTCTTGCCTTTTACCCCCAGCCCAATCTAAATACACCAAAATATAAATAATTGGATTCTTAAAATATAAAACTCTTCTAAAGATATAGAAAAATAGAAAGTTCTAAGTGGGAAGTCCATACAAATGGGAAAAAAAACCACAAATCTTCTGAAGCCTTGCCTGAGCAGGAACAAAGCTCATTTTGGAGGTCCGCAATCTTCTATAAAGTCAGGCATCAGGAGCCATCCTGGACCCCTGTCCTTAACCGTGACACAGTCATGGCCCCATTCTTACCTCTACAATTACCAGAAGAATCAGAAAGCAAAACAATGTGCTAGCTTTCGTCTACGATTCCTTGATAAGATTTAGGGAGTAGATTTTCCAGAAGTAAATGAAGAACTAGGTGACAAGTAAATTGGGGTTTGTTTGTTTGTTTGTTCAAACACAGAATTCATTGTAAGGACTCTCTCTGCATCATTATATGAAGCAAAAGGAAAATAATCAGAAAAGGTCAGATGAAGCACATTTTTTTTCCCATTCTAAATGAACAATAACTGAAGTTAAAAATAGTTTTCCATTCATTTAAAAAGAGTGGTCATGTAGCAAGAGAACTCTGAGAGTGATGTGTGAGATGGTAACTGCTGATCCTTTATGCTGCCAAGGCCTGAGCTGGCAGGTGCGCCTACCCGTGTCCCTTTGCTCCAGGCCCCTCTGCCATGGTGAGGAAGGGCAGCATCAAGACCCTTGAGTACAACACGCTTCACAGGGCATGGATTCAAATGAAAGCAGATGTAACCTGCAAAGGCTGACTGTGGGGTGGGTTTGTAACTTCTAGTGAATATTCCAAGGTGCCTCTTGGCTCTCTACCAGTGCTCAAGTGACAACAGTCGGGTGATAGGGCCAAAGACTGAGGCAAGTAATCTGCCTTAGGGCTGTGCATTTCCCCACCCAGGCATTTCTCTCCAGGAAGACTCAGCACATAAACCAGAGACAGAAAGTCTGTCTCCGCGGAAGCCGAGGTATAGCTGAGAGGGTGAAGGAGCCATTGTCCCCAGCACTGGGCTGTCTGTCGAGAGTGCGATTACAGGCTGGAAAAATGCAGCCTTTGCAGAGGTTCAGTGCCTGAATTATAAAACAGAGATTAATTAGGGCAGCCAAAATTCAAAGTACTGAAATAATGAACAAGTTTTCAGGACAAATGGAATTAATTTATAATGTATAGTAGGCAGTCTGCCCAATTGCCGTGCCCTTGGACAAGTAAAATAATTAAAAGCCTACATGTTCTACCAACTCTATGTGAATTTTTTCAACTGATTTCTACAATTCTTGTTGGAACTAAATATAGCATATGCTTTTTTAGCTTGACAAATAAAATCTGCTAAATGGATTAGATGCTCGCTATTACACAAGAATTGGACTAAATAATGAAGTATAAGCATGGCTCCTAATTTTAAAAAGCCCTCAAAGACTCCTATTTTGAGTCTTTTAAGAAAGCAGTTACCTCTTTCTCTGGTGAGGTTGAACGAACATGCTTCGGTGTTACACTGACTCTATTGCCACCTTGACAATGAATTAATTACTAGGTGATTTGGAATTTTTCTCTTCAGAAATGCCGTCATATTTATTGAAAATTTCAGAAACTGTGCTGAAGGTAGAAAATAATTAATACCAAATCTTGATCAGTGAGGAACATAGTAAAGCCCAATCTTTAATGTTACCATGTACTTTCTTGCTTTAGGATAAATATAAACACATACAGAATTTGGATTGACGTTATCAATAGTAAAAACTCATTTCCTCCAAGGGGGGGATATTTTAAAGAGGTGAGATGGTCTGGCTGGTAATGTTTTGGTCTGTTTGTGAGATCAAGCAGTAGTTTGGAATACACAAATTCTGTGACAGGAAACTATTGTCATTTCATTAACTGATTATTTGATAAAATACAGCTGTATATTGTAAGAGTAAAAATAAGTGCAGAAAAATCCATAACACAGACTAAGACTAGAATGTTTCAGGTTCTATGAGTGTGACTGCTACATGTGATGTGCCTTTTTAAATATAAGACTATAATCCATCTTATATATATATACCCAGTCTTTATATATATATATTTTTTTCAGTAAAACTTTCCACATGTCTCTTTCTATCCTAAGTTGCCTTCTGTGCATTTTGTTGTTGTTGTCATAAAGGGTAGAGATTGGGAAGGAAATTATTTGTTCTTTTCATTGCCTTCATTTATAGCTTACAACCACGACTCAATCCCTGGTATACAGTAACTAACTTGTATCGAATATGCGTGCAGGCCAGATACTTGGCTTCAACTCTTTCAACATCTCTCTATACCTCAATTTAGTTGGCTCTCTTATTATCAAATCTGCAGTCCTCACCATGGGTTCCACGAGTGGTCTGAGTGGTTTCTCTCACTTTGTCTCTTACCTCTCTTCTCACTCACTCTGCTCTAGTCACTTGTGTCTCCTTGCCATGAATAGAGCGTGTCAAATATGAATTAGTCTCAGGACCTTTGCACAGGCTGCTCCTGCTATCTAGAATGTTCAACCGTCAGTTATCCCTATGGCTTATTTTTCTCACTTCATTCATGTCTCTAGTCAAAGGTCATGCTCTTAGTAAGGCCTACCCTCACCACTTTATCTAAAATAGCACCCGGATGTTTCTCTCTACACACTTACTTCTTTTTATTTTGCTTAATTGCAAATATCACCATAGCACATGACACTAGATATTAATTCAGTCACTTAATAAATAGAAACCGAGTACCTGATAGATACCAGGCCCGCACTAGGCCCATACTGATGTGGGCCGAGGTTCTTCAGATACAGCAGAGAACAAAACAGACAAACATCCCTGCCCTGATGGGTTTACATTTGAGTAAGAAAGATGCAACGTAAACTAGACAAATGAATAAAAACATATGATGCATTAGACAGTAATAAGGAGTCATTATTTTTAGAAATGGAGCAGAAAAGGGAACTGAACTGGGACAAGGGTGGGATTGAAACATAAAGTGGGTGCCCGGTGAAGGTGATTGTAAGAACCTGAATGCCGGGAGGAAGCTGGTGCTTTAGGCAGTTGCAGGAAGACAACTCCTGGGCAGAGGAAAGCACACTTACTGTGGGCTGGAGGAAGGAGAGGGCAGGTAGAGCTTATCAGTTGATTATCTCTCCCCTGGAATGGAACCTCTGCTGGAGCTTCTATTTGTGTGGTTCACTGCCAAATCCTCAAAGCCTAGAACAGAAAGCTCCGACTGAGCATGTCTGAATGAATTCAATAAGTTAATTAGTCTCAGTTTACAAATGAGAACATTGAGGCACAGCCATTAAAGGCCCTGCCCAAAGTACCCACATAAAAGATTTGAACCAAAAATTCTAACCCCACAGTTTATGCGCTAACCACTATCTTCTGCTGCTATACCCCAGTTCTTTCTGAAATTAAATGGCTGAACTGGGAATCACGAAAGACTATGAAAACAAGGAAGGAAAGAAAGAAACTGTCTTAGATTACCTATTTTTATGTCCAATTTTAGGTTTAGAGTCGGAAAGGTTATCACATTTCCCAAGGTTAATTCCAGAATTGTCTGAATCTAAGACAGACATGATCACCACGTGAACAGAACAGCAAGGGATGGGTACTTAGTCTTGGCCTTCTGGTTCATTCGTGGGTGACTTTGGGCAGTACCCTCTCTCTGTGCCTCAGTTTCCTTAGCTGCAAAATGGAAAGGTTGGGCTACACAATCCCTAAACCCTTTTCTGTTTTAATGTTTTCTCTTCTCTAAATACAAAGTCCATGCAAATATTCTGGAAAGTTCTGAGCAATTCTTGTCCACTAAGAGACGAGTAGAAATTATCTGTGAAGAAAAATGTACATACAGAGACATTCCAAGCAGAAAGAGTTTTAAAGAGAAGGTAACAGAGCATAACAATTCATGTGTCAGGGAAACAGTATACAAATATTAAGAGCGATATGACTGGAATACAGGGTGAGGGGAGAGGCAAAGGGGATGTCTGAAGATGCTCAGTTTCTAAGCTGAGGATGTGAAGAGTT
The DNA here is from genome assembly GCF_017311325.1 of Ursus maritimus. NCBI lineage: Eukaryota > Metazoa > Chordata > Mammalia > Carnivora > Ursidae > Ursus > Ursus maritimus. The sequence continues at coordinate 98,843,450 of NW_024424452.1, forward strand.
TTCAGCGCTGCAGTAAGGAGTTTGGATCTTACCCACTGGGTAATTGAATGTATGGACAGTTTCTACACAGAATTACCAGGGTTGTTTATTTTTCATACAGTTAGTGGTACATCAGCAATTAATGTTTTTTGTGCTCATTCTTTGACATGAATTGTTTCAAGATGAGGAGGACAGAGAAGAGACAAAGCTTTAAAGAGTGAATACATTTCACAGATGTTAAAATAATATTAGAAGACCTTCCTTTCTCCCTTCTTTCTTTCCTGTACTAGGTCATTGTAAACTGCGAGGCCTATGGTCCATGCTCCCGTGCAGCTTATCACAGAGTGGAAGACAACATTAGATAAACAACACAGAAACTTACTCCTCAAGGCATTTTATAGTGTATAGGGTATAAGACTTAAAGAACAATTCTAAATTGAGTATGATCAGTCTTAGAATTTTCAAACGGCGCTACGTACATGAGAATGGTAATTGTGAAAAAAGACCTGCAAGTTTCCTTTCTGTCATTGGTTCAGTGGTCAAGAAACTAAGGAACAATAAAAACTGATTATAGAGAGGGCCCCCCCTTATTTTTCCCTCCCTTTCTTTCCTCTCCCTCCTCCTCCTCCTTATTCCTTGTCAGGCTTCGCAGCAGCCATCTGTGTGAAAAGCTCAAAAAGCTGGCTTTACAGACTGTGTGATTCACCAGTCTTTGCACAGTATTGCATTTCTTGATGACTCACATGTTGGATAACCCATGTGTGCCCTTCATTTGTAACTGGAGATTGTGTTTGTCTCCTACAGTTGTGTATAATTCGCATGGCCAGTAGCACATTAGTACATCTACAGTGTAGGTCAATAAAAAGGTAATAAATATTTTTCAGCAATACCTTGTCAAATGCACCTAAGAAAATTCAGTAGAAATCCATTTCTGAACAGATAAGTCAAAAGGAAAAAAATATATAGATATAGCACAGATGCAAAAAAAAAAAAAAGAGCATAAATACTCTGGATTTTGATATTAGAAAATTCCAGCCATTTTCAAATTCAAATATTCAAGTTAACACATACAAACTGAATTACCACCATAAAGAAGAGTGGCCAAATTCTAGAAATTGCTACAGTGCTTACCAGTACACTGTATTCAAAAAACAAATTTCATGTGTATCATAGTGGTTGTTTCTAAGAAACAAAGGAATTGTTGATGGTTTTGATGTGTGTGTGTGTGTATCACATATAACTATATTTTAGTAACATACATGTATATATATTTTTAAAAATGTCCTTGTTTTAAGTACTGAATTTTTTTAAAGTAAAGTAATAGGTCATCTAAAACTTTATTTTCCCCTTCCCAATAGATTCTTCATATTTCTGAAGCAGATACAAGCATAGAACTCCCCCATTATTTTCCATATTGTTTCCCTTTCTCTGACTTCTTGACTACCGTCCATATTTTATTTTATTTTATTTTATTTTGTTTTCTTTATTTTGTTTTGTTTTAGTTAACACCCTCTTTTACTCATCTATCCCCATGTATTATTTTGGAATATGTCTTACCTTCAAATTATTCAGAGTTTTAAAAAACATTCTGCGTCTCCCTTTTTGTGTACCTTTGTATGGGAATATTTGGAAGTGACAGGAAGAGTATCATTACAGAAGGGCCACTTCACAAACTTGAAAACAAATGGACTCTGGTAGGGTATCTTCTGAGAATCAGAACATAGCTCTTCCAAACACGCATGACCACATCAGCTGTCAATGGCAGGCTTTTTGCAAAGTTGACGTCTGGGAAACAACTATTTATATTTTGTGTGGGGAAAAAAAAAATCTCTTCAGTTAGCTAATCCATCATAAGGAAAACAAAGTTTATTCATTTAAATGGGGAAAAATGAAGACAAATTACCATTCTCTTTTGGAAACGAAATTGTGTTATACAAGTATTTCCAAATGTTTGCATTTTTAAAGTAGTGTCTCTATTAAAAGTATAAACATAGGTATGTTTCTAGTTTTCTCTAATGAACTGTACTTTGCTTGCATCTGAAAATATTCTAATATTATTACCAACCATCTTTTACCAACAGAATACTTTTTTCTTTTCCTTGATTTTAGTTTTAAGTAATCATTAAGCTCTGTTCTGTTTGATGCTAATGAAACTGAAATGTGGAGGAAGTGAAATCAATTGGATAAAAGTAGAGATTACCTAATAATTCATTCTCCAGGAGAGAGGGGCCACGTGAGCTCTGATATGTTATAGCATAGGCATTACTACTGGGATTGGTATACAGATGTCTCTAGGTGGAAATGAAGCCCAGCAGTGGGAGAGGTGAGAACAAACACACTTGTAATAAGAGAATGTAATATCTGTTTTCTTAATAAAAACCTAAGAGGGTTTGGGTCTGGATTTTTAAAAAGCACTTCATTCATATAGTTCTGTATTTTAACATTTACAATGCATTTCTCCCCCTTCTTTTTGAAAAGACATTAATTACAATAAAAGGGGCAAAGATATTTTGATGAAGTGACTAAAGGGTGAATTTTTTAGTCTATATAAAAAGAAAGATAAATTCATTATAGTTATACTTATTCACTTGCATATGAGTGTGTGGAAACTATAGTTCAGTTCTTTGACACGAAACTGGATTAATCCAAAAAATAATAAGTAAGTACCTTTATGAGATACCTCTTCCCCGTGTGGTAATGCACAAATGTACTTCCTAAAATTCAAAGACAGCTAGGTTACAAATAGTTCTAGCAATAATTATCGAATTTTTCTGTGGATTAAAAACTAGCACGTTGGAGGATACTGAACAGTGCTCACGAGCTACAGTTAGCTATAAAGACAAGCTTAGGTGGGAACCCTTTGAAGGATCCAGTTTTGAAGTATCTGCACAATTCCTGCCATATCAGCTCAGGACTAGCAGGATTTGTATCAAAGCTTTAAAGTATTTTTAATACTACAAAAGCACAAATGCACTCTAAGTTTATATTTAAGAAAATTTCTCACAGTAATTCTTCCTGAGAGTAATGAGATTAAGGTCCAGATGATGGAGAACTATTTTTTTTTTAAAGATTTTATTTATTTATTTGACAGAGATAGAGACAGCCAGCGAGAGAGGGAACACAAGCAGGGGGAGTGGGAGAGGAAGAAGCAGGCTCATAGCGGAGGAGCCTGATGTGGGGCTCGATCCCAGAACACCGGGATCACGCCCTGAGCCGAAGGCAGACGCCCAACCACTGTGCCACCCAGACGCCCTGGAGAACTATTTTTAAACTCAACGAATCTAAAATATGATGCTTATTCTGTTGATAAAAGAAGTATGGCATAGGGCAAGTTACACACGTCGCCTATTTTATATATATATATATATATATATACATTTAAGGTATTTCCAATCCATGAGCACAGAATGCTTAGATAGTTCAGACTTTAACTTTGGGATACAATATGTTAACTTCAGCAAAAACCAATGGCAGTCATTGCTGCATAGGTTATGGGGTGGAGGGGCAGTATAAAGAATGGAACAGAAGACCCGAGTTTTTGCTGTACCACCTATCAGCTATGAAATCTTAAACAAATGATTTAATCTCTCAGAACTCCATTCCTCAAGAGAAAATGAACAGCTCTCAACTTCCCAATAAATTTCATGATGTTGTGGTGAGGATTGGCATAGCTAAGGGAAGACAGAATCTATAATGGTTAAAATGGGTTTTGATACCAGGAAGACCAAGTTTGAACTTTGACTTCTGCCACTTGCTAAGTGAAGGGCCTTGTACACTTAACCTCTCAAAATCTCAGTTTCCCCTTCTGTAAAATGGGTATAAAAAAAGTTGAGCCAGACTGACTAGTTATCTATCTCCCTATCATCTATCTATTTATCTCTCTATCATCTGTCTTTCTACCTATCTACCTATGTACTCATCTATCAAGTAATCATCACATCATGAGTGCCGGCAAACATAATAAAGTGGAAGAAAGTATTTTGCCAGTTAGTATTCAATGCAAATATAACCCATTATTAATGGAAGTAGCATGAGAAAAATTGCATTTCTCAAATGTGTTCTTTAAAGTAAAAACTTAACGTCTAAAGTTAAAATTCTCAAGCAATTATATATTATTTAAGTTAGAGAATAACAAATAGGCTATTATATCAGTATCTAATTGTAATTCCTAAAAAAATGAATTCATTCAAGTAAGAGGAAAACATTGTAAAAGAAAAAGTATAAAAAGTATATATTATCTCTATCCTTCCTTCTGTCAATCTTAAGAAAGTATTTTTAGGTTTTCTTTTGACACCTAGGGCAGTAGCTGCTCAGGAGGCTGACTTATAGGAGTTCTTAAAAATCTTCATACCTAAAGAGAAGGGAAAGCAGTGACTCAAACAGAAACTTGTACACCCATGTTTATTGCAACACTATTGACAAAACTAAAAGGTGGAAGCAACCAACTGTCCATCAGTAGATAAATGAATTAACAAAATGTGGTGTATACGTACAAGGGAATATTATACACCCATAAAAGATGAGGCAGTTTTGTTATGACAGGGATGAACCTTGAAGATGCTAAGTAAAATATGCCAATCACAAGAGGACTAACACCACATGATCCCACTTGAGGTACCTAGAGTAGTCAAGTTGATAGAGACAGAAGGTGGAATGGTGATTGCCAGGGCTGGAGTGGGGAAGGATGGGATGCAGAGTTATGGTGTAATGCGCATGGAGTTTCCGTTTAGGAAGATGAAAAAATGTTCCAGAGATGGATGGTGATGATGGCTACACAATGATTTGAATGTATTTGATGCCACTGAACCGTACACTTAAAAATGGTCTAAATTTTAGGTTATATATATTTTACACGATTAAAAAAACCCCTATCTAATAATTGTCTGTACATTTTCCTGCCTCCTTAGAATCATAATCACAATCTTCAGCTTTTGGTGTGCATTCAGTATTTCCAAAAATAATTTGAACGGGATGTGGAAAGGGGAGTAAACTGATCATTTTTGCTTTGGCTGAATCATCTCATTTTAATCTCTATTTTCTGAGTTTAAAATAAATTCATTTAATCCATGTTAAGATAACCAAAATGGCTTCTAGGTTTGCTTCTTCTTCTAGCTAATGGGTTTGGACTAGAATGATGGATTGATTTAGCAAGGCAGGCATTTTATAGAACCACCCAGATAGCTCCCTATAAATGGAACTGAGGTCTATACGCAAATAGTACTCATACAAATGCTGCAAGTATTTACAATTGGGTCTTTTAAAGAAAGTCTTATGTAACCGAGTATCATAATATTCTTTATATACCCTCATCAGAACTTTAAAATTTTATTTTTCACATATACCCTTACTCCATCCATAAGCTTTAAGATATCCAAAATTCCTATTCTCGTCCATTAGAATATTTCTTGCCCATGTGCACCAAAGGACATATGCAAGGATATTTATACCAACAGCATGTTTAACTACAAAGCAGACAATAACTCAAATGTCAAAGAAGAGAATAGAAAAATAAATCGAGGGTATTTGCACAATTGAATACTATATAGTGGTGAAGTAAACAAACATATAATTATATGCAACAATGTTCATGACCCTTAGCAACATAATATTTCATGAAAAAAGCTAATGCTAGTAAGGCTATTAGGAAATGTCATTTTTGCAAAACTTTAAACAAGCAAAACTGTCATACATACATAAAAAGATAACAAGTTTTTGAAAGTGGCAGAGCCCTTGTGAAATCTGTGTAGGTTACACTGCACACTTCAAAGGGTATCATTCATATCAGGCCCAGCCGGATATGAAAGTACACACCTTGTACGTTTGTAAAGCACACACTTTGCACAACTTTGTATGTAATGACCTTGATAACTGTAACTTCTGGGGCAGAAGGGAAAGAGGGGAGAAGCAACACTTTTGGTACTGTTCTAGTTCTTAAACTGGGTAGTGGATTTATAAGTATTCATTGTATTGTATATAATTTTTTTGTACTTATCAAATAATAGACTCCCAGAAATAATTCTAGGATATATCTTGGGTTTTAGGATAGAAGAGAATGGAGATATAAAATCAACTATTTTCCATACGTGGAGAATTTCTTATTCTACTCTATTCTTTCAACCCTAAAAATCACTATTTTTTTGCTACCCAGGAAAAAATACATATTTTAAATCAAAATACTGCACTATAAGGCCCCATTTAGCTACATCAAATTCTGAAAATAAAATACTTGTCATGATTTCTTATCAAATGTCAGCTAAGTGTGGAGACATCCAATCCTGATTCCATGAAAAAGTGATATATTAAATTGTCCCAAGCTCAGTAAATATCTTCTGCAGTTCCTCAGGTAAGTAAAATATGTTGAAGGATCCCTGGCATTTCTAGGTTGGGAAAAAGACCTAACTCCTCAAAGCTACTGTATGTCTGGTGATTCCCATCATCCCGACTCAATATATAGCACACAGCATACTCTTCTGTGATTTTCCACACAAAATCATTAGTGACAAAAGTTGTTCAAAATCGTTTGAAAATTTAAGAATCAATTTACTTGTAATGGTTGGCTCTTTCCAAAACAGATGGACATAATCTAATAGAAATATTTTCAGTTGAAGCTTATCTAAGGTAGTGTCATTTTCATTAAAAAAAAAAAAAAAGCTTCCCATGGGCATGTTAAAATCACTTATTGTCAACAAGCATCTTGTATCTCAATCTTAATATGATTTAAAAACATTATTTTAAAAACTTAGGTAAATCTACTTGAAAATCCATGAATTCCCATGTTATATTTTTGAAACATGGGAACAAAGTTATCCATCAGTTACTAATTTACCATGTTTCTAGACAAAATAAATTTTGCCTTTTTAAATATCTGTTAGAACCATTTATAAATAGATATAATATTGATAGTATTAAGGTATAAGATGATTACATATTCTTGCTGATATCTTTTTAATAAACTTCTTAAAATTTTTATATTTTTGAGAAAAAACACACTGTTTCTGTAGAAAATGTAACATCTTATTTTCCTAACTGCAGGAACATTCTAAGTTAAATACTCATTTTCAGAAAGTTTTGATTGCTAAATCAGTACAATAAACATTACCTTAAAGGAACACATTCAAGACCTGTTTCTCCAGTGACATTTGAAACACCGTCTATATTGTGTGATACACAACAATTCAGAGAACAGCTCCTTCCATTTATATATAATAATCCCTCTATTGTATATTAGCTTAACATAAGATACTTTGCTTTAAGAACAAAATATTTTAGCTATTATTCTCTAATGGACACAGATTCTTGATTTTCATTTAATATCTGTCTATAATAAACCATGCATCATTTCATATGTAAGAAAGATTAAAACCCTAAAAACAAACAAGCAAAAAATGTGGAGAGGGGTTATCACAATAAAAAGGAAAAAAAATCTACAAATTGGTTTAAATTAATTAAGTTAAAATACTATAAACCAAAGTATGTCCTTTGTCTAGCTTGATTAGGTCAACTCATAAACCCAGTTTAAAAAACAATTTGCTCCATTTTTCTAGCAAAAGAGAAAAATGAGGGCAAGTACAGTATAGGAGAATTTTTAAATGAGACATACTGACAGATTATAATATGGTGTCTCTTCAGATGACGTGGTGTTTTGACTGCTTGACTGAAGAAGGGCTATAATTTAAATGCCATTAAAGACACATAAGCTCTAGCATGGAGACAGGAATACTGTAAAATTTTTTGGTCTGTAGTCACAATGCAGATAAAATTGTTCCTTTGATCTTTCTATGCCAAAGCCTGTTGTCCAGAAGGGAAATGTCTTTGTGCTTCTGTCTTAAGCTAAGACAGATTTCATTTTTCATCTAAGTCATTTTGTTAACACCACATAAAAAGTAAAGTGTATTTTATCAGCAGAGCTTAGTTTTCTTTCATTGTTATTTTAGGTTACTTTATGACTACGTAGTGCTCAAAAAATGTGCTCAAAATACACACATCTGGGTTTAAAGTGACTAGACTCTAATTCCAAAAGTCTTGATGTGTACAGTTTACTGGCATTTGTATCTTAGGAATTAAGTGCATTGTTGTTTTCTTCTCTTCTTCTATACATGTTTCTTAAAGAGGAAGGACATATTTTGCTTATAAGACTCAGCAGAACATAAGCATACATTTGACCTCCGTGAGGAAACTCACCAGCTAATAATCTGCAATAAAATTTATGCTTCAACCATTTGCAAAATCACAGTAAATTCTCTCCTGAGCAAGTCTCCTAATTATTGAAAACTTGTGATATGTTAACAATTTTTTAGCTTTAAATTCTAAATGTGTATGTTACATTTTAAGGGGAAATATGATCTGGGAGATGTTCATATTGGATTCATTATGTCCTGTTCTTTGGAAAATCTGACAAAGGGAATCACTCGTTGTGATTTGCACATAGTCTTGGTAGCTCATTGTAAATTTATGTCAAAAACAAATATTGTTTTTAGACCCCAGTATGCCAGTGATAGTTTCCAGAATCCAGTAAACTTTAGGTCTTAAGCATTTACATTTTGATTCTTTTAATTTTAAAAAATGAGAGAGAATTTTAAAAAAATAGATCCCGAGTTAAGAATATTTTTGCCAAGATTGAATTTAATATTATATAAATATCATTTGTTTCTGTCCTCTATTCTCACGCTTGGGAACTATTTCCAGTTTCTTGTCTGGGTGGAATTTTGGGGATGATTGAAGCAGTATATTTAAAGGCCAAAAATCATATTTCTCTTCTGTCAAATTTTACTATCTTGACAATAAACTGCTAATCTTGATCATAAACTACTGAAGTCAGGTTGGAAATAGTTTAAAGGTGAAACATCGTATGCACAAATAGTATTTATTTTTTCTTTCTTGATACATTTTGTTCTATCATGACATAACAAAATTCTGAAAGTCAACTTTATGATTGACAGGTTTTTTTTAGAAAATTAAGTTATTTAAGAAATGAAAGAAAAAGGAAAAAGCTTATTCAGCACTATTTCTGGTGCAGATCACGCTCAAAGGACGATTCAAACGCACCAGGCTTTTCTGCGAAACACCCATCAACAAGCAAAGTGACAACCAAAGCTTGTAACTGAACTCTTCGTTAATGCTGTTCTTCTAAATATTTCAGAGAGTGGTTTGTATTCAGTAGAAACGGAGGCTTCTTTTGTTGCCTCTCCCAGTGTGGGGACGAATGGAGAGGTTTCTGTTAAAAAGTCTTTGCCTAGCTTTTGTTGTTGCCCATCGGTGGCATATTATTAGTACAGACTCTAGAGTGTAACCTCCCTGAGAACAGTGTCCTATGCATTCTTCTTTGCATCTCCCCCAGAGCTCAATGCATGTGTCCCTTGACAGAAGTCCCCACCTGCTGGATGGCGCACCTGTGCCTCTTTTGTGTAGATGGATTCCTTGACAATGAAAAGTACATCACTGGCACATTACCCAAACCCCTGCAAAACATAAATGATGTGTAAAAACACCATCATATAAAAATAAGTCTGCTTTAAAATTTTGAAAATAAGGCATCTGTCTATGACTGTCTAGGAAGAACCCAAGGTTGATAGAGAATTTCCTATTTACTCAGTGCATGTTGATGAAAAGTGAATTATAGTTAAGATAACAAGAAGGGCAAGAGCATGAATGGCAACAAAAAACTACCCTAGGAATACACTGAATATTTTGCATCTGATTTTGAAATGGTTTTTAAAAAAATTCATGTCAACAACTTTCTGGAATCCATAATTGCTAATGGTTATAAGTATCAGCCCCAGGCAGATTGCCTAGCAAGATTTTCTGGAGCAGTGAAGGTAAACAAACCAATAACTATGCAAACAAATAGTGCTTTTATGGTTATTTAAACACCCGGTATACACTGGAGTATTAAAATACTAGGAGAAGGCACAATAACTTCTGGTTATCACGGGAACAGTGGATAAAATGGACAAAATACTTAAGCATACACGGGATCAATATCACAGGGAATTTATTATAAATCCAGTGTAAAAATATTTCTAACCAGAAGGGAATATCAGAGATTACAGTCACTAGAATAGAAGACATATATAATTATTTTAAATAAATAATTATGAGAGAGATTGAGATTTAATCACTTATGAGTATAAAATTCCAGAAGAAGTAATGAAGCAAAAAGAAAAATTAAATTAAATTGGAGATTAAGGCAAATGAAAATATACAATGTGGGATATTGTTATATTTTGGGTGTATTACAGGAAAGAGGAAAACTTTAGTAAAATTTGTAAATTAAATAAAAATCATATGTCAATATATTTTTGCAGAGTTATGCTCTGAATGACAGCAATCCTCAACCTGTTCCATGCAAACCAGTTTAGCTTCAAGGAGATCCCTGGTAATAATTTTGATTAATAAGGTAATTGTAGGGTGTTACTAAAATCCATTTCATTCTTAATTTGATGGGTAAAAAAAGCACTAATGCTCTTATAATGAAGATAACTATGATTTGTAGCCATTTTAGAGATAAATTAACAGTAAAACAACACAGTAGTTATTTCTTTTGATTCTTTTTAAGGAATAAAAGCATTTTGAATAAACAATATTATAATTTTACTGGCTCAAAAACACGAAATAGTTTCAGACATTTAGTGAAGATAAAACACAATTGTGTTTGTCCAATACTAGTAATTCTGCACTACTTTTGGAGATCTTTTGATTTCGAGCATATTGATAAGGATCCGAAAGTCTCTGTTAAGTGAGGCCCTACGTGAACAAACACAAGGCATGATGATTCTCACAATACTACTCTAATACTCTAATACTATGCTAATACTAACTAATACAATTTCTAACTTAAATCGATCAATTCTCTTCCAAGGATTTAGATAGGAGCATGTCTTTGGATAAGCCTATCTCCATGCTGATTACTTGAGAAAATTATGGCAGAGGCGAAACCACCAAATACACTACGGAAAATAGTGTGATTATGAACAAAATCAGGTTTAATTCTCTAATAAAGTGTGCAATGTCTAACATGGCTAACTTTGGACTATGACCACAATGAACAGTCATCTATCATGAAGAAAAAGACAAGCTTCCATATGTGTAAGTGGTTCAGAGTGTGACAAGGTACACTTTGGTGTATGGTTCCAAACTGCGGTTGGTACAAAATAGTGTGTTCTCCAATATCCAAGCTCCTTAAACAGCCAGAAAATATCAAAACAATTAGGGCGCTTTGGAATGTGTAGTCAACTTCCTGCTGTCGAACAGGAATCACAGCTGCTACTGTAGCAGTGGGTTTCCAGATGTCAAGGCTGTAAGGATAGTGAGGTAATTGCAGGAAGGAAGGGATACAATTTTGTTATCACAGATTACCCTCCCCTTTGAAAACCATGGACACGGCATCAATGTCAATGCTTCGGATGTGCACATTATGAACTCGGTCTTCATGCAGAAGTGTCTCCACATTGGTACATTTGCTTCTGTGGAAAAGGATGGGCCAGAATTATTCAAACGGGTGGGAAACGAAGAGTGGGTGCTCTCAAAGCACTCTATTGCTGGTTTTATAAAGCATCTGTAAAGTGTTAATAGGCGTTATCAGCTAAAGTTGGTCTTCTAAGGAGGAGAGCCAGACAGCAAGGTTTAACTGTTGAGTGTTCCTGAACTACAGAATTAAGAATAAAAATAAAATGTTTGGACACAGATTAATTAATCAACAACTCTATTTAAGGCTGGATGTGATGATTAGTGACTGAGCAGAGGAAACTGGATGATGATTTTCCAGTATTCAGCTAAAAATAACTCCTTTCTCAGCTTCCCCTGCTGTGTTGTCAAAGGCTAGAAGTTATCAAAAAACTCCATAAACTTTTATTCCAAAGCCAGAATCAAAGGGCTATTTTGGCATACCTCACCGGCAAAACCGGTACATGTTTGCTCACAGGTCACTGAGATTACTTGAAAAAAATTCAACAATTTCTTGCTTTTCTGTCTAAGGTCCTCAGTTATTATGCTGAGTGTGGAACATTTAGTGCTTTTTGTAAATGCACATGAACAGCTGGTGCCTTGGTTTACCTACAAACAAGGCAGGATTGAAAATAGTATCTGAGAAGTGGTCAGCTCTGGATTTATTCTACCAGCTACGAAGCTAAGAGGCTTCTCATTTCCCTCACAGAAACCCAACCCACTGAAACACGAAGCTTTTCATGGTTTTTGTGGCCAGGTGTATGTTATTATTGACTCACACTGAGCTAACAGCAGTCAGCTAACTCAGACATAAATCATACGTGCACGTCTCCCCCATTCTCCAAGAATTTTGGAGTTAAGACAAAAACTTTGTGTCTGTTTGTTAAACTTGGCCTATCATTTCTGACTAAGGAACACCTGATTGCACAACTCCAGAGAGTACCATTTACATCATCGTCTAGATCGATGTGTCTCCTGAAGTTGTGCAGTGCACAGCCTATGTAACTGTAGGTGATAGCCCTGCATGCCTTTGAAAAGACTGTTTTGAATCCTGAATAATTTATTCAGTATAATAGATGTCCTCTAGTTTAATGCCATCTTAAATTTAATAGGACCTTGCCAAAGTTCAAATAGAAGCATTGAGTTAGTAGGGTCGTGCTGTACATTTTTAAGCTGTGAAATATATAAAGGCAAGAGCAATTGCATACTTTGGGAGGGGGGACACTGAGTGTCAAGAATGATTAATTCTTTTCTGGCAAGTGGAAAAAAGATGACTAAGGAAAAAATATGAACAAAATATTGATAACTAAGTGTTTGCTAGTGTGGGAAAATGAACTTTTACTTTGTAAGCAGGCATTTTAAAAAAAAGGTTTTTAGCTCATTTAAATCCCTGTTTGGGTGTAGTTTTATCAGTTTTCTTTTCCTTTTAAGGTTTCCTGTCTTTCGATGCTGTGTGAAGAACTTTTATTAAAAACATCCACTGTCATAAGTCATTCTTTCCAGTGACAAAGCTGATTTGGTCTACTGCCGATGAGTAAACTGAAATTTATATAACTCCTTTAACGTATTTATATTTAAAAAGCCTTTCCCATTTTCAATAAAGAGAAAATTACCAAGCACACTAAGAAGTTAGATCAGAAACTAAACATGTTTCTAGAGCCATGGGCCTTTCTGGGCGTGGATCACCTGAGCACTTGCAAGAAATGCAGTTCTCAGGCCTTGCCTATTGAATCAGAAACCCTGGGCTTGAAACCCAGCAATCTATATTTTAACACGCTTTCCAAGTAATTCTGATATAGCAAACGTTTGGGAAATTTTGACCTAGAAAATGTGTGATAAAATCATCCTTTAGTAATGAAGTTGCAAGAAATAGTGACATAGTGCATTGGTAAAGGAAATTGTATTTTTAATTTCTACATATTTTCCATAAAAATGTTTTACTGCTTTTAAAATTCAAAACAATTATAAGTCCTCATATCCACTTTTCTGTTTATATGTTACTAGGGAAAACTTCACTGTCGATTAAAAAAAAAAAAAGCACTGTTACTCTGAGTTCTTCAGAAAGAGAAAAACTATAAGCATAACTCTATCTTATAATTTTGTTACTACAAGTTGGAGCTATAAGCCTTCCAAGTTTTATGTCTAACTCTTGGCATTATAGATTCATGGGTATATGTGCAGTGATGATCCAATTCCTGCTAGAAAGGAACTCAGCCCATATCTATTCTTAGTGTACAACTCAAGGTCTGTAAAAGGCAAACCTGTTATCTTATCTTTCATGAATTCAGAGATTTTTTTTTAAATCTCAAGTCAGAAAAATATAATAAAAAACAAATATTGGTTATATTTAAATTTTAATGCGTCCTTACCATTAGTAGAGGGCCTTTACGTAGGTGATCTTAGAGAGCTTTGGAAAAAGCACATGAATGCCATCAAGAAGGAAGGGCAAATCAGCTCAGTTTTCCCAGGTGCTCACTGGGGAAGCCGCACGCATTCATGATACATTTATAATTGTATACAAAAGCTAAATAAAACATAATTTAATATATTGAAATCATTCATGTAGCTTTTTTGTTAAAGCTAAACCAAACTAAGACCAACCAAGGCTTAAGGACTTCCACAGTTTTTAGAAGACTAATGGATCAATAGTATTAACACATTTTTTTTCCTGTGGTCTAAAACTTAGAATTCCTTGCTTCCTGCATATTTCTCTTTTGATGACTTGCTCCTTAGACGTCCATGTAGTTTATTTTTTTCCCTTTCTTATCAATATATTTCCACCAAAAAACCTCAAGTCCCAAAGACATATCAAGTTGATAATTTTCTACCACCTCGTTGTTAATTTAAAAAATAGTTGATAATCCGTAATTTAATTACATGGCTATCAGCCCATTTTGATGATGATTTCCCAGGTTCTGTGCAGATTTTCTTCTTTTGTTTTCAGTATTTTGTGCACCATTCCAGGGAGATAGTGCTTTAGTACATGGAGAAAGCCAACATCTATGGAAAGCACAATGAGGGCCACTCTCCTGCTATGATCAGCTCCATGAAGAATTATCTGGTGGGGTCTTAGTTTGTTTCCTGCTGCAGAAAGTTACGTCTGAAAATGTATTGCTATATTTAACTATAATATACAAGAAAAAATTTTTCATGTCCAATCAGAGGCAAACATATTTTGCATTAATTTACCTGGCTTACATTGCAAGTTTTCAGGTATGGCACAAAGTATGAGCTCACCTTCAATATCTCTTGTAATTTGCGTACTTTTACTACAATATTTAATGTTTCAAGTAATGAGTGTACCATTGAGATTCCCATTTTTTTGTATCCTGCAGAAACATTTGCATTATAAACCACTTCTTCATTTAGTACATAAGAGTACTCTATAGACAATGTCTATTAAAGGTAACGCAAAAAACCAACATAACTCATTTTCCCTTGAGATAAGAGAAGAAATGAAAAATGTCTAGACATGCGGTTCTCAACCAAAGGCAATGTCTGGTAATGTCAATGTGGTGAGAGAGGAATGCTCCTGACATCTGGTGAGTAGAGGCCAAGGATGCTGATTAAAAATGTTACAATGCACAATGCCACAATATACGATGTCCAATGCCGAAGAATTATCTGGTCCAAAATATCAATAGTGCCTCTATCGAGGAACCCTGGCCTAGAGAAGAATTAAGTCCTATTTAGTTAATACGAGTTGGTCATAGTTATTACAATTTCCATGATACCCACTGGAGAAATAAAAGACTTCCATCATGGCCGTATAACTATGGAACATGAATCAAATTCCCTTTTCTTGCACTCAAAATGTCTACATCTACACTAGCCCTCAAGATCTGATGAGAGTTCTTCTCAGTGGAGAAAATATGGCTAATTATTATAGACCAGCATTGAATCCTCTTTTACAAGCACTGGCATTTTGCGTTATGTGGTACACTGCTTTGTGTGAAAGTTCAATTTTGTTAATCAACTCCTTTTCCTGAAAATGTTATTTACTTAAAATAAACATCATCTTGAAAAACTAAGCAGTCACTTTGCTATCTGTATAATTACTGTTCCTAACAAGATTTTCACTTACATTTCTTTTGTTTCTAAATTTTCTTTATGATTGAAACACTATCAATCAAGTATTTTATGAAGTTGATAAAATACTAAAGCACAGCCCAGTTTCTAAATGAAATATATTCTTCTTTTAAAAAAAAAAGATTTTATTTATTTATTTGACAGAGAGAGAGAGAGAGATAGCCAGCAAGAGAGGGAACACAGGCAGGGGGAGCGGGAGAGGAAGAAGCAGGCTCCCATCGGAGGAGCCTGACGTAGGGCTCGATCCCAGAACTCTGGGATCACACCCTGAGCCAAAGGCAGACGCTTAACGACTGAGCCACCCAGTCACCCCTAAATGAAATATATTCTTGAGCCATAAACCTTTCAATGTGTCTTTCAGTAATCCCTACAATAGCTCTGAAAATGTTTTCTCAAGTATATGTAATGACTTTTTCCTTTGTCAGCCAAAGGATGTTTCTAGGCTTTTGCTAAAGATGCTATTCAAATTGTGCAACACAAAAATTAACAATGGGCAAATATTGTTGTGCATATATAATTTATCTGGCAATATAAATAGCAGATTGGGAATACTGTATTTTTGTGTATTCTGATTTGAATTTTCATTGAGTTAGATCTTTGGCACTATCTGTAGAAGGGGCAGGTGATACACGGCTGCATTTCCTTGTACTTGAAGATTCTAGAAGAGGTAGTTTTACGTGAAACCTAATTATCTCTGCAATGTTGGATCAAAGATATCTTTATTAAGAATACACATACCACACACCTACAAACTCTGATGTCAGCCATGGATTTCTTCATTAAGACAAGATATAGCAAACTCAAATTTTATAGATTAGTCCATGAAAGTACCAAGAAAAATAATCATGTTCATCCTCATTTGTTCTGATTTCTCACACTTTTTTGGCTAAGGGAATTAAATTTTTCCATAAGTCTGTATTCGTTATATTATCAAGCTCCATATTTTACATATTATTATTTAAATTATGATAATCATAGAGACAATTAAGAGCTTGATGCTATCTAACTAAATTTGAAGTCCTTAAAACACAAATTAAAATTAAACCTGAAAAGTGCCACAAAATTGTTGTTTAATTGGAAAAAAAGTTATGTCACTTAGATGTGTCCTCAATGATTTGGGACTGAAACGTATGCCCTGAATAAGTAGCAAGTAGCATTTAGTTATGGAAACTGAAAACAACCTAAGTATTACCACTTCATCAAAATGTTCATTTTTAACTGAGGACATAGCCATCTTTTAAATATTTGCATCAGAAAATGCTTAGAACTAAAAAGTTAGACAAACTATAATTTCTTAGATATATCTAGACTTGCATTTTTAACCTTAAGGCAGTGTGGCAGGCTTTTTAAAGCTCAGACATTCCACTTGTTTACTTTACAAAAATACTCATTTCCAGTAACATCACCACACATACTTCTATGTGATGTTCCCAACACTAATCTGAGTAAATATTTCTCTTTACTTTTTTTTTTTTTTTTGGAATGCCTTGATATCCTAGAAAAACTAGAAAGTCAGCTTAGGGGTATAATTAAAAATTTAAAAGCTTTGTTTAATAAACATATTTTTTGGTATGTATAATATCTTGTTTTTTTTTAACATTAAGCTTATTCCGTCTTCAAGAGCAAACTGTATTTTCTATAGGATGCCACCAATGCCTCTAATAATAGGGGCTAGCTGTGTATCTAGGGTGGATTCCCCCCCCCCACTTCTGCCAGTTCTTATGGGAATACTCATAAATGAAAAAATAAGAGTTTATCTTATGCTTTTTAAGAACACAATGTTGGTAATGGAAAAAGAACTTCTGAATTTCCAACCCAACTTCTGAAATAACTTACCTTCTTTTCTTCTGGGCAATCCTTTTTGTTCTGGTTAAAACTATAGAACTGTGAGTAATATATAATCAGAACACAAAAAAGTCAAAAGGGGCTTGTACTTGTATACAAAAATGAAGTTCATTTATATAGATAATTTGAGCTGGTTTACGTATTATAATATATAGACATCAGAGGATATATTAACAATGAAAGTAAGTTTTCCTATATAAATAAAATCCCCAGGCAATTTCAATATATATCATCAACTATTGAGTGATAGCTATATTTTACTACATACATATTTTAATGATTATATCTCTTCTCAAACATTTGTAGCCAGTTTCTGGGAAAATATTTTCTTTGTCTAAATATATGCAAAACTAAAATTAAACCAATGGCATTTATACACAAGTAGAATGACTTAGAACAGATTATTTCCTGGGCTTCCTTTTCTTCATTTCAATATGAGAGCTGTATTACAAAATTTCTATGCTTTCTCCCAACTCTCTGATTCTGTTAATTCCAATAAAAATATAAGGGTAAGGCCAAATTGTGGAATGAAATTCCCAAGATCATAGTGAATATTATGTAGGCTGGACAGACATCTATATTTCTCATAATTTTATAAGTGATCCTGTCACTATAATAATTCATTCTTCAAATTACTCCATCTACAAATTGGATTGCCTGACACCCATATGTGCATACACGTTCTTTAAAACCATTTCTAGGGAGGGGCTTTTTCTGAAAATCAACAGACAGATCATGTTCAAGAACGAAGTATTCTCTGGCCAAATGAAGAAGCCTTTTGAGATGCAGCGTCTCCTTTTAAACCATGTTCTCTGTTTTCTAGGTGCACAGAGCATGAGATGGTAGTCAGAGACCAAGCAACTAGGGTTAAAAAATAAGGTTTAAGAAATATATATATAGGGGCGCCTGGGTGGCACAGCGGTTAAGCGTCTGCCTTCGGCTCAGGGCGTGATCCCGGCGTTATGGGATCGAGCCCCACATGGGGCTCCTCCGCTGGGAGCCTGCTTCTTCCTCTCCCACTCCCCCTGCTTGTGTTCCCTCTCTCGCTGGCTGTCTCTATCTCTGTCAAATAAATAAATAAAATCTTAAAAATATATATATATATATTTATTTATTTATATTTATATGACAGTGGGAGGAAGGAAAGTAACAGATGGCCCTGTCAAAGACAGGGATGGGATCAAATGGAAGTGGAAGACATGGGTGTGGGAAAGAGGGAAGCCGGGACAACCAGGAAAGGGACCCAGCAAGGGATGCCCATCATTTAGCGCATCTTTACCACTAGAGGCCTGATTCACTGCTATATTTTGAAGTGTCTTCTTCCCAGACTCTATGCTTAAGTAGCCATATCTTTAAACTGCCTGACTCCAGCAGCTGATGCGGTTGCCACCACAGAAATAGAAATTACAGCTTTCAACCCTTCATTTTATCCCTCTTACCTATAATCCTCTAGTTCCAGTCTGTCTGACCACTTGACAAAGTTTTTCGGTTTTTTTTTTTTTTTTTCGGTTGGGTTTTGTGTGTGTGTGTGTGTTTTGTTTTTTTAATTACTGCAGCTTTGTGGGACCACTTAAATATGCTTTACACACAGAGAACAGTAGATAGCCCTGAAAACTTGATGAGAAAAGAAAAAATCCTGCAGGGAGGAAAAATGGCACAGAGGGCCAAAAGTAATGTTCCTCATAATCGAGATGGTCATGTGTGTCATTCTCAGCCATCATTACCTGGAGGTCTTTCTTGAAAAACTGCTAAGATTCTTTATAGATTTTACATAAGGATTTTCCCCCCCAAAGGCTCACTGGTCTATTTTCACATGTGTGTTGTTTGGCTAGGTCCTTCAAAGGCTTCAAGCTTACTTTTATATTTAAAGAGGGTAAAGATGAAGGCTATTATTTGAATACAGTATTGCATTCAGTGGCATCAAGATGCTTATTATAACTGTCCTGGCGAGGCGGTCAAAGCGACTCATGGCTCCCAGTACCTTCTAATGTGTATTTAGGTGTCCCGTTGGATGGCTTGCCTTAGTGATGTGGCATATATTTGATGAAAGGACAGTAAACAACATCAATTATAAAAGACAATCCGCTAATGAGAGGAAGAAAAGGAAGAGAGAGAGAGACTGGGGAAAAAGAAGAAGAAATTATCTGTAATGGAAAGAACAAAGCACTGCAACTGAATTAAAAGAAATGTCATACCTTAATCATGTCCTAATTTTAGGGCACGACTGTACTCTTCTTTGGAGACATAACATATTTCTTCAACTTTTGTGGGACTGTCATTGAAGATGAAGATCAAACTGCTTTCAGTTTCCTTTATGGATTCGTTACAAATTTTTCCAAGATCCCTGCACAAAACAAAAAGAGATATTAAATGAAACTCAGGCCATGCTAAGCAAATTAGCTAAAATTGATTTTTGTCCTCTTATGGGGATGTTTTCCAATCCAACAATCCAGAGAGATCTGCCAACTTCTCATGTCCTAAATTTTTTCTTTTCTAGGGCTACTAATTTGGCCCTAGAAAACATTGTCTGGGTTTCCCCACCATAAAATGTCTTGTCAAGTAAAAACCAGAAACCCCTGAAAAGATAAAACAGAAAAGCTTTGGCTACCTTTGCTATGCTAATTAGTTATAAGGATTCGTTTTCCTTTGGATGTATTTCCCATGTTTAAAAAGGTTTTAAAATATTACCTACCATTAGTACAACTGATGGATAAATCTAGATTTTATTACCAGGCATATTAAATATATTTGCTTTGTTTTTCAACATCTAATTTCTCTATAGAGACTAATGTATCTAAATAACGCAATGTTATTTCTGTATCATTATTCTAGTCGATGATAGCAGTTGAATATTTAAAAAAATATATTGGATGTGACTAAAAGATGTGGTTTTCTCCATTCCAATTAGGTTAAATGAAGACAAGCACATTGTTATTTTCCTTTTTACTCTTAAATTGGGGAATCTTGGTATTTGGTTAAGAAATTACCATAAGAAACACTGTTTAGAGTGTGTAAGTTTGCCAGTCTTCTTAGGTTAGACATATGTATTCTCTCTTCAAGAATACATTTCTGTTAAAAGGTTATCAATATTTTTCTCAATATCTTCCATATGACAATATGCTTTCTTTTCATAATTTTCTTCTTTGTTCATCGGTACCTGAGGTGATGCTCAAGGGGCTGCCGAGGAAGAGGCATGAGTGACCCTGTTGGGGGGCACTGCTAGGAAGCGTATTGAAAAACTTCACACACTCTCCACTGCTGTTCTCAACTCTTCCGAGGCCAAGGCAGTGGGCTTGGCAGTGAGGGGTGGGGCCTAGGGTAGCTCATTTTCTGTTCGGGGTTTGGGACGGACGCCGATTCACTTCGGCGCACTTAGCCTCTGTGCGCAACCGCTTAGCAGAAACATGACTAAGGGGCGGGGTGGGGGGGGGGAGAAAGTTACTATAAATATGTTACATATACTTAAGAAATTTGAGATGGCAGAGTATCAGATTCAAAGTTATAGAAACATCCGGAAATGTGTACATCAATTAACCGGTCCGTGGTGTGGTGATTGCATCGCTTTTGCCTGATTTATTTTACTGAATTCACCGGAGACTTCCTTTCTCCATTAATGACATGGGGGTGTTCTTCATACTAAACTTTAAAGTTTTAAAACACAACAAAAGTTTTACACTCTCTTCCCACTGTGCACACATGTATGTTAGCATTTTGGAGCCAACACTGCCTTTGTGGATTAATCACTCCCCCCCCCCCAAATTTCCTATGATTGACAAAATTCCTCATATTCTACAATGGGAAATGGGGCTCAGAGACTCACTAAACTTACAGGGGCTGAAGACGCATAAGTAATTATGCTCCCAACTCTCAAATACGTGGAACACTCCCTTTGATAGCAAATAGATGAATGCTTTGAACATTTAGGCTATTTTTAATAACCTAATTGAAATAGTGGTTTTATTAATTAATGTTATGAATATCTTGTTCACAGTGCTGTATAGTATTTTGATTAGATTGGAAAGGATAGCTAGAATGTTTCCTGACAAGAATATTGTTGTGGGAATAAAGAGTTTGTGTAAAACATTTTAGTGGTCATAGGATTTACCTAATATTCTCATTTTTCCTCTCAGTCATCTCTTATAAGATTATGAAGTACTTGGTTAGTTTCTTTTCTTTCTCTCTCTGATATTCCTATTGACTAAAGGAATTTAAGAACTGTGGGAGCTTGAAAGGGAGAGGCAGAGTACAGAATGTGTTCTCAATTTTTAAAAACTTTATTGTAATTTTTTAAAATTAAAATATTCCCAGTGCACTTTCTTGGTCTCTAACCCCTGACAGCTACTATTAATTACCTTTTAACCTGTTAATGGTCTAACACTTTTCAACATATATTAAGCCCATTCCAAGTATTCTGCAAATAATGAACCTATCTATTAAGAACAGGATGCTATTGAAAGGAGTGGGATGGGACTGTAAGCAGGCTCAATTTGAGAGAGAAGAAAACATAGTCAGTGAGCTCTTTGGTCATAGAAATATTTGGGGGGCAGTCTCCTCAGGTAAGGGTAACAAAAGCTAAAATAAACAAATGGGATTACATCAAACTAAGACTTTTTTCAAAGCTAAGGAAGCCATCAACAAAACAAAAGGGCAACTACTGAATGGGAGAAGATGTTTGAAATCATACATCCGATAAGAGGTTAATACCCAAAATTATAAAGTATGTGCAAACTTCATATTAAAAACAACAACAACAACAACTCTACAACCTGATTTTAAAAAGGGTAGAGGACCTGAATAGACATTTTTCCAAAGAAGACATACAGATGCCCAACAGACACGTGAAAAGATGCTCACCATCACTAATTATCAGGGAAATGCAAATCAAAACCACAATGAGACATCCCCTCACACCTGTCAGAATGGCTATCATGAAGAAGGCAAAAGACAGCAAGTGTTGATGAGGATGTGGAGAAAAGGAAATCCTCATACAGTGTTGGTGAGAATGTCAACTGGCGCAGCCACAGTAGGGAGATTCCTCAAAAAATTGAAAATAGAAATACATATGATCCAGCAATTCCATTCCTGGTTAAGTATCTGAAGAAAATAAAAGCACCAATTCAAAGAGATGTACCTCTTTTTCATCACAGCATTATTTACAACAGCCAAGATATGGAAGCAGCCTGTGTCCATCCACAGATGAACAGATAAAGAAGATGTGGTATGTATCTACAATGAAATATTACTCAGCCATAAAAAGAACGAAATCTTGCCATTTGCAACAACATGGATGGACCTTTGGGGTATTTTGCTAGGTGAAATAAGTCAGACTGAGAAAGACAAATACTGTATGATTTCACTTATATGTGGCATCTAAAAAACAAAACAAACAAAACAAAACAGAAACAGATTCATTGATACGGGAAATAAGCTGTTGGTTACCAGAGTGAGGAGGGTTTAGGAGGTTAGCAAAATAGGTAAAGGGGATTAAAAGATACAAATTTACAGTTACAAAATAAATAAGTCATGGGGATGTGATGTACAGCATAAGGAATATAGTCAATAATATTGTAGTAATTTTCTATGGTGACAGATGGTAACTGAACTTATTGTGGGGATCATTTCATAATGTATAAAAATATCAAACCACTATGACATACACCTGAAACTAATAGGGTATTGTATGTCAATTATACTTCAATATTTTTTTAATAAATAAAAAGTGACCTCACAGTTTCTTTTCATATACAACTGAACTGGCTTTGCATGGTATATGAAGTTAAAGATATACAAACACCCACCAAAGTTAAAAATTTAAGAAGGCAGGGGAAGAAGCTTCTTCCCTTGCATGAAAAGATCATTTTAAGTTGAAACTTCGAACTTTCTCTCTCCCTTCTCTCTCTTCCTCTTTCTCTCTCCTTTTGTCTCTCTCTCGCCCTCTGTATATTTATTTATAATATCACTTGAAGATATGTTACAGATTAATTCCCTGATTCATTTTGTTATCTCTTCTTTTTTCCCATATTTCTCCTTTCATCCCTAAATGTTCTGCTGGCATGTATGAATTTAGGTAGGAAGAAAAGCATGAAGCATGACCTTCCATAGCAAATGATGATCTTCCTTTGTCTCCCAGTCTGAGCCTTTGCACCCACACACTGCCTGGCGTGTGGAGACCAACCAGACGGCCCTCACTGTTAGATGCCAGAAGGGACTGTGCAAGCCAAGGGCCCTGGGCTCACAAGCTAAAACTTGCATGCTTGGCAAGGCTCAGATGCCAAGGTTTGAATCTCTAATAAACCACTCACTGCCTCTCCAGTAATGATACCCTGGGGCTGCTGGGAGGGGATTCTTTTTATAGGAAACATACTCATAAGGATTTAATATTATCTTTCTGAACCCTTTGATTCAATAGGGTTTTTTTTTTTAACTTTCCCCCTTTATTTTGTAGACCCTGTGATGTGAGCCAGTGTTAATTCTTTATGCAACAGTAGTATGTAATCAACATCTCTCCACTGAGCTCAAGATTCTTTTTTCTTTTTAACCATGTGCTTAAAAAAATAAAATATCTTGCCACTGAATGTCTTTTTACAGACTGAAAAGACTTTTAGGTTAAACAACATTTGTTAGGCTTTGATGCAATCAAATGCAATTTCAATCTTCTTGAAATATTCAGCCTTGCCTCTCTAAAATTGCACATATGTGTCAGCTCTCAATTTTTTTCTCACTAGTGTTTTACACATGAAATCTATTTTCACTGAGAAAATGGAATCTTTGTGTCTTTGTCTCTCGGTGTGCTGCTTTCTGGCATGTTCTGGCAGGGGCTTTGACTATCGAGGCACTGGGGGAGGGGCCTGGCAGGCATTTGTCAGCTTTTCTTGCATCTGTAATTTCTGGCCACTCAGCAGTATTAGAGGGTCTTAGAAACCGGGTGGGGAGGGTGGGGGGAGAGCTTGTCATTGATGAAAGCCAAACTCCGAATAACTGCCCGATGTTAATGACCGAAGAGAGAGAGGAGAGTCTGAAAAACTTTTATTGTGCTTTAATGAAAAAGATTTTTTGGAAATGGCTAATTTATAAAATTGCACATGGTAACATTTTCAGATCTCAGTTTAGAAAGCCCCTGTCCATATTATGTTACCGATTTCATTGCTTTTAGCTTGGCAATGGTTCATGAAACTATTTTAATTTTCCACCAGTGGCTTCTGGTTATTTCTGCCCTTATTTCCTTGTAACATAACTGACAGCCCAATTAAACATCTGCATTTTTTAATCTGGACTTTCCTCCCATAACTATTTTGCTTTTC
This sequence comes from Ursus maritimus, assembly GCF_017311325.1. Classification (NCBI taxonomy): domain Eukaryota; kingdom Metazoa; phylum Chordata; class Mammalia; order Carnivora; family Ursidae; genus Ursus; species Ursus maritimus. The sequence continues at coordinate 98,868,106 of NW_024424452.1, forward strand.
TTCTAAAACTTCCAGATGTTTTGGCTCCTTTATGATTTTTAATGCATGCAAGTATATTTGCTCCTATTTCAAAGACAGAGAGCTAGATGGACTGACCATATGTTTCTATATTAAAAGCTTTGTAATACACCAGTAATAAAGTTGGTATTTTCGTCTCTTTGTGGATACACTTACATTAGAATGTATCTTATTGTTTTTTAGCACTTTACTATTTGAGTTGATCTTTGAAACATGTTTGAGTTCAGAATTCACACTGTGATATGTTAGTTAATTGCCGTGGCCGATGAAGAAAGTGTCCAACTCCGTTATCTCAGTATCTAGTAATAGGAATAGAAGCTGCTGTGATTTTATTTTTTAATTTCTGTCTTTTTTTTGGTGAGAGATAAGAAGTTGTAAGCTGTGTGAGACAACAATGTATTTTAACTCAGTTTCCGGCTTTGTACAGACATTAAAGGAATCATCAATATCTTGCCTTGAAGTATCTGGACAAGAGTTAAAAGAGTCTCTAATATATTTCAAGAAAACCTGTTTCCCATAATTAATAACAGGAAGCAGGATAAACAGACATTTGCTGACAAATGAAACTGAGACGGTAACATATACACAGAAACATGGGAAATGAAACAATGTAGCATTGTATAGTTACACCAGAGTGGCTCCATTTCCAGTACTTATGCAATACTCACATAAAACTCCAGAGTAAATGATCATTAATTTTACATTTCAAGGCGAATTCTGACCATTTAAACACATGCTTGTAGAGTGTAATAATTTCTCCCACTCATTAGTATTTGAAGTGATCTCAGGTTATTTGTATGTTTAACATTTAGGCAGAAAAATCATTTCTTGGAATACAGATTTTCTAGACAATCAAATATACGTGAAGGAAGATAATTAAAAAAAAAACATTGTTATGAGATTTTTAAAGGCTATTCTTACTGCAAACTTCTGGAAATGAGAACACCTAGCAGGATAATTTTTGTGTTGTAGGGTTGTTTTATTTGGGGCGGGAGGGGGGATATCATCATAAAGTCCCAGGCAAACTAAATGCAACAATCATTAATTAGACAGGCGCAAAGGATCACTGGGAACTTGACCCACTTGTGCTTGAAGCTTCAGACAAAGCTTCCCAGGGAAGTAATGTGTCTTTATCTTCCAATTGTATCATACGGTGGGGACTCTCTGATCTTAGTACTGACCTTGAAAGCAGCAAACTGATGTGATATGTGGTTTCCCTGCTTCTTAGAAATATTGAACTCAATGTGAATTTTTTTTTTTTTTTTCTTTTTTAACAGCATTAGCCACTTAATTTGCAGTTAATTTTTAGGTATAAATGGCGATCCTTTAAGTGACAATGTTTCATTACATTTTAAAGGTAATTAGCCATCCAAGAGCTGTTAAATGCAAAATTAAGCTTTATCAAATGTTTATTTCTGATTTTGCAAGATGAATCGGAAAATAAAGAATGATGGCAAAAGTGAGGAAATGTTTTTATGATGTACTATATTGCAAATTAAAGAATGTGTTTTGACTATTCCAGTGTAATAAAAAGAAACACAAACTGTGTTACATAGCCAGAGTTATGTGCTTTCCTGGTAAGCACCCAGTAAGTGACAGCTTAAGACTAGAAAAATGAGAATGGAAAGTGCCCTGGGTACCAGGGTCAGAGGTGTTTGCCCATGTGTAATATACGCCCATGTAACTGAACTAGGAGCTAAAAGCCAAATTAATTCTTTTCATAGCAAAATCTGCAGTAAGTATAAATTTAAAGCGGAGGGGTTATACTCAGAGCTGATTGGGTCTAATTAAAAATAAATATGAATTTTCATATTTTATATATACATGGATGAGGAAAAGAAGTATGCCACACTTTATCTCCACAATCTTATATTCATTGTGGAATTTGAAACCCACAAAATGAATATCTTGAATTTAAAGAAAAAAATAAATTGAAAAAATTATCAGGGCAAAGCTTTGTTAATTGCAAGGGCAAGTAAGATATTTTCTAAGCTGTAAAATGTAATAAGTTTGTAGAGGAGCAAGAAAAGTGTATACAAATTTAAAATTATTAAATTTAAAGCATATTTATGTGGATTTTTGTTAAGTACAGGGCAGACAACATACGTTAATTATTAGGAGTATGTCAGTCATTCGGAATATTTTCTGTAAGAAAAACATAAATTAATAAGTCCTAAATTACAAGAAATGCCATCACAGTTCTCTTTTGTTAGATCCTTAGAGAAAGAAAAGCCCAGCTAGTTTAGTACTAGGTTATGCCATTAGCAAATTGATCCTTTGAAAAATATAAAATGTTTTTCCAAAATTCTTAGGTAAGGATCTTCTTGGAAGACTTTTAAGTATAAACTACAAACTTTTAATTATTAACCATAAATTTTTATGGAAACAATGAAGATAAACTTAGAAATAAGAATGTTCACAGGCAAATTCATTATTGTACGCATTCATGTCATAATATGTAAAGTAGTTCTTGGAAGAGGTTCTTCCTAAAGATCACATGGGTAATACGAGTTACATTGTTCAAAGAAATGATCCCAGAGCCACCTAAGATCTGGTTACACATATTTCTCAGGTAGATTAGGTTGACTAGCATTACCAATGCCTGGCAAGAATAACTTTCCCTCCCTTTCTTTGACTCCATCAAAGCACAATGTACTAGTTTTTAGATGAACCTGACAGGGAAAATTTGGTGTATTTATTAAGAGAACAACAGTGAGCTCTGCACATAATTACCATAGTCAGTAAGCCATCTTGCTTATGTAGGAAAGGACTAACTAAAATTCCATCACCTGAAAATGCTATTTGGAAGGAAAAAAATATTTTGGATCTGAACCTCAGTATTATAGTGGGCTTGGAGCAATATTTTGATCAAAGAGCTAAAATAGGTAAAGCAAAGAAAGACTTGTATAAATTTTCTAATAGTAACGTCTTTTGGTTCAAGTGGTTTGTGCATGGTATGTGAATTTCACTCTTCTATTTGTTTATCATATAAATGTATGTTTGATGGCTTCTCTGTCACACTGTTTTCCAGCTTTTATTTGCTTTTTAGGAAACTGCCTCAGGAAACACTGAAAATCTATCTCCTGACTTCTGTCTTTCCCTCTTTTATTTTTACTTATGTATGTATTTATTTATATATGTAGTCCTTTGTAAATTTTCTCTAAAAGGTATTTCAAAGAGATAAAACATGGATATGAATGGAAGGTGGCAAAATTATTTTTTGACTGCTTGATGACTCTGGCCTTCTAACATCTTTAGTAGCTCCTGTGGTCTACCTGATACCTAGCAAATTTCCAATAGGAGCTAGAAAATTTCTGCTGTGACTGTCGGGTGTGAGCTGGGCAATTTCCATTCACAACGTTGGCTGAAGAGGTAGCAAACAGTTGGGGTATTGGTACAATTCTCTAACAGAGGATTAAGCAGTTTCAACACCTCCCTCCCGGCTCCCTCTTCAGCCTCACTGTTATCATCAAACAACTCTGAAACTATCCCATACTTCTTAAACAAGAAAATTCTTCCAAACTTCGGCCAGGTTTCTGGAGCCCTTTTTGTCTTGCATTTTTGTGTGCTTGAGTTAGCCCACCCCAAGATATTTCCTATCACTGCTGTCTTTCTAAGCATGCACCCTGCAATATAGGCCAAACCTATGGATGGGAAACATGTTATTTGGTTAATAATGTGCTAGCAGCTGAGACTATTAAGATTGAAGAGCTGTTTTTAAAAACCCTAGCATGAATAAATGATGGTTGCAATGGCACTTGCATTGAAGCAACAATTAAAATTTTATTTGTAGTATAAATATAGGTCAGGACTGGACCTGTACATGGTCTATAAATACCAGGAATGCTGATTCTTCCGTAATAAACAATAGAACATGCCTAAGATATAAAATCAACCTTTTTAATTTTTTGCCTTATGATAAGTGCAAATGGTGAATGCCATTTAATTCATATTTAATTCATATTATTCTTCTTTCATTTTCTTTTCCTGCCAGTTACACATAGTACTCCTTCAAGGAAAACCAAATTCGCTTTGCTAGATAGGAAATTAATGTTTATAAATTTTAATTTAAAGTAAAAAAAAAGTAAAAAGTAAAAAAATAAAGCAAGTAAAAGCATAAAGTTTGTCTTGGTAGCTTAACAGGTAGACTATATTTCATCCATAATATATTCAGAAGCTGATTTAGTTCTGCTTTACAAAATCTGTGAATATTTAAGAATAAAAATAACTTTAAAGTATAATTTGCATTTTAAAAATTTAAATGAAAAATTTGAATGATATTGTTTAAAAAGAATGCCTGATGTTTTAAGAACCTGTGAATTTTCTTATAGATTTCTTAGAAAACCTAAGTATGCATCATGAGTTTTGTTAAAGTTTATTTGCTTCCAGATAAAAGGTTTATTGAAACTTTAAAAACATGGTACATAAATTCTCCATGAAAGGGAACTAGAACAATGTGTGTGCAACTTTTAGGGACCGATGTTGTTCAAGTCTACATTTCCATTCTGCATAGGATACAATATCCCTTAAGTTTTCAGCTCACTTTTATTGAAGTGTGATAAACAGGCATGTCAAATCGTACATAGCGAATGGGACACAAATCAGCTCTGCTTGTTTCTGTTGTTTTCTCGTTCCCTAAATAAGTATTTATTGCTCATATAAACAGGGTATGTGCCCTTTTATTTGGCAGTCCCTATTTCTTCATTGACTTCCCATTTCACAGGGTGGGAATAGAATCAACAGCCATTTATATGTCTCGGGAAAAAAATGTATTGAACAGGAAAACCACAGATTTTCTTTTCTTTTTGGTAAGTCTTGAACTTTCTCTTATAAATTCTACGGCAGCATAGAGCAATCAAGCCAAACTTGCTACATGAGTTTAAATTAAAATTTCAGATAATAAAAGTTCTTCCTTTAACAATGTTTCTTAAGCAATGTTTTTTCTTTCAGCATAACACACAATGTTAACTGTATATAATGCAGCAATATTTTTTATAATTACCTCTTACAAAGTTAACACTGTGGATTATGAAATTTATTGTCAATATAGTATAAAAAGAGAACTTCTTTATTTTTTGATATTATGTTACTAAATTTCCATGTATAATTTCAAGAAAAATTATTTGGTTATGTTGTAAGTCTCTATGAGAAAATGTTTCTAATGCTAATTATTAGTTTCATAAACTTAAATATTTGAGATATTTGTGGCTTTGAGGGGCAATGTATTTTTTTTGTTAATGGGATTAGAAAATTTGGGGCCCTGGCACCTAACAAAACTACCAAATAGCTATTTCATTATACTCTTTCAGCATACTTAGTATGCTCATTGAAAACAGAACAGAACGTTAAATAGAAGGCACAGAGGATAATACACTCCAATTTCTACTCTTACATAATCTTTTGAAAACATCTAAAATATGCAATCAGGGTTTAAGCATGCCTGGCTTTCAATCAATCCAGTTTTTAGAAAGATAGGGTTGAGCATCAGTGACTCTGAGAGGATAAATTATTCTATCCTACTTATAGTGTATCTACATGCATCCATTATAGCATCTCCTAAGACAGGAAAAATCACTTGTTCCCCTTCACATCTGTATGGGAACATGAAAGATTTTCATTGGGCGGGGCCTTAGACACCACCTGACCAACCCACTCTCCCTTACCAGTATATAGTGCCATCTTGAATGCCCTTAGTGACTATCCATGCTTAAACAAACACTGTTCCCTTCTGTATTTTAATATATCCTCAGTCCAGTACATATGCATGGAATAAGTAACCCTGGTAGAAGGTGTTTGGTGTCCTGTTTCTTATGGTCTTCAGCTATCTTACTTACATCTGCAAATTATCCTATGATCAAGGGTTATTGAGGAATAAACACTGAGGAATAAAATAAAAAGAGGGATCCAAAGGGAAAATATCTTAAAAGAGATGATGAAACTTATCTTTTGAGGGAACAGAAAAAGATTAAAAATTCTCTTTGAACACTGGACAAAATGCTCTCCCCCCCCCCTTAGGAATAAGCAACTGGTGGGAGTCACCAGATACCAATTATTTAGCCTCTGAAGGCAAACGGCAAGATTTTCCTTAGACCATTTAAAATGATTATGTAGGAGTCAAGCCTTCCGAAAGCAAGGGCTATGGCCAGTGTTCTGTTAATTCTTCCCATCTCTTGGCCTGAATATCAAGCTTTTTAGGGACCATCAATAGATGCACAATGCATTAAATTCTACCTGAGTTTTCAGAGGAAGAGGATGGAGAAAAGAGAGAAATGAACGCTTGACTCAAGAGGCTGAGAGTTTATTTGAGTCAGGTGTGGGTCTAGTAGAAATATGCAGAAAAGAATCTTGCGGAGGAAAAATGACTCACAAGAATGTGAGGGGGAAGACTTTTTAATGTCAATGTCCATATTTCCTGATTAAAATATGGACATTTGCATCGTGTTCTAGCAGTCTAAATATAATAGCAGCTCAGACTCTCTAAGAATACTTCAACTCTTAGTCAAGAACAGGAAAAAAAGAAGGAGGTAGAACCCTAATGGTCCAGTAAAAAGTATTGTCTAGCACAGTACACTCATTACAATAAAACCTTTTAGCTATTAGTTAATATTTTAAAGTAAATGCATAGATGATTGATAAATTTCTCAGAATTAAAATAAATAGGTCCTTGGCTAACATTTCACAAAAACTATGTCAATAGTCACGACCAGAAAGAAACTTACATTTTTACTTTTAAAAATAATTTGTTAAGTGGTATCTTCAGGTCTACTTTCAATAGCACTTACATTTTAAACACACATATTTAGAAATAAGGCAACAAAGAAAATATCACTAGTCAAACGTAAGCATTCCCCCACACTGAATGCCTATTAAAAATCACTCAAATATGAATTATTTTATCATTGTTTTGTGCCTACAAAATTCAAAGCACTGTTAAAAAATCCACAACAATAATCTTTTGAGAAGAAAATACTAATGGTTTTTTGTGAAGCGAACCATGTAGTCAATATTCAGAATAATGCTAACAATACTTTACATATAGTTTTTTAGATCAAAACTCTTCTTGGGTATGCAGAAGAAAACTGGGAAAGTGTGAAATATAGTGGAAGGAACAGTAGCTTTGGAGCTCTGGGATCTGGCTTCACTCTGACACAAAGCATGTCACCCAGGCTTCTCGGAGAACTAGTATTAAGCCTAACAGATGAGCTACCCAAAGAGTAAGGGGGAAAATAATTGCCACCATAAACATGATATCATGGGATCTCTCAGAAAAGAGACTTTTCTTTACTTGACATCTGGTAGAACCTGACTTAGTAAAAATCTGAATGAATGATTTGATCTAGGTTCTATCTTAAAATATATCCAAAATCCAGCTATTTCTCACCACCTCCACTGCTACCATCCTAATACAAGGCATCTGCCTCTCTTGCCTGGATTATTGCCGTCATGTCCGAACTGGTCTCCATGCTTCATCCTTGCACATTACCACCACCCTAGCCTAACATGCTCTTCACACAGAAGACAGAGTGGCCCTTTTAGGGTTACAGCCAAATCACATTAAGTCCACTGCTCAAACTCTCCAATAAATTCCCATTTCACTCAGAATAAAATCCCAAATTATAACCACGTCCTGCAAGGGCCCTACAAGGTTTCCCCACACCACACCCACACAGTATCTCCTGCCATTGTTCCCTGTTCACTCTGTTTTAACTCTAATGGTCTCCTTATTCTTCCTCAAGCACCTTAATCACATTCCTTCCCCAGGGCATTGGCTCTTGCTGTGCCTTGGCATGAAAACCTTCCTTTGAATATTCACATTGCTCCCACCACCCTTTCATTCAACAGTTAGCTCAAATGCTACTTTATCATGGAGGTCTTCTTTGAGAGCCTTATATAAAATTTCATACCTCACTTATTGCCTGCCGCCTTACTGATTTTATAGATCTATTTACTGTAAGCAGAAAATGTTTGTTTACCATGGTATTTTCAGTAACTAGAAGAGTGTCAGACTTAAAATACAGGGACTCAAAAATATGTGTTGAATAACACAATGAATGGATAGCCATCAATTTTAGAGGTATATAAGCCATAAAATCTCTTAAGATGCCAACTTTTTCTTGTATTCCACAGTCACTTCTTCTAATCTTAACAATAGTATCCCTCTATGTGATTCATTTATTTCTCAAAGTTTATTCTTTGATGAGCTCTTTATCTGTATTTTTAATGATTAATACTTAGGGGCTCATTAAAATCTGTAAAAGTAACCATTGTCCTCAGTGCAAGCCACTTATTGATCACAGATTTGAAAAGTCATGGGAATTAAAGGAAATGCAATTTATATGATAAAATCCTACAACTCCTGTCTGATTCCCTCAATTCCTAAGGTTTTTGTATTCAACTATATAAAGAAAATTGGGACCATCTGATTATTATAATTTGGACAGAGAAAATTTAGGACTCTTAAAATTGCTAGAGCTATTTCATTCTTAGAACCAATTCTTGGATTTCTGCAGGGGTTTTTCTAAGTCCTTACCCATCCATTCGGTATTTCAACAAATATTCACTTTGCACCTACTAGATTAAGGGCACTCTGCTGAGTGATTGAGATCCTGCCTTCAAGGATTGGTCTTCTAAGGATGAAAAGACAATAACACAAGGAACAAAGTGTTACGTGCCCTGAAAGGGATAGAGCTGAAAGGTTATTAGGGTTTAAAGAAGAGATTAAGCCCAGCAGTGATAGATAGGGAGGTGCATTGGAGAAGGTGGTGAGTTGGACTACATTTGGACATTTGGAGAGGAGTAGGGAAAAATCATTTCAATAGGAGGAAATAGCATAAGTGAACTAGGGAGGTATATGGAAAACAAAACAATAGGTTCACATAATAATGGGAAATCTTGGGCTATGACTGTTTATATACTTAAGTTCTCTGTATAAGGCTATCCTAGCTCTAATACAGAGTAAGGCCTACATTTAAATGCACTTGAGTATACATTTGAAAATATGCATTGAAAAAAACCTAAATATTTCCATTGCTTTCCCTAGTTTTATATTTTGAAACAAAAAGAAATTTTTGATGATCTCAATGGATTAGAAAATTCATAAGTAATAATCACATACTCATATAGGTAAGGTACTCATATCTAGCTTTGAGCACTTAAAGAAAAAAAATTACATAAATTTTTAAACCACTCTTTATACACAGTGTAATTAGTAAATATGCCATATACATTAGGTCACATTGTAAGTGTGGTAGCGGGTTGAGATCTTCGGTTATGTGGCACGATGCTTGCCTACATATGCACATTGAGACGGTTTTCATGTTTTGTGGAAGCAGTGAATATAAACATGGCAAACTTGCTGAGAAACCTTGTTCTTCCATTTTTGTGTTTCTTGTGAGAGTCAACATTTTATCTTCCATGTGCAATTTATAATGTCACTGTAGCTTTCATGATCCTTGCATGCCTCACATGCGCCCTATGGATTACTAGCAAATATGGGGCAAAGGAAGGGGATATTCCTTTCAGTTAGAATGTCAGCATTGTGCATTTTCCACGTCTGAAAGCATCTTACACTTTATAGAGAATCATTTTCAAATGAAAAATGTCGATGTTCCTGTGCAAAGTGGATATCGAGCAAGCCAGAGCAGTTACATGGGTGTTGGGAGGTCCAAGTCACCATCAGCCCCTTAGTGACCAGGCACATGCCCTGAGGATTAACAGCCTAGAGTTCCTCCTTATGGGGGCTGCATTTGCTTTTTACACTTTCAAGAATAAAATTATATTTAGCTTGAAACTACCTACACTGACTTAAGCATGTGCTCCCCATGTGTAAATGAGGACAAAATAAAGAGGAAAATAAATGGCTGCGTGTTTTAGTGTTTTGTTTAGAGAGTAAACCGTCTGGGAAAAACACAAGTTATAGTTCATGCTTGGATCATTATTTAACTTTTGGCAAATACAACATTACCTCAACTGAACTGATGCCTGAGTTATCCTTCTATAATGCAAATCTGAGCCTGCCATACTTTGTTTGTAATCCTCCAATGACCAAATGACCCTTGATTACCTGATTGGTAGCAAGCCGTCATGGCTGTGGGAAGGAACTCTGTGCTTACCAATGAGCTACAATGGGATTCACAGAATAGAGTCCTCCCAATGGGTACATTGAGTAAATGCCTCTGTAAACCCAAGGTGTTTGTGGGAATTCCATAGCCAACTGACTTCAGATGCAAACTGCGACTCTTCCCTGGGTCTCCAGACTGCTGGCCTATATTACAGAGTTCAGACTTGTCAGCCTCCTCAGTTGTATGAGCAATTGCTTAAAACCAATCTTTCTCTCTCTTTTTTTCCTATCTCTCTACACACACACACACACACACACACACTCACACTCGTGCACACACATGCAAGTGCACAGACACACCCTATTAGTTCTGTTTTTATGGAGAACACTGACTGCTACAGGAAGGTTGGATGTCTTCCAGATGGCTGTATGAATACCACCCAGCCTCTCCAGGTAGGATTTGCCATAAAGTTCCTTGTCAAATCCTGTCACAGACTCCCTCTTAGAATTATTTTAGAACTAGGTCAGTAGAGATCTGTTGGATGCATTGGCTTCACCTTTGTACTCGAATTATTCCGACACGCAGGACTGGCTATCCCAGTAGTCACTATTACATCTCTAGAACGCCTGTGCTGAAAAGCAGCAACTTTGAAGGTTATTTCTGCTATGCCGCATCCTGCTGTTCGCTGCCCCAGGAGGCAAAGGGTTGATATCAGTGGAAGGGCTGAGAATAGAAGACAATGGGGGAGAAATAGCAGAGAATCCCATACCTCCATCAACATTTTGGGTGAAATTGTTTCCAACATCTGCAACAATTAATTAATACTACATGGTGAAATGACTTGGCTAGAGATGTTTTCCTCCTGTGATTACAATTTTAAGTATTTGTGGAAGAGTTCATCAAATATGAAAAATAACAAAATTTTTCATATGACAAAATATTTTTTTCTAGATATTTGCCATGCCCTGTTATTTTAAGTATTAGGATAGTGAGGTGGTTTTAGAAGAAGCTTTTTTAGAAACACTGAATAGAATCCTTTATTTAAAAGGACATGTTTAATTTGATAGTGAAACCAGAGTTGATTGGTTGGTTGAAGGGTGGGCAGAAGGTTGAGAAGCAATTTTTGGGGGGATCGCTTAGGTGAAGTATCAAAATTTGCTTGACTCTTTGCAGTTTGGAACTCTGTATCTCAGCCCTGGGGGGAATAAAGGGAATTTGCTTCTGGCACAAATCTCCAGGGGCTCTTTACCCATGGCTCTAAACGGAAACTTCTGCAATCACTTCAACCTTTGGTCAGGACTCTCCCCTGTGGAGATCTCTCCCTTTTACCACGTACGTATAGGTTATTTGTTAGCTGTCTTTAAGAATATTAATTTAGACAAAGAAACAAAGATGGAATTTTTTTTTTACTTTAAAGCTGTGTTTGACTATTTGCTCTACTGTATATTCTATTGCCTTTTATTTCTTTTATGCCTATCGTTATGGGGGAAAGCTCCTTCTCTTGCCTGACTTTTCATGTGTCGTGACTCCACTAGCACACTAGCATAATACTCTTCACTCTTATTCATTCTACTCCAGACAGGCATTTAATTGGAAAGTTTGGAAGGAAAAACTGTGCATGTGAGCCAGCATACATCCATCTCTCTTTGTGTGTGTGTGTATGTGTGTTTTTCGTTCATTCTCTCGCTTTCTCTCCTTGAAGAACTGGCCTGCCTGCAGAATGTGTATACTCTTGGATGACCTTCTCCAAACTATAATTTTCAGCCTGCATGCTCAAAGGTGTAAGCCATATATTTCAAAATGATTAGCTGCAGCAGAAATAAAGATGATAGCCTGTCTCCATCTGTCTTACTTTTTATTTCAGACCTTGAGCAAGGAAGAAGGGTGCTATTTATTCAGTGCCTCAAGAATCCAGATGATGTAAACATTGTTTGAAACAAACAAATCCTTGGCTTCTGCATGAAAATGAAGGATTGCCAACATATATTTACCTATATTTCATACTGTTATTATAACTCCTTTATTTTTTTAATTGTGACTCAAAATTGTGTGTGTGTGAGAGGGCCCAATTTGACATATTCTTACTTTTCTCTTAAAAAACCTAACTCAGTTTCTTCAATTAGCTGTCCTGACACTTCATTTTCTCTGAGGTGAAATGATAATCTGTACTTATATTAGGATAAGTCAAATGAATACAGATGAAGATTTCTGATGGCAAACACCTGTATTATAACTTCCTTTGCTCTATTACAGTGTATAAATTTGACCCAAAACAAATAGCTTTAACAATTTTCTTTTTTTTTAATTTTTTACCACAGATTGTGCTATTTTGTAGAACTAACATGCACTGCCATGACAAACCTTTTAATTCTTTATTACTTCTAGACATTACGAGGAGCCGAGATAGAGGTTGATGACTGTCCTGTTACTGTATTATGATTACTTTATTCTTTCCTTGGGCGTCCCCATTAATTTAGAGGTAGCATTTCTCTCCAATGAGAAAACCTATTAAAACCAAGAGCTAAATAAAAATTTCTCTTCTCGGGAACTTTCTTAGAAATTGGAACCGTAGGGCTTTCAATAGAGGTAGGATGCTATCCTAGCATCATAATGTTTAACCATACAAAAGCTATGACAAACTAGTCAAAACTCTTGAAACTGGCTATATTGGGAGCAGAGAGATATAGAACTCTAAAGGACATAATCTGAGACTATATGTATGTCACAGTCAACACTTCAGAGGGGGCTGATAAAGAACACTATTCATCCTGACAGGCTCACTGAGGTAATGAGCTGAGTCAGCAGAAGAGAGGCCACTCCTGGAGGAGCACCATGGTAGCTGTTATCATAGCTGCTGGGAATCCTACACTGAGGTGTGGTTTCTACAAAAATGAGAGAGAGGACAGAACGCCATTTGTGACACTTGAAATCTCTTTGGAGGTAGCACTGTGCACCTGAGACTCTGTGACCAAACTAGAAATGTGGCTATTGTTTCTGAGTGCCTCACAAGGTTCATCCTGATTCCCTGGTCATGGTGCCCCTTGGCCTCCATTTAGTCTTATGGTGCGCTCCCTTGCTATCTCCCTGAAATTTTGTGTTCTTCATGAAACTATTCTATGTTGTCTCGCAAATTATTGTAACTTAAAATCTTTTTAGCAGTTCCATTTGGCATGTATCCCTCCAGGTCCATCTCCAGAATGAATCAAAATCCCTGATGTTGATATGGCAATTTCTAGAAAGTATGATTCTGTCGTCTGGCTCAAATATCCTTAAGGTTAATTGTGGATGAGTCAAAGTCAAAATAAACCCCTTCTCATTTGCCCTGCACAAAGAAAGGAGTAAAAATCATGGTGTTATTGATGAATGGGACAGAATTAATATGAGGATTCACTGGTAAGATAAGGGATCTAAGAAATATAGGCCCAAGTTTCAAGGTGATAAGTGACAAGAACTCACCTGTCAATTGGACCAATGACTCTAAAATCAATGATCTATGAGCTACTCTTGCTATAAGACTCCAAATTATTCCAGAAATTACAGTTTATTGGGAGTATTTTGTTTCCACCTAACTCCACAAGCACCATGGTATTCCATCAATTCTACTGCTCTGAAATGATTCTGAGACCACTACTTTTTGGGTTTCCAGGTCTGCTGAAAAGATTATATTGGTATCATACATTGAAGACTCAAGAATAGGGCAGCTTTAATTTTGAAGATTTTTGAAGCAGTGATAGGACTGAGTTGACCCAGAGCATGTGGTCAATGCTTGCGCTAACTGCGCTAATGCAGTGCCATCTACATTCTCAATGATATCACTGGTCTGATGAATGTGAACCCTGGAACAAAGAGAATGACATGAATGAATGGTAAGATCCCAAGTGTTACTGGAAATGTATCTGAGTTCTTCCAAATGCCTGTAGATTTATTGGAACAAATGTCCTACAGCAGAAGCTACTTGTTTGATCACATCGAAGGTACTATGCTTGGTGTTTCCTTTCATGCACATGCTCTCAGAATGGGGGAGAATGTGATTATAGTCAGTTAGTAATGACTTGACAGCACTTTTTTATGCAGTATTGAAACAAATGGTAATTATCTGATTAAAAATACTCCTTCAAATTACATGAAACAAGAAACATTAATATAGATCTATTTTTTCCGAAAATGAACTGATACATTTGATTAATCCTTGAATTTCCATTTTCAGATATTGTAGAAATCAAAGAATAGACTTTAGCCCAAAATTATACAGTACATAATTTAATGTTTACTTTTATAATTCTGAGCTTATATTTCCTCTGGTCTTTATTATGAGGATCAATTATTTGAAAATTATTTAAATTAGGATAATTCTGAAAATGAAATTCCTTGAAATTTCTGCTTATTTTGGATTGTGCATGCTTAGGAGGTTGCTATCCCCAAATTTAAGAATTTTGTGATAAATGTTTCTACAACCCTATAGAAAGAGAGTTGTCTTTTAACTTCAGCCTGTATTTTGAATAAAAGTTCATTACTTTGAGTACTTTTATTTTGAATCAAGGTGGTTATGAACACTTTGAGGATGGAGAATAAGTTTTTCTCATGTTTTTGATATCTTCCTACCTGTGTAGGCCAGTATTTAGAATAAACAAGAGCTCCATAAATAGGCATTGAATTAAAGTAGCATAGGGATCCAGTCTCTATCTTTTCACTGTGACCAGAGTCTACGTAATTTGGTGAACATCTCGTTTGCTTTCTACTCTTCAGGGACACCATGTTAGCTTAACTTTACTCTTTATGGAGATGGTAACAAATTCATGATAATACAGGAATATCTTATTGAATGATTTGAAAATCACTTATGAATATGAAGGTTTAAGAGAAAGCTAGATGCAAATTATAACAAGTATTTAAATATAAAGCTTTCTAATAAGAGTTTTTTAAATGATTTTTGCAATAGCTATTCAGTAACATTTGAAAGACTGGTTAGAGTAGTTACTTTTCAGAGACAAATAATGGAACTTCTTCAGGATGGTCAACATAGATTTAGAAGACAGCCTCAACTTTATTATAGAATTTCTCAGAATTTAGAGCAACATTGCAGACAGGAAACTGCCAAACTAGCTTCCAGTCCCTCGCTATTACGCTTGACCTTTAACAAGTTTTACCACAGTAGGCATACTAGATGCATGTTTTAAAATAGTGAATACCTTCAAAGATATTTTCAAGTGAATGAAAAAAAAACACATATAGTAAGAATTCTTTCAGATGTAATATATTTAAAAAATGTTCTGTTGTTTGTGGAATGAATGAGTTTCTGTAATGAGTTTCACTACCTGCCATGAAATCAAGAACTGTTTTTTTTTTTTAGAAAGCTGAGAAGCAACAAGAAGATTTTCGGGCAATGACTGACATTTCTTCTCCAAGAGAGAAGTTGATTTGAGTCAGAGTTTCACATCTAGAAACATCCAGTTGACTAGCACTTAAAAAATCACGAGAGGGAAAGTCTCGTGAGTCCAACCAAGCCTCCAACTAAACTGAATTTTAGTTGTTTATATAAATTTTAGAAAATGCCAGAAAAAAATTGAGAGGTGTGAGATTTTAGAATTTCTAAGTACCTATTTTTATTTCTTGACAGACTCCATTAACCCTGATCCAAGATTGAGATTGTTTACAGATTTTCTTTTTTAAACCATGAGAACATGAACTATGTTGATGTCCAATATCTTCTCTAGAGCTAACATTCAGTAAACATTTTAGATTGATTATGAAATGGCCACATTGTAACAATTTGATAGCTCTGTCTGTGTGTATAATTTTGTCCTTTCATAAGGATCATTGGTGACTGCATTCATTTGGAGGGAGGCCATTACAGGCTGACTTCTGTGCTACTGCAAATTGTCTTAAAGCTGAGTTCAGTGCATTTACTAAAATGCTGTGAGATTAATTTTTAAAATTTGTGACCAATACTAGTATACACTTTTTTTTTTTTTTTGCAGCATTACTGCTGTTTAGATGGAATAGCACAATATACTATGTTGATGAGGTAAAGGAGATAAAAAACAGGAAACTGATGAGCCATAGTGAAATATGATTGAGAACAAATTGATTTCATAAAACAAATATAATTGGCATGACAATAAAAGGTGTACTATCCACATAGGTCAAACTCTATTATAGTGACTTCCAAGAGAACTCAGTATATAGGAATTTTAAATAAATAAGGAAAATAAATGGGCTTTTCCATGGTGCCTATACATGTTCTGTCTCAATGTTCCTTGTAATGGAACTCATTAGAGAGATTTGACCTGCACATCTAAGAATTGATTACCCATGATAATGTGAGATCAAGCAGGCATCCTTTCTAGAATTAATACCATCTTGCATTTATAAAATGCTTTATTACACTGATGTGTCCCCTCCCCCCCCACCTATTATCCCATATTTTAGGACAATAATAGAAGAAGAGCCATGAAGAAAAGCAGTTAGATGCCCAGGTGAAGTGCTTGGTCTTTGGGTTCAAATGCTAGTCCACCATACAGGCATTGTGGCAGCTTGGGATTATTACTTAGCCATCCTCTTTCTAAATTTCTTCATTTCCAAAAAAGGAATAATAATGGGACTTACATCATAGAAATTTCAATGAGAATTAGATGTACTGTACATAGCACTATGATTTACTGGCAGTAAACACTTAATAAACATCTGTAGTGTCATGGGATATATAGGGTACGTGTGAGACTGTTCACAGATGAGAAGCTGAGTAACAAAGGGGTTAAGTGCTTCTGAAAGAGGTTTGATGCTTCTTATTAAAACAAATTGACTCAGCTTTATCTGTAGCAGGGCTTCTATCAGAACTAATGTTATTAAGCAAATGGAAATGTTGTGCTTTCATCTCTATGTTTTCTTTTATCCAGTCATTTTTAGAGAGACACCTGAGAAATGGAAAGAATTCTATCTTATCATGCTAGATAATTTACTCCATGAATTTGGATTACTCACTTCTCTCTTCAGGGCTCAGTTTCTTTGTCTACGAGTAACCTCTAAGGGCCTTTTCAGAGTGAAAATAATATTATTTCACACACTAGATCATAAAACTCTTGAACTCTGAAGTTTGACCCTAATAAATAAATTTCCTAAATTAAAAGAAAAGAAATCCACATTGTGACCATGAAAAATGCTACATTTTATTTTATGTGTATTATTTAGGCACTGATATTTTCCTAGCTCACAACTTGCTTTGGTTTAGCATCCCATTTCAAAAAATAAGTTATAATGAAAATTCAGATGCATAAATTCAACTTAGTATTGACAGCAATTATGGAATTAAAGTTTTCCCTACCAAGTTCAAATGTGACCATTAATAATGTATTGTGTGTTTCTGTGTGCATATGGTATAATGAATCACAGCTTTACAGAATGACAAAATCAAATCTGATATGGGTAAATATTTCTGAAAGCCTACATGATTTTCATTAAATAATTCACATTTTCAGTTAAGGAACTACTTTCTAGACTTAATATGATACTTTTATTTTTCTCTATTCTCCCTTTCTAAAGATTAGGCTTATATGATTATTTGAATACAGCGACTTTTTTTTAAAAAAGAGGGATAAAAAAATCATAGACATTTCCACAGTTTCATATTATAGATAATTTTATAACACTTGATTTTTGTATGCTGTGAATATCTGCAAAGGCAACTTAATTTGGATCTACTCTGTGTTTCTACCACATTTGGGAGGCAGAGATAATTTTGGTGGACAAACAGATATAAGAAATCAGTTTCTAATTGTCTGATTTATGACATAATCTGAATAGTTGTTAAATTGTTGATCACAATTTCCACAATTAACAAAGGATAAGCTAAAATCTCTTATATCTACTTTAGTAGAAAAAAAATCCCAGTATAGTTATAACTCTTTATATTTCAAGTGTATTTTTATAATTCATTTTACATTTATTATTTAACTCACTGACATGATATTTTCCTCCATGGATTCCCATCACTCATGCTGCAATCCTGATTTTTAGACTTTTAGTATAAGCCCTGCTTCTGACATCTGAAACTGAAAATTCAATTCCTTGCATTTATTCCCTGTGGAAGTTGTATCTACATATATCACAGTTATAAACTAGTTTAAACCTAAAGCATAGCCTGAATTAGCAAGAGAATTTATAACTTTCCTAAGTGTTCATAAACAAGAAATCTGAGTAAATTTGCATTGCTAAAATTCAGGGTAAAAACTTCCTCAACAGTATTTCAATGATCAACTTCCTAATAATAAAAATAGGGGTAGTGCTAACTTGAAATACAATTTTGGTAATACCTTGAAGATGTCTATTTTGTAACTCTTAGTATTAATGTCCAGATCAGCATCTGGGAAACCCCCACAGTCATACCATATGATTGCAATAATAACAGTTAAGATCTAGTGAATCCCTTCTTCAGTTGCACAACCCAGTGGTTCCAGATTATTATGGAGTTTGCAAAGACTATCCCACACACACATACACACACACAATCTTTATGAAGAAGTGACCATGTTGTTTCCTGGCCTGACTTGGTTCATCAGTAAAATGCATTGTCTGAATTATTTAACTTCTCCTTAAACTACATGGCTTTACATATGATATTTTATGCAGGAAATCAGCAGATTCAGATGAAGGATATCCTTCACAAGGCACATATAGGAATCAAAATTTATAGACAAAGGGATTTAACAAGTGGAAATTAGACATTTAAAAGGAATCATTTTTGAAAAAGTATAAATATGACTAAATTTCCAATAGGCTGGACCACTTGGCACATGTGGAACATATTGAGATTATTTTGAAAGCACAGAATTCATTAATCTGTTAGTAGTCTCAATTTCAGCTAATCATGCAGAGGTATGTCCCAGGATCTTGAAGATCCAGTAGCTCTAATTCCCTAAACTACAGACAGGGAAACTGAGGTCCCAAAAGAGCCACCCAGTTACTTAGTAACGTATCTTCTTATTCCTTACCCCAGTGTTCTTCTTATTTGCTGTGTGACTGTAATGAGAAACAGACATAAAAATACTGAGAGATGTTAATGAATTGACCAGAGTTTGGAGAAATGAGAATTAAAAACAAAACAAAACAAAAAACCCCAATGAATGACACTGACTATGAAATTACCTGAAGATAATTATATAAGGAAGATGATAGGTGGCTGAGAAAAAAAGAAAGAAAAAATTTCCATAAATATTTGGTAAATATGTTTTGCAGTTCTTTTGGCCATGTATAAGAGGAGAGCCTTTAAAGACCAGTTTTCCATACTCTCCAATTCGTTTTATAGTAACAAAGTGATATCTTTGAATAAATGACTTGGTATACAAAAATTACAGAAGAGAAAAATTTTAAATATGTTGTATAGCAATTTCTTCTTTTAAGAAATAGTACAGTCAAAATCATAAAAACGATTTTTTGTATTATTTTCATTATTATTATTATTATTATTATTTGCACCTAGCCTAAAAGATCAGGGGTCACATTTATTGAGGGCTACAACATATTCTGGTTTGAACCTGAAAAAAAGATGGAGTCTTGCGTACTCATCTATTATCATCTTTAAACTATGTCAGCCTACATACTGCCTGGAGTAAATATTTACCAGTGGTTACTACTGTCCAGTCTTGAAATAACATGTAGTTTATAAATGAAAGTTGAAAATACAATTTTGTTGGAGAGCGAGGGCAAGTATCTGACCTAGGTATTTTAGTTACATCTTTTCTGAGGCATTAAGATCTTGACTTAAGTTTTAAATTGGCTTTAGGTATCTCTTGATAGATTGCTACCCAAATAATTAGTAAGGGATTTACAGGGAAAAAATAAATTTAAACTCGCCTTCAGGTAATTCTAAAATTTTCTCTCTGAAGATTATGTTAAAGGTAACCCATAACAGTAAAGGTTCTGATGCAGATTTCCACTCTGATGCCCTCACAGAGGGGTACGTAGCATTAAGAGGTCTATATGGCAATGAATTACCACATAGCTTATGCAAATCCATAGCAATACTGTGCTCAAATAAGGATCTTGGTTTCAATACATTTTTTCAGAAATGCACTGGCTCCTCTTTAAAGGGAAATCTGACTCCACATGAAGAAGCAAAAAACAATCCTAAAGTCAATGCTCATTTCTTTAACTATGATATTGCTGACATTTTCTTATCAAATCAAACCAAACATAACTCTGTGGCTCCTTAGAATATTTTAAAATAAGCATCCATATGAGATACTATGAGTGTAAATGTATGAAAACTAACATCCATGAAGCTACCTATAATTACTGCTCCTTTATCAAAACAATAAAAGGAGGGCAATAGAGATCATGTCAAAGTATAAAGCTGTAATCACATTAGCAATCCCTTATGTAACAAGAAAACAGTAAAGTGTAAAAGGCTCGATTCTAAAGAATTTGAATAAAAGGAGACAGGAGACCTTTTCTCAATTTCTGCAACCAAGGGAGTTAGTAGAGGTAGGGCAAAGAAATCTTTTAATTTAAATCTTTATATTAAATCATCATTATGGTTTTTTAACTAGAAATGAATAAATACAGTTTCCAACAAATATGTTCACCTGAAAATTTTTCAATAATTTTAAGGTAAATTAAGAAGCAGCGAATGTAAGAACTTCATATTTGATACTTCGTTCATTTTTTATTCTTTGTGATACATAACTAGGGGATTAAAAATGAAGATATGAAAGATGATCTAGCAAGTAAAATGTAGTGTTTACTCCTAAAGGCAAAGGGACATCAGGAAAT
The DNA here is from genome assembly GCF_017311325.1 of Ursus maritimus. NCBI lineage: Eukaryota > Metazoa > Chordata > Mammalia > Carnivora > Ursidae > Ursus > Ursus maritimus. The sequence goes on from NW_024424452.1 coordinate 98,888,952, forward strand.
AGAGACTGGGCTTTTCAACTGGATACAGTTTGTTTCTTTAATGGCTTGGAGTAAATGAAGAAAAATATTAAAAATTGTTGATCTTGGTGGTAGAAACATGAAAATACATTTACATTGCTTATACCTTTTGTGTAGTATGAACTATTTCTAAATTAAAAATGATTTTTTCCTACCTTTTGTATTCTAACTTACAAAGACAAGTTTATATCTGACTTCTTTTGTGAAATTTTAAAACGTTTGTTTTCCTCATAAGTTAGAGATTTCCTTTTCCTCAAAGTTCAAAACCATATATTTAAAATAAGTAAATTTATATAATTTAGAGAACTGTCAATTAAACAAAACTTTCAGCAGAAAGATAAAATTTTAAAGCTTTTAATGTATTCCATACCTAATAGCTTTATTATCCCCTTTTATGTTTATATAATTAATTTTGAGTCATTTTATATGCTTTCTGCATGTTATCTAACATTTCAGAGGCATAAACATGGCTATTTTACTCAAAATATCAATTAATGCATCTGTATAAATGGATTTTCTCTTAGAGTTATCAGACACTATGTAAATACAGAAATATCCTTTATAGAATTGTTGAAGTAAATAAGTGTGACTATATTCCAGGATCAGATACCGGGGCATTTTGTGTTTTCTTCTCTTAGTGAATGCAATTTTTAGAAGTAAAATTAATCCTCTAGAAAACAAAAACAAAACCTAGAACATAGGAGCTTCAGGTATTACTAAGAGTGTATACGTAAAAATTTAAACAAAATCATTATAGATGATTTTCTCTGTTAACTTCAAGGATAATTTGTTTAGACAAAAATCACTACCTTAAATACCTTACAAAAATTCATCATAACAGCAAACATACCAAGCTGGTTTAAATATAAGCTGCAATGGGATTACCTTAGTTATATCTTGAAGAACACCTATAGTCGCTGTGTATTAATTATAAGAGAAAGTGGATATAAGTTTACAGATCTTCTTAACCTTTCTCTCTTTTTTTTTAATGCGGGCATCGTAACTACTGGCTTGCTTTTTATGCTAAGCACACTCTGTTCATTCACAATTTGAAGCTTGTACATAGTGTCCAATAATGGTAAAGCACTTGCAAAAATGTTGCACCTGGAACAGGGAGGAGTGAGGAGAGCAAAGGTCAAATCCAGGCCTTAATAAGCATTGACTAAACAGACTTTAGACTCAGTGAAAAGTCCAGACGACCCCTGCAGCGTCATCTTACAGCTCTGATTTTCTTCTTTTCAAGATGTAGTATAATCCATAAATACAACCAAATCACTAGCAGCTTAGGCTTTGGTTTGGTTTTTATCTTCCAGGGTTCCCCCCCTTCACAGAGATTTGAAAAATTAACCCTTTTCTGTCCTCAGACAAACGAAAGAATGAATTTCTTCCTGGTCACTGTTGTCAGCTTAAATCTTTACGTCCTTTTGGGGCTTGGGGGGCACTCTGTGAAGTGCTTACAACCAGAGCAGTGGCCAGAGTGTTTCATTTTCTCCCCTTAAACGTCAACGGATATCCCAGAGATGGCTAATAGCAACAAGGTGATCAGAGACTCTACAGATCAGTGAAATATGTCTCTTTCATGAATGCTTCTAAGCAATAAACATAATACTTAAAACCTTACATGGGATTTTGGTTTAGTTCTGGTTTCCCATCACACAGAGGTTACATTTCCATACAGATTTCTAGATAATCCATACGGATGATAAAAATATAATCAACTAGAATCAACTTTTTGACATATTTGCCTCATTCTGGATTCCCTGGTACAGTTCCCACTCTCATACTCTTAACGGACATAATCTCTTTTCATACCTTTGTTCTATTCCACATTTGCTAAGGGAGAGGTTAGGCCTTTTAAGTTAAAACAGCAAATTTCCCTGCAGGAAATATACCAAACCAAGAATGAATTGGAATGAAGAGTCCACCTTAAGTACATTACTTGAGAGAAAACTTGCACTCCAAAGTGGGTATAGTCCACGTGCTGGAAGTGAGAGCTGTCCAATCACATTCAGTGTAATCCTGTTATTCTATTTACAACACTGCAGATTTTCAGAATGCCAAAGACACCTGCATCTGTCCCTACATTTATTCTTTTGATGTCACATATACCCTGTTTGCCCCACTTCCTTCACAGTTTAAAGATATAAAATTAAAAAAAAAAAAATCAGCTCTGAGTGTAAACCATAGCTGCATAATTAAGGGTGAGGCAGTCTTACCTAAGCAGGAGTGGCTGAGAACATAGAAACTGGGTGAGAAGCCTCAAATGTTCAGATGTGTGCTCTAGTCTGGGGGAAGATTCTTTAGAAGGAACGTGAAAACAGATACAAATGGTGTCCCTGGAGAGTTGAACGGGGCCTGGGTTTCTCGAGGATCTCTGTCTCTGACTGATGATCACAGGCTTACAGAACAGGAAAGGGGATACAGTGAGGGGCAGACATTTTACACAGCTGCAAGGCTCCCAAAACTGATCACAATTTCTCCTGTGCTATTCATCTAAAGAATTAGGATATACAGGAAAACAGACTAGCAAACCTCAACCATGATCCCATATAAATAAAAATACTAAAATTCATTTAGTATTTCTGATTATCTGTGATCCCACAGAATCAAGACCCGTCTATTTTTCAGAACAACATGGAAGAAGAGAAAGTGGGAATAACTCAGATATGTATTCCTTGTTTATACCTGTTTTGAACATCCTAGCTTCAGCCATCTGAATTTATAGCACCAATATAATTTTAATTATTTTTCCCAAGATCCCGTTATCCATTATCTCCTACATAAATGGCAAGATTCACTGTCAATTAGAATTTGTTGTTTTAGAAGTAAAACTTAGCTAAAAATGTGTATAATTTTTAGACTTTGTATTACGCTTTTCTGTTTATATTTAAATGTCTCAGGTTTCTAAATGTATTTTATGCATTTAGGGTAATAGAACAAAAATGGGCTAAATCATTACCATATATATTTTTTTCTAATGGATTTTTTAAATTCATGAATCAGGAGAAAAATTATCAAAAATAAGACATTGTAATTAATGCATATACTTCATGATATTATGAGAATTTAAATATTTTGGTAATACAAATTAACTTTTTACAAGGTTCATAAAGAATTGACTTTATATGTCGATGGCTCAGAACGTGTCTTCATAAGTGTGAATCCCATAGGCACCTGAATTTCAATTTTTGTGAAATTTTGATGCAAAGAAATCCTAATTGATCTGATCAGTCATCAGATGCATTTTTCCAACAATTGCACTAGGGTGGCTTTTGACGAGACATCCCACTGTTGACAACTAGTGGATTTGCTTGAGGTAAAAGGCTACCTGCAGAAGAATGAGCAAAGAATTCCAAATCAGAGACAGCGTTACTGTGAGGCCAATTTTTTTCAATGACGCTGATGTTTAATTCAGAGTTTTTCTAATCTCTATTATATATTTTAAAAATATGCACTTTTGGTACATGTTTCTATCTTTATTAGTCAAAATAATGTCAGGGTCGGAAGGATAACTTGTTTTCATCTAACACTTTTACCATCCGAAAATTAAAATTTTAAAAAGAGAACATCTTTGACTCTTTGAAGTAATAAATAAACTATGAAGAAAATTATTTGAGTCAAGAACTTGTCCAGAAGAAACAAAACCTGAAAACTCACATGCCCACTTTCACAGAATATATGATTTGCTAAGTGAGCCACTGGCTATATAGATCATCTTCGATGCTTGCTATCTTTTTGTAATCCAAGTCCAAATGAAATCTCCAGATCTTTTTTCTTTTTTATATAACGACTACACACATAATGGACCAAGAATTTTATATGGTGGATATTTTAACATAAATTTAAAAGTATATGTATGTTCCAGTAATGATGATTTGTTCAAAATAAATTGAGTATCATCATTCTTTCTTAACTCAATCATTATGCCAATATTTTAATGCTTTTTTAAACCGATCACTTGCTTACCAGCTAGTTGAGAGACTATGGAGGTGCATGATAACTTTTTTGGGATTACATAGGATGAAATGGCAGAAACAGCCAACTCACGTAATTTGCCTTGAGGATTAATCTCGCAGCTATATTAATTTTAATAAAAATTAAATGTTTTCCATTAGTTTAGATTGGCTGGTAAGGGAAAAACACAAAGACAAAACTGAGGCAGTGAGCCTTACAATGCCTCCACTGATTTCTCCCCTGGCCCTTCCTCTGCACATGGTCAATTAGAATTGAAAATCCTGTGCTGATTTCATTCGCTGGAATTTTTAAGCAGGTCAGGAAGAAAGATGTTATTGAAAGGAAAAGTCTCATCTAAATAAGAAAGGAGCACGTGGCCATCTGGTCTTAGCTATACATATAAAAAGTTATTTCAGCTGAACTGCAGGCTTGATGTTTAAAAAGATGTGCCAAAAATCAACCCAAAATCTGTTTACGGTAAAATATCCCAAATGTTTCTTTTTCAACCTCCAAATATGCAGTACACAGTTCATTTCCTATCTGTGATTCATGAGCCCATTTGACCCCAGCGCCTCACTGAGCTTGACTGAGTTTCAGGCAGTGGAACATTCAATCACTCTTAGAACACTACTCCTTAATGGGATATCAACAGGACCGTGGGTCTTTTGAAAATTGTGAAAATAACTTGGATAGTTTTCACTCAAATTAGTTTTGAGTGCTGTCTGCATGTAGGCTTGAAAGAATAAAATCTGAAGCATGAGGCAACCAAACCAATTTTCCTTCCTTTCTCATTGTGACTTGAGGTTCCTGTTCATTCTCTGTGCAGTGCTCGGGCATCTACTCAAAATAATTTCAGGTCTCAAGCCTAAAGGCAAGTTTTTTAAAAAACCCAATCTATCCTTTCATAAAGAGAAATTATAGTGTGAGTCTACTTTTAGAAATCATCTTCATAATGTTAAGAAACAAAGTTTTTCTAAAAAATAACATTTTATACTGTTTGCCACATTAAAGTCATATCTTTTGATATGATTGAAATATGTTTTGATATGAGGCATTTGCAATAATTACATCATCAATACATTAATTTAGCCATCATCTGAGTATGTCCTTCTGCTAGAATAGATATAGCTATGTTGACCTCCCCATCTAAATTTCATTGTATTAAAATATGTTAATATTCTAACTCAAGATCCTTAAAAAAAATCACCTCCGGTTATAATAAAATACCAACAATTATTTTTGGTCATAAAACTACATTCAAATATATTTTATATATACCCTATCTATCCACATATGAAAGAACACATGATTATAATATCAACATATATGCTAAGCAAGAGAGTAGGTTTTCACTAAAGTGTTCAGATAAATAATTGAATTAAGGATATTCTAATATATGAAACAAGAATCTTGACATATCTCTGACATAAGATATCATTGGTTGTTTTTGTATATTTACTATGTTTGTTCTGCCATTTCAAATAAATCATTACTATTGTGTAAGAAGAATAAACTGTACTATAGTAAATTGTTCTTTCTCCTTTATGCTCTGAAAAACCATTTGTTCTTGAATTGGCGTTACGTAGTTCAACTATTTCAATCAAGTCCATTATCTTCCTTTCTTTGAAAGATGCCTTTTTAGTAACCTGTATCCCAGTGGGCAATGTCATGTTTTGTTTTTAGAAAGTAGGTGAAATTTAAATCCAACTACTTATTCATTTTTTATGTTTGACAAAACAATTATATAATTCATCCTCAGGCATGAACTCCACTATATGCTGGAAGAACTATTTATGTAAAAATTACGGAGTCAAGCCCAAAAATTTCTCAAAAAAGTTATTTATTAGTTCTCACTGGAGTCTTACCCCACAGAATGTCACCTAACTTGTGTAGCTTGTTTTTTCTAAGTACAAAATGTGTCTGTTCTTTGAGCTATATACTTTTCTCAACAAAAGTAACATGAAAGCAAAAAAGAACAAAACACTTTTTCTCTTGTTTTAAAACAATCACACAATACCTCAGCAAAAGTAATCTCAATTTATATGTTGTATAAATCGTGCTGTTCATATACATATGTCTTGCAAATCCTTTCAAAAATTAATCCTTTTCTAAGTATGCAAGAAAGAAGTATTCAGAGCATATTCCAAAATTCAAAATTCAAAAAAATAATGTATCAAATACTTGGTATATAGGAACTGGTAAGTATACCCGCCGTTCTACATTAATGAAGATTAACTTAAATTACATATCGAAACTTAGTAATTAAGAGACATTATGTATGCACGGTTGTTCTATATTTATGTCTCAGATATGGCAATATATTTTCATAAAATTACTAAACTTTGTTCTATTTGAATTAAGTAAAATAAAATAGTACACTTAAATACACACATTATTAAAAATCGAAACAACTTGTTTGGTGGATAACTGTTTAGTGTAAGACCCATAAAATAAACTTGAAAATAAAAACAAACACTGCACCAGCCCACAAAATTTTAACCCAATTATTCTCTAACCCAGAGCACATGAAATGAACATTACTTTTAAATCATTTGTATATATTCTTTCTTTAACCAATAAGTTGAGTGAAATGATTTAATGTTTGCAAAAATTTACATAGCAAATAAGAATCACCAAGTCATACCACCTACCAGTATTGTAGCATTTTTATCCAAGGGACCGCACAATGTTTACCATTTCTACATCCTATTCAGGGCATTGAAATTCAGCCACCTCTAAAATGTTCAACCAGCATATTATTAAGGCTTCCTAGAACCAGAAAACTCTGCCTGACTACAGACAGATACCTTGATAAACATGCCCATACTGCCCCATAAACACATCTTCAAGAAAGAGATAGCTACAAATAAAATAGTCCTTTCCTGTGGGTGTTGGTTAACCCCACAAACATGTGAACTTCCTATGGGCACACACCCAACAGACATTGGCGATTAGGTGATTGAAAATGTTGCCCACAAAGGCGAAATTTTATATGTGATGACATCACCAGCAAACCAGGGTTTCTCTGTGATATAATGATATAATTGCCTGGCTGAATGTGTCTCTTGAGTGTGTGTGTGTGTGAGAGAGAGAGAGAGAGAGAGAGAAAGACGGTTAAAGAACAGCATCATCAGAAATGCTATAACCTTCTGCAAGGTTTGCAAGAATCTTGCCACAGACCTTTGACTTTTTCCAGATTTCATACAGCTTAAGTTCATTCAAAAATGCATTTCCCACATGAGTAAATTGTGTTTTGTTTAGTTAGCACACTGTTAATCCTAAAATATCCCCTTGACGGGTCTGTCGAGAGATGAGATTTCTACACCCAATGAGGCATGTGTATCTGTACAATATGATGCAGGAGTTGCAGGGTCCCTTGAGACCTGCATTTGAACGGATAAGACGTCTTGGTTTTAAAGGTAATGAAAGGGTTAAAAAATGAGGCTGTCTGGGGTAAAAGAAAGGGGATATTGTTGTCTTTAATCTTTCCGCAGTATGTGTAAGACTTCCATCCCGGATCTGCACATAGCAGTGGAATAGGCTCGGCATGCATTGCGTGCAAGGTCCTTGATTGTAGAGGGGGGGAAAAAAACCTGGCTGGAGTCCAGACAGGCTGGAGCTCTGTTGATCATTATGTCTAGCCTTCAGGTGTCTCAGCACACAGTGGGCGGCGGTGGGGGAGGTGTAGATAACATGAGAGCAGACAAAGAAAAAAAAATGGTGTATTTTAAAAAGATTATGCGAAAATTTGTGTCCAAGTCCTCTTTAATAAATGAATCCTACCGTCTTGGACTTTTATAATTAGAACACAAGCTCTGCTCTGGCAGATCTCTTTAAGCCATAATTAGTTATGTCTGGAGCCTTTGAATAATTCCTTTCAATAATTGATGGAGTTGATACTCTCTTTTAAAAATAAGGAGGGCAATGTTTTCTTACAAACTCTCTTTTTGTTGGAGGGCTTTGTTCAAAATCTTCATCAGTCACAATCACATTGATTTGATCTGCCTTTTAATTTCTTATGAGACTTAGCTTATAACTTTTTAAGAATTTGGATGATTCTAGAAGTAAAGGCATAATGCATTGCTAGATTACCCTAGCTGAATGTAAAAAGAAAGCAATAATACAGGATCATTCTTCCCTCATTTGTTTCCAATTATTTTATAAATTAAAAAAAAAAACTGGTTTGTATGTGGCTTCTGTTTGAAACTCCAACAAAAAACCTTAGCAAGCATGTAAGTTAGATGCTAAGTGTATCTTTTGCCTTCTAGTAAGAAGAAATCCCAAATTCTTTTATTCTTCAAGCATTCTATAAAGAAGCTTCCGCATGCTTCCTCCCCACCCCCACATCCTCACTCCACCCTATTAGGAATTTCAAAAAAAAAAAAAAAAAAATCTTTATACATGGAAGGCTGGATCCTGATACAGAAAGCTGTCTTATCCTTCTATCTTTACACTGACCACTTTAGCCAGTCACCTTTCACTTCTGCCGGGACTTTATTTCGCATCTTGTGGACGAAAACACCGAAACCAGCTCGGTCTGTATCATTATTATGAAATGAAAAGTGGTGGTTAAAAAATAAATAAAAAGAAAGCTCTGGCTTGAAGCCATTGTTCGGAATTTAAGAGCTATTTGCCCCCAAGTGTCTTAGCAGTCTTTCATAGCTAATTATAATAACTGTCAGATGTCTGGAAAGTCTATGGTACCCTTGTCAGTGGAGTCAGCAAAGTTTGTCTTTTATTTTTCTCGGGGACAGATCAGATCTGATGAGACGTAAAGAATGAAAAGAAGTGAACTAAGTACATATGTATGTGCCTTCATCTTTCAGCACACAGGAGCAATGTTCCGGGGTGCAGCCCTCCTGCAGCTACTCTTTGGAACGCCTGACTTTTAGTTTTAATTCTTTATCTTTAACATAATAAAGCATGCAACAATTGTCCCCGAAACATCTTCCTGCCTGCCGAATACCTTTCCGTACACATATAAAAGAGTGCCCTAAAAATCTTCAAATCTTTGATGCTTATGACATACAACTATTTTAATCAGTACACTTGACGGAAAGAAATGTATACTTACAATTTCAGAATGGTTATTTGTGCTAGTTCCTTGTCCCCGGAGGCACAGCAGAGGCTTTTGCCAGACTGTCCCTGATGCAGGTGCAGAATCCCCGTTTTCCTGAAGGAGGGAGGTAGGAAAGTGCTTCACAAAGTCACTCGGAACTCAGCCACTTGTGCTCAGGCATCCCTTGCTCCTGTGAAAGCTGTACTGTCTGCAGTTCTGAATTGAACTAAATTACAGCCCATGTGAAAGCCAGGGGCAGCGAGTCATGTGGGAGACACACAGCCGTCCTATTGGCCACCCAGCCATAGCTTAGGCACTCTGCCTTTTCCACCATTGGTGAATAGTTAAAACTGAAAGCATCTAGATCCTCCTCTTGAGCTTATTTGTCCTTTATGTGTGGAAGAATGACTGTAGGATTTTACAGTGACAGAATTAGTTAAGAAAGGGACTGAAGTCATCCTTCACAGAGACCAGTGGGAGGAGATTGGAAGCTCAGCTTTTTCAAGACTTTTTTTTCCCTTTTGATCCCCCAGCCCTGCAGTGTTGTCTGTGATTTGCCTGTTTGCCTGTCAGAAGAACGTGTTTGTTTATTTGTGTGTTTTCCCAGTTAACTTTGGAGGTGACAGAAAGTAAATTATCATCTCATTCCTTTGTGGAACTCAATCATGTTTTGAAGCACAAAATCATTTTTTTTTTCAGTGATGAATTCACAGATTTTATTTTGATCAAGAAGCTTTGTTGCAGTTCTAAACTAGCAGGCTGAATTATTCAATAATGACACAGAAATAGAATTAACTTTTTTGAGTAGCTATTACGTTTTGGAGAAGGCAGGGGGAAAAATAACTCTGGAAAACATTAAAAGGCAACAATGTCAAGGAAATCAAAGAAAGGGCTTCAGCTAAGCAGGGATGAAGAGGAAGTATAATTTTTCCAAAGTCATTTTTTAAATTTACCTCTTATGGTAATGCAAAAATTTCATAAAACTGGCAGCGAGGAGTTACATTTCAGCTATTTCAGGATGATTTCATTCACCTGATTCCTAAAAATCTCTGGTGCATTTGTAACGATTTAGAGGTACAAGTTATCTTAGAGATCATCTACTCTGACAAATAATAACTCTATTCATTTATACTGATCCACAGAGTTATGCAAAATAAGTGAAGGAATTTCTAAGTGAGTAGTAGTTTGCTCTTTCTTGTTGTGTACCTGCTAAAACATAGTCATTCTTGATTAATTTCATCATTGCAACAACCCATAGAGTCCATTTTATTACTTTCGTTTCCTGTTGGCAAAATTGGGTACTTTACTACCATGGTTTTAACCCACATATGACTGATTGCATGTCCATGTTTTCAACTAGATAATTTGCCTTCTAAAATAATAATGGTCATGATTGCTATGGGTACCTTCTTATTATGTACGCCAGCTAACATGCACAGCACTTCACATCCTCTGGTTTAATCTTTACAACTACTAATAAATTAGTTTTTCTGTTATCCCTGTTTTATAGATGAGAAAATGGGGCTTATACTACCCAGAGTCATGGAGTTGGTAGTTGATGGTACTTGATTCAAACCAACTCTCATCCATTTTACACACCATAGACATTCTCATTATGATGCTGAATAAGGTTTTTTTATAAATTTTTTTTTCTGGTATAATATATTTGATTATTTCAGCATAAATGGAGAATACCCACTTCAGTCATGTAAGTGTGTTTGGTTCAGACCCAGACCATACCATTAAAAGTGACCCACGTGTGACTATAAATAGGCATTAGAGTAGCAAGGAGCCATATTTTTCTCTGCACCCCTCAAGAGCCCTTGCACAGAATCTCGCAATGATAGACGCTTCCATATTTGTTGAAGGAATGCACTTTTCCCAGAACATTAGTCTGGGGCTTAAGGAACCCTACAACTGGTTCAGAGTTTGAAACCCATGGAATAATAGGATCAGACAAGTCATGGATCCTTTCCAAAATGGCGTCAAAAATTCCATTCCTGGGGGCACCTGGGTGGCTTAGTCGTTAAGCATCTGCCTTTGGCTCAGGGCGTGATCCCGGCATTCTGACATCGAGACCCACATCAGACTCCTCCGCTGGGAGACTGCTTCTTCCTCTCCCACTCCCTCTGCTTGTGTTCCCTCTCTCACTGCCTCTCTCTCGCTCTGTCAAATAAATAAATAAAATCTTAAAAAAAAAATTCCATTTCTGCTGGGAAGTATCAAGAGCCCTCATGGAGTTTCTTGAATGTGTCCCTCCTGCAGCCTAAATCATACAAATTAAAGGGAACTCCCACTCACTCCTCCTACCCCTGTGTGGTCTATTTGTAGACTGGAGGTACTTTCTGAAGGAAATATGATTGCATCCTCTCCACCTATCCAATCTAAATTACACACTGCTATCTTTTAGATTATGCTGTAGCTGGGATCGGTTAAGCAGGTCCAAAGCAGAATCAGAAGATAATTTTCAGTCTTCTCCTTTTTTGAATATTTCTCCTTCATTGGGTGGTAGTTAATTTCCCTTAAATTGTCATCACCCCATGCTATCCAGAATTTTTTTAGTTCTGCCTTCTCATACAACATCCATGTATTAGTATTACGTTACCCTATTTTCATTAAATTTCTCTAGTAGAGTGTAAATATTTCAAGGGCTGAATTGTATTTTTAATCCCTCATAATGCCTATAATAAGAGAGATGAGATTAATTTTTGCTGATTTTTTTTTTTCCTGTCTTGCAGTGACCTATTCAATGGTAGCCAACAGATCACAAAAAATCTGGTAGATAATGCTAGCATGTTAAAAAGAATATTTTCAAATAGCGTCCAAATAAATGAACCAAACACTGGAGGACAAGTAGGGAAATTACTGTGAGATCACAGATTCTCCCCAATATTGGTCTAAATTAATCATATGGGACACTTAACACTGACCAAACTAATGGTCACAGGATTTGCACACATTTATGTAACTCCTCCTTGTTGTCACCTACCAACTTTTTCTTCAGTCCTTCTCATTCACTGGACACCAGGCACCTGGGTCTCAGATTTCCCCTTCATCCCTTGTTCTGCCATCACCCCAGTTTAGTTCAATGCTCATAAAGGCAATCCACTCAACACTCCAATATCTCACTTCACTGATAACAATTCTGATGACGTAGCCACCTCCACTCCCACCACAATCACTTGCACCCAAAATGTACGTTGGAAAAGTTTACTGTTAATATTGTAAAGTCAAGTCACCTACTCTCTATCTACCATTTCCAACCCTTCCACTTCTATTACCATACGTCTTTTTCAACCTTTTTGATATTTCCAATTCTTTCGCTCCTCCATTGTTTCCTTATCTATCATCCTCTTGCAGGGTCCATTCTCTTTCCTTTCATACTTCCTGCCCTATTATAGCCTGTATTTCAAGATGTCATATAGCATCTGGTTAAGGTACGTAACTTTCTCGCCCTGTTTTCCTTCTGATGTCCCATCAGTCCCACCAGGCAAAACCCAATTTTGGATTCATACAACTGATAATCTCTAGGCTATTCTGGCCTTCCAGGAGCTGCTAGATAAAAATTTAATCTGTCTATAAGAGATGTTACTATAAGCTCATAGTCTCCAAATTTGACTAGTTACTCAATGCTGTATAAAACTGCCCACTTAGCTTTTTCTCATTTTTCACAATGTTATCCAATCCTTTCTTTCTCTCTCTACTCTATTGTTCTCCCCAGATTGCATTGCCTTCCCATTCTCAACAAACTTGCCAAAATGTAGATTCATCCTTTTCTCATTCCTTCTCATTAAAATGGAAAAGTTTTTCAACCTGCCCAAAGCAAATCAATTACAGAGTTCATAGGTGATAACTTCTCCAAATTTTTTTCTTAAATGTTTCTATGTTTCTCAAATTGTCAGCAGCTCCTTGCCTACAAAGTATTTTTATTAGCATTTTAAGAAGCTCAAGTTTCTTCAATATTTAAAAATTCCTGTCTTTGATACTAGGCCTCCTTTCCTGTATTCTGTCCTTCCTGGGCAAACCTCTTAAATAATTTAGTGACATTCACTATTTCTACTTTCTTTTCTCTCATTTCTCTACCTACTACAATCTGGCTTGCCATCTTTTTTAAATTAATTAATTAATTTTTAGCAAGACCACCAAATACCTTTGTGTTGCTTAATCTCATGAACAATTTTCAGTCCTTTTAATACTTGTGTTCTTTAAAATATTTAGGCATTTGATCACTTTCTCTTTCTTGGAGTGTTCTTTCCTTTTGGACTCGTTTATTCCTGGTTTTCTTTCTCTTTTTTATGCTTCTCATTCTCTTTTATAAAAACTGGTTCTTCTCTTCTTGTTTCTAATATATTTGTATTTTTCAGATACCTCCTCAGACCCTATTCTCTTCTCACTCAACAGATTCTAAGTCACCTTTTTTGAGTTCAATGGCAACTCAACACAGATAATTTCTCTCTGAAATCTTGGCCTTTCTCCTGAGCACCAGCTGTATAGATTTCACCGTACCTTTCCCATTGGATGTCTCACAGATACTCAACCCAATACATACAACACTAAAGTCATCATCTCTTTCTCTAATCTGTGCATCTTTCGTTGTTGCCTGTCTCACTGAATAGTACACCAGGGACCAAAGACAGACAACTTGGATCTGATATTCAAATCTTCCTTTCCTTTATTGGACTTTCATATCCAACTAATCATCATGCCCATAGATCTCTTGAATCTGTCCATTTCACTCCATCTCATTCCTGGTGTATATGCTTTAGTATGCATGATAGTTCAGGTTAGGGGTCTCCTTTGTCTCCAGTCTTGCTTACCCCTACTCCACCACCTTCACTACTGTAACAATCCTCTCTCAAACCTGCAGCCAAATGGGTCTTCCAAAGGGAAACTGACTCTTTCACTCCTCTGCTTAAAACCCTTGAGTGACGTCCATTGTCCATAAGGCAAAATCTAAAAGGCGCTTAGGTGCCTGCTTTTATAATCTCATGTTTTATCTAGAAAAATGCATGGAAATGTTTAATTCTATTTCATAATTTATAAATGGTATTATATGTTACATAGAATTAAGTCTCTTAAACTTGGCCTCCCAAGCCTTTGAAATCTTCAAGTAAAATTGATGCGATCAGCAAAGTACCACATTTGTTTAGTGATTTGGAGAATTCCCAGGGGAAACTATCATTCTAGTCCTAAATTATAAAGACAGAGTGGATTCAGTACCTTTCCTCTTAGAGAAGATTCAAAACCCACTCACAGACTCAGAGGGACTTGGTTCCCTTTCCCCTGGCCTAAAATCTGTCTCGAAACTCCAGTAGAGTTTTAGGAAATCTTAAGTATTATCACACATCTCTCTCCCCTTCTGGGGGTCTGTAAAAACAAGAGTTTCCTAAACAAAAAAGAACTAATCAAAATTATGAGGTTGGGCAAGTCACATGCTTTCTAATTTTCTTAGATCCTCCTCTTTTTTTCACATTCTGCTCATTCTCCAGTTTTCCCTAACTCAGCTAATAATACGTCCATCCAAAAAACTGCTGACTCTGAAACCTAGCTACCATTCTTGATTTCCCTCTTTCTCCTTTACGTGCCCACTGATAAGTGAATATTGTAGGGCTTATCTTGGAAATAGACTGTAAATGCAATTACCTCTCACCATGCCTTCTGCTGCTATGCACATCCAAACCACTATTATCTCTCACGTGCATTATTCTAATCATCTTGTATCTGGTCCGTCTGCCTCTACACATGTACTCACACCACAGTATATTCTCCACAGAGCAGCTAGCTTTTTAAATATAAAATAAATTATGTCACTTTCTTGCTTAGATTTCCGCAATTGTTGCCCACTACACTTAAAATAGCCTCCATTACTATGACCTATAAGACGTAACATCATCCAATTGTGGTCCCTACTGAACACCCCGATCTCATCTTGTATCCACCCCTCTTTCACTGCACTACAATCACACCTGCCTTGTCTCAGACTTTCCTCAAGCTGTTTGATTAGTTGTGCCCATGGCCTAGCATACCCTTGTCCTAGATCTTCCCCTGCGGTCTCCTTCCCATCATCTGTGTTTCTCTTCACATGTCGCTGTTCAGAGAAATGTTTCTTCTAGGATGACACCCACTTATTATCCTATCTAATTTATTGTCTGGTTTTGGGTTTTGCCCATTGAACTTATTATTATCAGAAAATATCTGATTTTTCAAATGTACTTGTCTGTTATGTGTCTGTCCCTGCCTGAATATGAGTCTAATTTTCTGAAATTTTTGTGCTTATTGTTCAAAACTTGAGCTAAAAAAATTCTAAATACAGTGTAAAACAGCCATTCAGTATATTCAGCTATAAAGGATTGGTTGAGAAAATGAAATTGAATAAAATGCCCAAATGCAGTGGTGATGAAAATAAAATAAAAAGAACACCAATAAATTAATTTTGTGTTTTATGTTTTGCTAATTCTTTCAAATTTGTATATATATGCTTTTATAATTATTCAAGTCCAGTCAATAAAGTTAAAAAAAAGTATATCTATGTGTTTGTCACACAGAGATATTCTTCCTATTAAAAAGGTCAATTTCTACTTTCAACTATCTGAAGGAAAATCTATTAACGAATGAATGTCATTGATGGCAGAACTGGACCTTCTAAATTGTGTATTATTAAATAAGCCCAGAATACATACCATATTATAAATCCTAAAATGTCTTTAAGAAACACACTTACCAGTAACTGTCTTTTATATTTACACAGTACATGACACATCTCATATCTCAAAGCTCTTTAAGGTCCAATGTTATATTTGATATTTATAATAACTCAATGAGGCATGTGGTGAAGTGTTGTTATCCCCTTTAGTACACAGAGAGAAACCGAGATACGGGAAATTACATGATTTGTAGAAACAACAAAACATTGAAACAGAACCACATCTTTGCAGTCCCAACACTTAGAGCTACAATGACAGGGAAAATATTAAGAGTTCTGTAGCTCAGACATGCAAGTACTGACTTATTGGATTATGTTAAGACTTCTCACTTGGCCTCAAACTTGTATTCTAAAAGAAAGGATACATAGAAATGTCTGCTTTTCACACATTTACATACAAACTGTTTTTGTTATAAAATTAGCTCTTGGTTGTAATTTTGTTTGTTTGTCACGGGTGGTCTGAGACTTGGGTGGGAAAATGGGGATCAGATGAAAATGATATCTGAGTAGGAAGTTTCTCAACTGTTCTGAATTTATAATGAGCACACATTGGGATGTGTGGTCAGATCTTAGGGAGTTGGGCCAAACATGCTGAAGAGGTTGCTTCTTTTTTTTTTTTTTCTTTCTTTTTTGAACTCTGTAAAAGACAAACCTTTTATGAACTTTAGATGTTTACCTTTAAGTGACTGAAAGGCTTTTGGTTTGTCTCGGTTTATTATCCTCTCTTGAGTGTTATGTTCGCATTTCCTACAAGTAAGTAAAAACTAACACTCAGACATAGAGGATTTCCCAAATATGCATGTGATTAATGTGGAACAAAGTAAAAACCCCACTATTTCAGTTTGTCATTTTTCATGTGGCTGTTTTGGCATCATGTGAACAAGTGGGAGAAGTAGGCTGACCTGCGGCCTTAAATCTCCCAATGTCTAATGCTTTTGATGATAAAAGGCAGTGTATTTTTTGTTTCTTCCAATCACAGGAAACAAGCTATGTAGACCACATACAACCTGTGAACAGAGACTAATTTTTAAAATGAAATTCATCAAAACAAGGTATCATTATTACCTTGTTTCAGATTAAAATAACACAATTACATTTATGTAGAAGAACAATGATTTCATTAGAGTCTTGATTTCACTTATCAGTACATCTTTTGAGTGTTTATATCTACCTACCAAATAGCAATGCTTTTCTAACATTAATATGCATATGAATTACTTGGGACTTGGTTCAAAGTCAGAAGCTGGTTCTGTAGGTGGAAGGCATGGTTTTAGATTAGCCTGTCCCTCTAACAGTCTCCCTTGTGATGCTGATGCTGCTGGTCCACTGAGGACACTTATTAGCAAAGCTCTAGAAACCACTTAGAAGCATTAGATCAGAACATAGCTTTAGAGGCTAACTACTCAATAGGGCTTACTGATTATTTTCAGTGGGAGTTTCTCTCATTTCCTTTCTCCCCTTTTCTCCTCTACTGTCCATTCTCTCCCTAATTCTCCACATTATGTCATACCTTGCTATCACTTGTCGGCATGTGATGTCTTGTGCAGTTGCTGAACTGCAGGTGATATCTTTATGAAGGGGCACAGCAATCCTTCTCTGATCTTCAGCCACATGCCAGCAAAACAGAATTTATAAAAAGTCTGTTGAACAATGCCACAGCTCCTACTCCAAGTCCTGCTACCTTATTTATCCATTCAAGATATTACATTCATCTTAATCCACAACTTGAACTTTGATATGATTTCACTTAGCTCTTGGATTTTGGGGGGAGGGGGCTTATAAATACGATAACTAATTTTTGCCTAGTGTTTGCTATGTTTTTAGGACAAAATAAATTTGAAAATCATCTGTTTTTCTGAAATCTTTGCTCAGCGTTTTGCTAGACTGATTTTGTTAAAGAACATTCCCCCATGGCGTTGTTCCACTAGACAGCACCAGTGTGAATCAGTAGAATTAGGTAAGACATTTATCCATTGGGGTGTCCAGTGGTGAAAATTTTAGGCAGTGACTACTTGGAGAGGAAACATTTTGGTAAAAGGTGAGATTATTTTATGATCCTCAAATAACATCATTAATTGATGTATTATCTACTGCATTCTTGGTTTGGCTTTTTTTTTTTTCTAATATCACACATATGAGTAACTTAAATTAAGCTGTTCTAGCTTCCTTGGTATAAATTGAGTATCCATATGGTTGTAACACAGTGAAATGTCAAGGTTGAAGTACTTTTACCCCTATTTAGGGAGTTGTAAATATTTAGGGAAACTTCTGCGGAATGTTCTTTAAGTCTTCCTAGGACTCTTCCATGAAGGTCTCTTTTCTGTTATTTCTTACTTATCTTCAGAAATAACCCTCACACCATAACAATGACTGAGTTGATACTTTAAGGAAAGCAAGTATCTTATAGGCAATTAACTTTAAGGAATTATCTTATTGACCTTAGAAAATAAAATAAAGAATGCATAAAGAAGAACGATTCACTCCACAACTCTAGTTTCTTAACAGAGATAAGTACGTGGCTTTCACAGACACACCAAATTATCTATTAAGATCTTCAGTTACGAAAATTGTTAGGCCTAGCAGACATCACGTTACTTTTGAGCTGTATCTATACACTCAATTCCAAGTCTACTTCCAACTCTTGGGTGGTCTAAAATTGAGATAATTAATTAAACCCTTTGAAAAGCATCTGCCATCCACATTTTGTCTTGGATGAAAGAAATTATTTCATGCTTTACTTAAGGAAAGTTAATACCCAAAGGCTGCACATTAGCGCTGTCTTGCATTAGAACTTACCAAATCTGAAAATTGGTTACTCACATGCAATCTTCTTTAATAACTTATGAAAATTTAAATTAAATTGGATTAATAATTTATGTTGAAAGTTTTACCAGTGAAGCTTAAAATTTTAAAGTTTCAAAATAAGCAGTGAAAATACCAGTTAGAAAAATGGGTTGTCGGATGTACTCTTTTAAATATTGTTTTAAAAGACATTAAAAACAGGAAAAAATCCTTCTTGGGGACTTGTCTATGATGGGAGCAATAAAATGATTGAAAGAAAGGTTAAAAAGAAAATGAAGTCATTCTGCTCCCTCCCCCAAACAAATTATTTTTTCCACTCATACGGGTTTGGGGAGTGAGGGGAATAGTAACATCAGTGGGCTGTTTTAACAGATGATTGTTATACTGGAAATTTCCAGGTTAAGCTTTAGCATTAGAGATGGGCTCAGGGAATGAAAAGCAAATGACGAAAACATGCTTCTTAGTGGGGACAGAAAGGACTATACAGACTATCATCTGTGAAGTATTCTAGTATCCGAGCTGCAGGTCTGGGTAGGAGCAAAAGAAAGCAGGAATGGATGGAGCATACTAAGATGATTGTAGATTGGTCCTTAGGTTGACAATTACTAGATCAAATAAAAATCCGCTGGCTAAATCTAGCCAAGCGCACTTGAGAGGATATGGAGGCATGGCAGGGTGGAAAGGCATTTAAGGTATTTCTTGTTGAGAACTCCTGCCAGCAGCTACAGGTAGACAGGAATAGAGTGGATGACTAGCGCATAGTCTCCCCAGAATTGTTAAGAAGTCCCACTGCAGCTTTCCATCCACATACTGCAACTGGAGCAGGCGTGTCCCATCACCTGTTGGCCCGGATATGGGACTTCATCTAAGCCCAGTTAATTTCAGTCTTTTCCTTAGGAATTTGAACTTGTGACTAAAAGATTTTAGCTCCAGGCAATAGACTAAAAGGATTGACAGTCCATTTTCAGCAAAGAAAGTAAGGAAAGTCTTCAGCAAGAATGAGGAGTGATGCAGGAGAGCCTACAGATGTGGAGAGTATACTTC
The DNA here is from genome assembly GCF_017311325.1 of Ursus maritimus. Lineage (NCBI taxonomy): Eukaryota > Metazoa > Chordata > Mammalia > Carnivora > Ursidae > Ursus > Ursus maritimus. The sequence continues at coordinate 98,908,532 of NW_024424452.1, forward strand.
TTGAATTTTCTACAATGCCATAGTCTGGTCTCAGTCTTAAGACTTGGTATTGTTCTGGCCCTAGGGTTTCCTGACATCTTTCCTTCAATCCCCAAGGAACTATGTTACTTTGATTCAGATCAGACATGGGCTGGTCACAGAAACAGATATCCATTCTAGATAGGTTTGGTGCAACTTCTGAGCATAGCCATCATATAATATGTAAATAAACCTCTTTTCCCTCTGACTTGTTTAATCAATTGTGTTTTAATAGAAACAGATCTACCCCTTGTATTAGAGTCACTTCCAGCCTCATGGAGTAACTGCAAAGTGGTCTTTAAGTCTGCCTCAAGCACCCTATGAGGCCTAAACATTTTCTTCCTTTATAATATAGATAGTAAGATTGAATCAGTCAGCCAACAAATATTTATTGAGAATGTACTATTTTCCAGCATTATCATCAGTGGAGAAAATGAAAGTGAGGATAATGCCTTTTCTTACCTCACAGGAAGAGATAATAAGGTATGGAATCATTGAAATGCATCTAAAATAATAAATATGGCATTGATTTTTTAGGCTTCTTTTGATATATTGAATTATATATAATGTATTATATATGTAATCTAAAAATAAGAACCATTGAAAAGAAAATAATCTTGACATTAAGGAAGTAAAAGTCCAGTCAACACCAACACTAATGTTCTCGGCTCTGCAAATCTCTCTTACAACTGTCTCGTTTTGATTTTTGATGTTCTTTGGTGCCTGTAAAGGGTATGATTTTCATTAAGTTCTTTGGGGGAGCTTTTCATCGATGTTTTGAGTTCATCTTCATCACTTCACATTTACTAATTCTCTCCTTGAACTGGAGTCAAATCAACTCTCAGGGGAGGGAAACTCAAGTGACACTGATGTATTTCATTTGATTTTGACTTCCAACCCCAAATTAGGGGTTTGTCACAAGAATCAGGGTTTTATAAATAACAAGATATCACTTTTCTTATTTGCTTATATTCATGAAAACAAAAGTGAGATCAAACTTCTCATCCCCCAGCAAAGAATTTCAATTACAAGGGCTTTTTGCTCTCTACCCTCTGCTGCCTAAAGCCAAATCCTTTGCAGCTCTTACCACTTCCAGATTGCTGCAAACCTTGATCTCTTCAGATCCTTGTTATGAAATTCATGAAGCTCTCTGCCTCTCAACTTTCACATTCATTCTTTCCTGTTCCTATTGTGCTCTGCCGTTTTAGGGAAATAGAAATTTGCTAAGACCCCTTTGTAGTCATGAACAGAAGTAATGCTATCATAAAGTATTTGTAAGGATACACATCTTTTAGCTATAGTATCTCTAAAATTCAGAACTGCTAAATATATTTGAGCTGCCCTTTCATGCCATTTTCCAGAATATTAAGGCACCTAATTAAATTATGCATGCTGCCTTGACCAAATAAGGCATTTGCTTCATTTTAATGGGGAATGACATTTATTTTCCTATCCTAAAAGAATTCCACAGAGCTTTCCTTGTAATAAAGGCTAATTTTATCTCTAATAGGGTAACTACATAGACATAACCACACAATTTCTGTTTGTTAGTTTTTTTTCCAGATTAGTCCTCTTAATTTAAAGAGGTAGATTTTCCATACCTGCATCTAAAAATTGACAATAGGCTTGATAACTAGCTTCAACTTTTCATCTTGGTTTTATGGCATATGTTCTTGTCATATCCCCAATCTGTGAACTGAACATATCATTTGAATGTACAATTTAGAATCAACATAATTATTTTAAATGGGTTCTTTTGATGTTTCAGATGACTATTGAAATTTATACAATGGGGTCAAATTGCAATTTACAAACTTTTGTGCATATTGAAAGTGATTTCTTTGGCAGTGATATGTTTTCAACAGATGATGATGATGGCAGTTATCCTCTGCTGGTCTGAATTTAATTTTAGTCATTTTTATTATGATATTCTAACCCATGGCATATTAACAAATACATAACTTCTAAAAGTGCTGAATTCTCTTTGAGATGCAGTTTATCATACTGTTAAATACTATACAACATAAGCAAACAACTCATGTAGAAAAATGCGCCTGCTCTTTGGAGGGAGGTAAATAGATAAGCTGTCCAAGGTACAAGGAAATAGAGCAGAGATAATGCAGGTTTGAGATATTCTCTTGCTTAAGTGATGCATTAAATCAATATTCCACAAAGTCTTTTTCTTGTTATGTTATTTACTTGGATACTGTCACTATTTTCCATTAAATTGTCTATTTCAGAAGAAATATTTTTCTCAGTTCCCAATTTCATTTGATTAGTATTCTTTAAACTCTTTCACTATATATGCAAATTATCAACTATTTCCATTATGTCACTCTTCTGCTCAAAAAACTTCAATGGTTCTCTATCTCTTGTCTCATCACATGTAACCATTTTTTCCTGATTTTCAAGATCTATAGTACTGTGCCTTCTAACTGTGCGACATTATTTTCTAGTACTACCCAACATTCTTTCTAAAGCACTCGGGGCTGCTTCTCAGGGTCATATAAACATACCACACTAGTTTCATCCACCACAACTTTATCCTCTTCCTCCTGATTCTCTTCCTCATCCTTTGTGTGTTTGTGTGTGTGTGTGTGTGTGTGTGTGTGTGCAATGCCTTTTTTCCTCACTCCTTTCTTCAGTCTTTAAAGTTGAAAACTCTCCTTCTTAAAGCCTTCTCTTACTTCCTTAAAAATAAGTGATTGTCACTTAAAAACAAATCCTGAACACACAAGCACGGTCTCTAACCCCATAATATAGGTCTTTTTGTATTTTATCCTATTTATTCTAATAGCCATTATCATATATTGTGAGGTTCACTATGTCTAGCTTAGAATAAATAAATACAGCAAGGTAATGATTTGTCCACTCTTACATATGAGCCAGAATCAAGAAATCAACCTATGTCTGAATCCAAAAGAACTCCCCCTCACCTTACGAAGCTGTCTGTATCACATGAATAATTTCTCTGTTGTTAAATTCCATGTATTAAGTAAGGTAGTAAACATGAAACACTGGAGGAGTAAAATAATATGAATTAATAAGCTCATACCTTGTTTTAAACCCGCTGTGCTGGTTGAGGGTCTGAATCTTTCTGAACTAGATCACTTCTCTCTGTTTCCTTAAAACTCTGTAGGTAATTCCTTAACAGTAGTTTGTGGTTCTTTATTTTTCTGAGAAGATGATAAAACAGTGAAGACATACTTGGCATTCAGTGAAAACATTTTCAGTGGGAATGTTGTAATTCAAATCATGATTATAAGGAATTTTGGCAAATCAATTTGATTTATGTATACTGGAACTTCTGAAAAAATACATAATTGGTAACACCTGTCATAAAATCTTCAGGTCAGAAATAAAAGTACTTCATACAAGATGAGTATTGAAAAATCTTTGTTCATGAATAAATAACCCAACTTTAAAAATTAATATAGGATTATACTATACCTCTGAAAGGAAACGACAAGGTATTTCACATATAACAAACTTTAAAATGACAGATGCATAAGATGAAGTTAAAAAATTAATCAAAATAATCCATGTATATTAATAAGGTAGATAGTTTGTATCTTTATTTTAGCCACTCCTGAGTGTTCAGTGACTGCTTAGCAATGCTAGACAACTTTGTTGAAGCATTTGAAAAATGGTCGAAACACCTAGGCTCCCTTGGAATAGATTTTTGTGAATATTTAGTAGCTTTTTAAAAAATATGATTGGTAATATAGTGGGCTGAAATTGAGTTCTAATCTCTGGAACCTGTAAATATTACCTTAAATAGTAAAAGATGTAATTAAATATTTGGAGATGGGGAATATCTTGAGATTATCCAGGTGGGTGCAATGTTATCACATTTATGAGTCACCTGGTAAGACAGAAGTGCAGGGAGATTTGACACAGACAGAATAGAAGATACACACACACAGAAAAGAAGGCAAGATGAAGATGGAGGTAGACAATGGAGTGATGTGGCCACAGACCAAGGAATGCCAGCAGACACCAGAGGCAGGAAAAGGCAAGGAACAGAATGTAAGTATCAAGGAAAAATTAAAACAAGTTAAAAATAATAGAAGAATTACATTATGTTTCATAGTTTATTTAAATCATTCATCCATTCTTAGAAATAATTTTTAGCTTTGGTGACAACATCATTTGTAATTTTTTATATACCACCCCCACATAATAAAGATAAAAAACATTGATTTTAAAATTTGGAATTATTCTACTAATCAGATTGAATCAATTATAGAGCTTAATTTGTCAAGTGTTTGTGGAAATAACCCCAAAAGATAAATTAATACTGCCATGAAATGTATTCCTAAGCAAAAACATGCTTTGAAAATAAAATCTGATGATAAGACTAAGAATTTTAAAATAAGGATAATAAAGAAGGTTTAATTACAAACCACAGATGCAGGATGGTTTTTTAACAAAAGTTTTCAGTGGAGTGCTGTGAATGTTTGATGTTGGGAGGGGGTGAAGGGGAGGTAGGAAAGAGTCCTGATTTGGAACATTTGCTGATTTCCATGATGTAAATACACTTAATGTGGCTGATGTGACATCACTGAACACGTGGGGAAAGGATGTGCACAATTGGCTCTTGCAAGCCTATGCATCTGGATTTCAATTCCAACCACTAGATATTTTTCACTTTTACACTAGACTTTCAAAACAGATTTCTGCAAATGTGCTTACTATGGTTGCTTCCATTCAGGGTTTATTTTCATACAAGTTATCTGTTTTTATGAGTAATTATCTATGTGCTATAAAAATTTCCAGCAATGCATATGACCAAATATAGCTTTGCAGAGAGAGTTAACTGTCAAAACAACTCAATAACTAAACTTTGTATTCTTCTTCTTCTTCTTCTTTTTTTTTTTTTTTCCTGAAAAAACACCACAGAGGGAGAAATGACTAGTTTCCAGGCAGGCTAACAGAAGGCTTCATGTAAGTGGCATCTTTGAGTGAGGTCTATAGAATACGAAACCAAGAGTAGAAGAGAGAAGAGGCGATAACAGGTTATAAAAGGTTTACAAAGAGCATGAAGGGCATGGAGCTTTGAGACATTCAAACAAAATTTACTTATTTATTTTTAGGGAGATAGCCCTGGTGGCAATGTGGGGATTAACTGGCGTAGGGAGAAGCTTTGTATTAGGCTGAGTAGTTGGAGGGCATTATAGACATTGTTAGGGCTACTTTGAAAAACAGTAGTCTCTACTCCTTGGAAAACTCTATTTCTGATTGGAAGCCTTAAGTTGGAGAGTTCTTAAGTATTGTGACATGGTGGACATTTCATATATTCACATATTCATATATTAAATGTTGACTAACCCCTGCAATTGGTTTAAAATAAAAATTTTAAGGGGGCGCCTGGGTGGCACAGCGGTTAAGCGTCTGCCTTTGGCTCAGGGCGTGATCCCGGTGTTATGGGATCGAGCCCCACATCAGGCTCCTCCGCTATGAGCCTGCTTCTTCCTCTCCCACTCCCCCTGCTTGTGTTCCCTCTCTCGCTGGCTGTCTCTCTCTCTGTCGAATAAATAAATAAAATCTTTTAAAAAAACTAAAAAAATAAAAATTTTAAGGAAACTTGGAGGTCCTCTGAGCTGGTGGATACCCCCTACTGCCTGCATAAGCCCACATGAAAGTTTGCTTTTGTGTGATGAATACATTGCCTCAACTGGTTGAATTCATCTCTTTTCTGTGATAAGTCAATACAGCCATGGTGAGCGTGTGACATTACAGCCTATCCTTTGAATTGGTAGGGCAAAAAGTCCAGGTTAAAGTGGCTGGGTAAGGAAGAAACAAGGATGGGACCCACTATTATCTGCTCCAGGGTATACAGTGATGTAGGAGATGTGGGAAAACGTGAGTGAAAGAAAGCAGGTTATCAAGCGAACTAAAGGTGGATTAGGAGGGTAGAGAATGGGAGGGAATGGTAGAAGCCTGGCTTTTGTTTACTCCAATAGAGAAGGTAGCAGAGGAAATTCTTTGCTTGAGGAAGAGGGTGATGGTATATAACCAGAGTGGGAAAGGCACTGGAGAAGCTCTCAAGTGCCCTAAAGATGATAGGAGGAATGCCCAAGTCCCTGAGCAGAGATGTGGGAGTCATTCTAGGGAAAATGAGGAACGAAAACTATAATAACAAGAAGAGGGATGAGGCACTTGTGAAGCTTCTCCCTCTTTCTAAAGTAAAGTCCTAGTCACATGTATCTAAGAGGAAGGGGTCATATGTCCCTCTTCCAACCCTATAGGGTGCCTGACGTTGTAAGGGAGTGTGGGGGCCCGTCCCACAGTGAAACAGAAGTCCACCCACACAGACATTCCGGTCATCCTGCAGTGGAGACAGAAGTTGCAGATTCACTAAGGGAAGGGGTTCGGCCAATTTTAGGAACAGTACTTTCAACAAGCAGAAGTACCCCTCACCGCTGGGCTATGGAGGATATAGACAGAAAAGACAGAAGAGGTATACCCATCAGAGTTTCATAAGCTGAGTTCCCCCCTAAACTCATTACTTCCAGATATACTTGGTAGAGTCACTTGAGCCAACAAAATTTGTGCATTTCTGATGGCTGAGGAATAACCAAACACTGCCAACAACATCACTTCTCTCACTCTCTTTTGTGGCTTTAATTGGGCATTTTATATGTTTCCATTTTTTTTCTCCTTTCTTAGCATATGTGTAATACTTTTTTTTTTAACTTTTTTTAGTGGTTACCTTAGAGCTTTCAATATGCATTTACAACTCATCCATGTCCACTTTCAAATAACACTGTACTACTTTACCGGTTGTGTGCGTACCTTAGAACAACAAAGCAATCCTAGTACCTTATTCCTTCCCCCTTGTTATCATTGCTCTCATTCATTTCACTCATATATAAGTATACATGAGCATGGATATATAGATATAAGATATATACATAAGCATACATCATTGAACACATTGTTGCAATTATTCTGAACACACTGTTATATGTTAGATTACTTAAAAATAAGAAAAATGAAGGTTTATCTTTACTTGTTCCTTTTTCAATGTTCTTCCTTTCTTTTTGTAGATCTAAGTTTCTAACATGTTCTATTTTCCTTTTTCCAAAAAACTTCTTTTACCATTTCTCATAAGGCAGATCTACTGGCAACACATTTCTTCAATTTTTGTTTGTCTGATTAAGTCTTTATTTCTCCTTCACTTTTGAAAGATAATTTTGCAGCATACAGAATTCTAGTTGGATGGGTTTGTTCCTTCAAAACTCTAAATATTTCACTGCACTCTTTTATTGACTGCAAGATTCCTGAGTAGGAGGTGGACGTAATTCTTACCTTATTCCTTTAGAAGTGAGGTGTTTTTTTCCCTCTGCCTTCTTTCGGGTTTTATTTTTTTCTGTATCTTTGATATTCTGTAACTCTTAAACGATATGCTGAGGTAGAGTTTGCTTTTGTTTTGTTTTGGTTTTTGCATTAATCCTGCTTTATGTTCCATGAGCTTTCTATATCTGTGGATTGGTGTCTGATATTAGTTTGGGGAAAATTGTCAGTTATTATTGTTTCAAATATTTCTTCCATTCTTTTGTCTTTCTTCTCCTCCTGGTGTCCCCTTTATGCATGTTATACCTTTTGTGGTTCTTCCACAGTTCTTGAGTATCCTGTTCTATTTTCCTCAATTGTTCTCTTTGCTTTTTAATTTTGGTGGTTTTTATTGATATATCTTCAAGCACAGTGATTCTTTCCTGACCTGTGTCCAATCCACTAGTCAGCCCACGAGAAGCATTTTTCATTTGTGTGACAGTGTTTCTGTCTCTTGCCTTTCCTTTTGGTTCTTCCTTAGGATTTCCACCTCTCTGCCTACATCGTCCATCTGTTCTTGCATGCAGTCTACCTTATCCATTAGAACCCTTGGCATGTTAATCATAGTTGTTTTCAATTCCTAGTCTGATTTTAACATCCCTGCCATGCCTGTTTCTGATACTTACTCTGTCTCTTCAAATTGTGCTTTTTTTGCCCTTGGTATGCCTTGTAATTTCTTTTTTCTTGATAGCCAGACATAATGTACCGGGTAAAAAGAACTGCTGTAAATAGGCCCATAGTAATGTGGTGGTGAGGTATGAGAGGAGAGAAAGCTTTCTATAGTCCTATGATTAGGTAGCAGCCTTTCAGTGAACCTATACTTCTGGACTGTGAGCTTCACGAGAGTTTTTCATGTTTTTTCTCCCCACCCCCACCTGAGGTGAAACAGGATGGCTAGAGTGGACTGGAGTTGCTCATTTCACTTCCCAGGTCAGTTAGGCACCTATAATCGCCAGCAGGTTAAGCTCTAGTTAGGTAGTTGCCCCTAAGAGCAGTCCTTGTTAAGAACAGGGCTTACTGATGTATTTCAAATGGTTCCCTCTCCCCTTCCCTCTGAAAGAAGTCCAGGGGGATTCTTGTTTCAGATTCACTGTGGGAACCTGGTGGAACTCCAGGAGTTAAATCACACAATATTTTGAGGGCCCTCCCCATGACTAGGTCCCCCTGGAGTTTTTGATTCCTGGAGGTGTGGGCACTGAGGCTCCAGCAATTCATCAATTACAGTTCTGGGGTTCCTACCCCAGTTCTGGTTCCCTGCTGGTTTCTGGGGAGTGAGCAGCTGGTTCCGTAAGCTGCAACTCCCTGTATTCACCTGTCTTTCCAAACTTTGAGGCAGTAGTTCACCATGTGTCCTCCCTGCTCTTATGGGGCCAAGAAGAGTTGTTGATTTTTCAGTCTCTTCGGCTTTTTACTCCTTGCTTGGATAGAGTGGTGACTTCCAAGCTCCCCACATGAAGAACCAGAAACCAGAAGTCCACACAAAGCAGTGGCGAGGGGCTCAGTGGCACAGAACTTATAAAGAGGGTAAATACGCTGGCCCGACAATCTCTTTGCTCTACTTTGTTGTGACAGGTGCTGGTATAAATGAGACATTTTTGGGGTTCCTGTATTACAGCACCCCCATGTAAGGCTGTTCTTGAAAACCCTGAGTAACATCTACAAAGACTTGGTAGATTTAATTTATCACAGTAAAAAACACAGATATCTGAAGGAGGAACACAGGGGAGACCCCAGGGACTCAACCTCATTCATAACCAAAAAGAATGGTGAGACTATAACAAAGTAAAAGAGGAAGGGTTCAGAATTATCTGGCTTTTAAAACATGAGTTCAGAAAGCTGAAATTGACCTTAACTATAGACATCCCAGTTAGGAAATACCAAGAGAAAATGAAGATGGGAAAAATCAGGATCTATTGCCCTTGTCACCCCATCCCCAGATTTTAAATCCAAACTTTACAAGGTGATGACATAACTGCCCCTAGGGAGGAAGCCAATGACCCAGGTTAGGATACTGCCCCACTGGGACCACTTTTATCTAGAAATCATAATGGTGCTCTGATTAGAGGTATATTGTAATGTTCTCCAGGTACTCATCTTTAATTTTAGTCAAAACGACAGATGTGGGGGCAATGTGGCTGTACGCTGTCACAGGTGATTTCACTAAACCTGAACGGCTAAGCAGGTGTCCTCCCCCACCCCATGCACGTGCCATTGAAGAATATGACAAACTCGTCCTCCTCAGAAGAGCCCTTTTTCATGCAGAGTTATTCAGGTTAACCGGCAGAGTCAGAACCAGGTTCTGCATGCTCCAAGAAGAGAGATCCTATCATCAAGTTTGTGTGGGTCTGCCAGAATACCTAGCTGAGCTGAGTATACGGATTTATCCAGCCTGATTTTCATTTGTAATCAAATATCTTTATCTTCTCTAACTAGTATTGGATGAATTTGTGGCTACCAAATCTACCAGACCCATGTTTAGTTTCCTATTTCCCTAATGTTGCCTGAGAATTCTACTTGTTATTTGGCTGTTTTCCAGGTCCATCTTCTAAGAAGATGCTTTATTCAAGCACTTTGATGCATCTGGCTATGGGTGTTCTCTTATCGCATCAGGTAGTATTTCCAACAGTTTTGGACTTGCAACCTAATACTTTCTGATTTCTTTGTAAAAATGTTTATCATGAAATAATTTGGAGGTAAATTTTATGACACTTTTTGGTATTTATAGTACTCTGATAAATAACAAAATCAGTACTGAAAATAAAGGTGTTATTTTTTAACTGCCAGAAAATATCTACTTGTTTTATTTATTTGAATATAAAACTCTGGAAAAAAATTCTGAAATGTCAAAGATAATAAAAGGATTCCAATAGTGTTTGTAAAGCACAACTTACCTCTTGTTGAGATTTTTTCAAATAATAGTTTACTTCAGAAATGTTATACTTGAAATAATATATTCTACGTATGTTGTCTTCCAAGCTAAAATAGAAATAATGCTTGGTTTCTGCTACCAAATGTGGATACATCTTTATATCAATATACTTTTGGGTATCTCCTTTGCTATTCAGTTATTGGTAATTATCCAGAACAATATATGATTTTTAAACTCAAATTCTATGAATTCAGGCTGTCTAAGCGTTTGTATGAGAACATGGTTCTCCTATAAAGCCAGCAATAATAACTTTAATTTTACAATATTTTAAATATAGGTGGAAAGCCAAAGACCATCCTTCAATTATTTTCAAATAATTACATATTTCCCAAATGTATATTTCTATAGCAAATATTGAATATGAAAAGGGTTTTTTTAATTGCAAGAATTCCTTTTTCTAGGAATTCTAGTCACCTGGTATCTATCGCTGACTGAGTGGGTTCTTTAATCATAATTTTACTGACATACATATATTAAATTATCTTGAAAAAAGTGAACATTTTCATGCTTTTTAATGTGTAGTCATGTGATCACTTTAGTACAGCTTTCAGTTTGCCCAAGAGTACTGCTCTGGTTTTTCCCATAATTGGATCTCATCCAGTTAATGTATGACCCCTTTTAGCCCTTGTAATATCTGTTCCATAATGAGCACGGGGAAGAAAAAAGAAACTGTTGAAACTATCACGTAGTAACTGTACCAAGAAGATGAGGTGGTTAAATTTAATATGTAGCATTACTAACCAGTGATGTGAAACATTCACTGGGAGCCTGCACTTGTGGGGTGCCACTTTCCTTACCTCTTGCAACTATATAAGAAAATAAATCTCAGGTTTTCATTATATGGAGGATGGGAAAGGGTCATAAATTACAGATTAATATGTATTTCATAGCCTTTCCCCTTTTCCTCTGTTAATGGGATACAGTTGAGGCCATGCAAATATGGATTAATTTAAACTACTTGAAAATCTGGTTATGTATTTTATGAAATCATACACTTGTTTCTGGAGAGAAAAAAATGTATGATAATGGGATCAGCTTTACTTGGAATACTCCACCATCCTTGTATAATTTTTATGCAGGACAAGTTAGCAAAACGTTTTATAAACTGATAGGGAAAAAATGATTGTCCAGATATTTTAAATTTCAGCTGGGCCAAAGGCACAAGGACAGTGATCTTGTTGAAAGGTGTGGGGTGTGTGTGTGTGTGTGTGTGTGTGTGTGTGTGTGTGTGTTTCGTTTCAGTGTGCTTTCAGATTTTCATCCATCTATGTTCATCTTTAATCTGGAAAGGGCTGATGAATGTCATTAAAGGAGAACTGGAACTCATATTGCATTATGACAGAAATAAGGAATTTCTTCTTGCTTTAAATGAGTTCAAATTGTTATGATCAAAATAAAAAAAAAGAATTATACACAAAAGCTTTGAATTAACTTTCAAACATGACTCCACAAACTTTGGAAAAATTTAGAGAAAGTGGAAATGTTTCCATACAAATGAAGAAATGTTATTGTACAGATGTTTTTGAAGGGTAAATAATTAAATGATTCTGGAAACTATAGACTTACAAATTGGTTGTGAACTCCTGATAGTAGCCAAGAGTAAATACCTAGCACAAGTTGAACAGACTGACAAAGAATCATACAAGGAATGATCGAAAAGAAGCTCAAAACTTAGGTTGAAATAGGTAAGTTGTCCAATAGGACACAGAGTGAGAGTTTTCCCAAAAGAGATCATGTGGAAGAGGAGCCGGATTGCGACATGGCTCCAGACGGCACATCACTGGCCAAACTATTGGTGAGGGAAAAGTGAGAGATTTTCTAGTAATTGGAATTATTTGTAAATGTAATGGGCTATAAGAGTAATGATTACCCAGTCACTTGGAGTTTAACCAGAAGCTGCAGAATTACCGCTTATGTTTTAAAATAATAAAACTACCTCCTCCCCCAGAAAAAATCAAAAACAAAAAACTTCTTGTATTGTGTCAGGAGAGAGAGATAACTTCTAGTTATTCTTATTTGAACTCATGTCAGTTTCTTCTATCTCCTTAAAATACTCCTTTTATCCCACTTCTTAACCGATTCTAATTTGTCCCTTAAAATCTTATTTATAGTAATTTGGCTTTGATGGCAAGGTTTTAAGTTAATTAAGTTTAGATTGTGACTTAGCAGGTAAAAGATACGTAATTGGATTTTTATATCTTCACAAATAATGTTTCCAGATAGAAGATATCTCTCTCTCTCTCTCTTTTTTTTTTTTTTTTTTGGTCATTGGCTATTTATGTAGAGATTCATGTTGCTTCCCTCAAACTATGAACATAGGAAATAAAAATACTCAACTTTATTTGAGTGCACACAAAAAAGTAAGAAATGTGAGAATTGAAATGCAATAATTATAAGAATATTTCTATGCTTGGGCTTGAAGCTCTTTCAGCCAGTATTGGAAAGACTCAAGAAAAAAAACTAAAAATGTTTATATGTTCATAGGCTCACAGGATGTCTGGCCACATGGTTGAAATTTCAAGTTTGGCTCCTTGTGGCTCCTTCCTCTCTGAATTAATTGTAGCACTGAATACATTTTGAACCCACTACAGGAAAGCATCACATGTAAATAGAAATCCTGCTGTGTTTGATTGCTTGAGCCTCTGGAGATAGGCACCAGACGTACACTCTCCTCTTTGGCATGTAGTGGAGGGAAGCAACTGTGGAATCAGGTAAATCAATTAGCAAGCAATTGTAGTGACACAGTAAGATGCCATGGAAGATTATGAGACACCAGTGTGAGAAGGAGAAAAATAGATCAATTCTAGACCATTTCTGATGATACTTTCAAAAGATTTTTCAGATTTTCCTTTGATGGATCTGAAGGCGAGGAAGAGTCAGAATTGACTTCTGAACATCTAAGCTTGTGTTGATGTCATATTCTGAAACAGAAAATTCAGGAGGGAACAAGTTGGTGCTTTTTGAGTGGGAGACTGGAGGGAGAGCAAGATCAAATATAAACATGTGAAGTTTTAGATGCTTATGAGGCATTTATGAGGATATGTCAAGTGAGATGCATGAGTCTGGCACTTAGAAGAATTATCTCGGCTGGAGATAACAAATTGAAAAATCTATATTTCTGTGTTATTTAAAGCTACAGAAAAGTATAGGATCATCAAGGAGAGTTTAGAGAGAAAGAGAAAGAAATGGAGACTAGCCTATAAAAAGGTAGATAGACAGGGTTAATATACATTTTCCTAAAGGGGTTTAATCAAATGTGCCAGCATTTGATGGCAAGAGCTGAACTCACTACCCAGACACTTCTGAATGGATCCAGGAAAACAAGTGAATTCTAATATTTAGGACATAGCTTGGCAAGACTGACAGATTGAAAGGTTAAGAAAACTAGACTGGAATACAATATAGTCCATGGGGTGGGCTTGGCACTGGGAGCCATGACTCAGCCTCAGGAAGCAAGAACTGTCCAGGAGGCATACACATCCATGCACACAGACAAGAACAGGCCAACAAATCAGGGTCAGGGATGTCACAAACAGAAGTCAGTAATACTTGTTATTGTTACAGCACAGTGAGATGTGATGATCCATGCACATCTAGAGATGAATAGGAGGAACCAAACCTTGAGGAATCCTCCCTTCTAGCGAGAATGTAAGCTCTACCCAGAAACTCAGCACAGGGTCACTGTCACCAGTTTTGAATTCAGTGATTATAAATACTGCTGCTCTCCCTACTAAAATCACACTGGCATGCGGAACTCAACATTTGCCAAAAGTGAACATCATATCCCCCTGCGCCCCATTGTCCCTTCTTTCCTCACCATGGACATGCTTGTTACACTTCTCGATCACCTCTACAAAGCACTCAAGTTAGTAACTGAAATGTAAATCAGTTCATATAATTCTCCTTATGAGACCCCTCCAAGGGCTTCCTTTTTTTTTTTTTTTTTTTTTAAACATTTTATTTCTTTATTTGACAGAGACAGCCAGCGAGAGAGGGAACACAAGCAGGGGGAGTGGGAGAGGAAGAACCAGGCTTCCAGCGGAGGAGCCTGACATGGGGCTCGATCCCAGAACTCTGGGATCACGCCCTGAGCCGAAGGCAGACGCTTAACGACTGCGCCACCCAGGCGCCCCATAAGGGCTTCCTTTTGATCATATAATTAAATCCGTGACTTCAAGAGTTCTTAATGTTCAGATTCCTGACCCACTTTCCCTCCTCATATTATAGCAGTCTACCGCTTACTTATTACCCTCTGGCCAACTGGCCTTTCATACTCTTAGATGCACTGAAATCTCACCTTCGTAATTTTACTTAGTTCTCCTTGCACAGAATGTCCTTCACCCTACTGTTAAGGCAGGTCCCATTCTTCCCTCAGGTTTCAGCATGTCTCTTTCTCAGAGGGGTCTTACTGAATATCCTATTTAAAGTAGTTCCCCTCTTTTATTCTCTCAGCTCATTTCATTCCTTTCTTTCCCCACATGAATTAGAAATTATATATTTACTACTGTGTATTTGCTTGCTAGATGTCTGCCTGTTCTTTACACTATTCATTCCATTAAGGGCAAGAACTGTGGATTTTTAATAAATTACTGTATCACTATGTATCCCCAGTATTTAGCATATGGAATATTAACATTAGCAATATTTACTAAAGAAATGAATAAATACATGAATAAATGAATGAATGAGTGAGCAAGTGAATGAATTAATAAATGAAGGAAGAAATGTTCTCATTAACATCTGGCTTTTTAGTGCATGAACACAAGCCACCAGCGACGATAGTAGGGTTCAGGCAATCAACTTCTCTCTGCAGTGTGTGAAACTACAAAATGTAATAGTCTTACTCCAATAAGTAAAATGTCATTACAACATCTGCTCCTGGATTTTAATGTTTTTGATACTTGATTTAGTTTTTTTTCCCTTTGTTCTAGGTTTTAAATTATGTTTGGGAGTATAATTAATACATTTAAACTTTAATTGATTTAGAAATCTGCTTTTATTTTTCACAATTTATGTCCAATGAATAAAGAATAACTAATTTGCTTTCTCTAGACTGAATGTGATTCTCATTTCACAACTTACTAAATTTCTCTACTCCATTCAGAATTTAGAAAGCCATTGTTCTCGGTATTCTTGCAAGTGACTTGAGAATTCCAGCTTTAGTCTGAGTTTATTATTATGGAGCAGAATAAAGTATGCTTGGAGAGTAAACCCCAAACTACTTACAATTTTTAAATCTAGTTTTCACATAAAATTTGTATTAATGTCCAAAACAAGTGACTGAGGAAATGAGGCCAGTGTTTTGCTCTGGTATTGATAAAATGTGTTGGGATAGCTATTGTATAGCCTGCTAAAATCTGTGGTTTGAGGAAGAAAAAATATATTAATTAGTTTTCATCCCAAAACAAATTTTCTTTGAAATCGCAAATCATTGTGACTTTTGTACTAAGCTGTGTCCGGTAGGTGTTAGGGGCTTAAACAATGTTAAATAATGACAAAGAGTCTTCTATTAAAATTCAAACTGATCTAGGCAGTCATTCTTCAAGGTTCCAATAGGCACTGGTCTCAGTTACCATGGTTTAGTTATGTAACACCCACCTCCACATGACACGGTTCGAATTTCAGTTACCACAGCGTATTAACTATGAATGATTGCATAAAGTACACCCTTTACTGCTGGCTCTTGAGTTCACAAATCGCTACATAAATCATGGATGCACAGCATGTTCAGTAGCCAAACATGCTACCTCTTCCAGGGTCTGTCACTGATGTTATTCTGTTCACACACAGACAGGAAAGTGTGCAGTTGTGTTGCCTCCTTGTCTCCTGGAGATAAACCTACATGACATTTTGCAAAACAAATCACCGAAAGAGGGAATTAGACAACAAAAATGAAATTTCAGTAAAAAAAAACGAAAAATGATAATGCTTGCTGTGAAATTTGGAGAGACGGAAATATCCAAGAAATACATGACTGTGGGAAGAGGCTCTACACATGCAGCCAGAGAAGCTTAATAGGATGAATGTATCAACATAAATGGAAAGGATGAGAAGGATGACAAAAAAGATAAAAATGTTCCAGAGGGGAGACTGGGGGTGGGAGGGGGAGGGTTGGGAAAGATGTTCCAGAGGAAGCGGAAAACTTCACATTAAAGGGATTCTTGGAGGTATTTCATGACTTTGAAAATGCAAAAGATAAAACGTTGGAAGTTGATCCAAACTTAGGAAGGAATATGACAGCTTGCTAAGGCACAGAGAAGATGCTCGCCCTGCATCTCACGCTACGATACATTACATTATGAGAAGAAGGCAAGCGCTGGCCAAACTACTATTAATAAGATGCTTACAATGAAACAAAATACTTTAATTCTCAATGTTTCTAATGTTTTACATTACAGTATCCTAAATAAATATTAAGTTTACTATTTGTTTTCATTTCTCCATACATTTATCGCTGATAGGAACAGGTTTTAATATTTTAGGAAAAAAAAACTTTAAAACATCATGGTAAACTCATAATTTTCCCATTGGTTATTAAGATCACTTTGTACAATTTCAGTTTTTTGTCTTTACAGTCCCACACTATGGTGAAAAGCAAGAACTGCCTGTGCTAATTCCCTTCCTGATCTGAGTGATTAAGAATCAAGTTCAGTACATTTTATCAGGTAACAGGTACTGAGTGATTTCCAAATGATCACTAATCGCATTTACATAATTAAAAAAAAGTACAGTTCTGATATGCGTTGGAACTTATTAACAGCCTAAAATTAAAGACAATTACTGATATAGCCTTTTAAACATGAATATTAACTGGCCTGCTACTGATCAACATGAACAAGGGCAATAGAGCATATGGAGTCTTCACTGATCATGTTTAACTGGAAAATATGTCATAATTGAACACTGAAAAAAGTAATTTAGGAAGCATAATTTAATCTCTGAAAGATATATTCTAAAGTTATGATTTATTATTTTGAAAAAGCTTCATCTACATTTTTGCCTATCCCAAGAAAGATGTCATGATTTTTTTGGGAAAAGTTATAAATTATTTTCATATCTCCCCAGGTCATAAATAAATTAATTGCATTAAGATTTGCTCCCATTTTAGGAGCAGAGATAAATTAATAATGCATTTTAGTGTTAAAGAAGTACAAGTAAGGGCTTATGTTAGCCTTTATATTAGCTTAAGCGGAACCATAATCCAGTAAGCAGACTGGAAACACTGTGTATCAGTCAGGGTCTAGGCTAGAGATAGAACATAACTAAAGTTGTTAAAGAGACTCTAATAAAGTGTGTGAACAGAATTAAAACAACCAACAATGTTTGCTGAAGCAGCCAGAGATTAGCAAAAGTGAGAAGACTTCATCACCCTTGGCCTAAAGGTTTAAGGAGAAGACATTATGTTAACAGCCCCGGGAATTCTGATGTGGAGGGATAAAGGCTACTGGATGACAGCTATAGTCCTGGAGGCTCCAGCCACTGCTGGAAATGTGGCCTGAATCAGTAAGACAGAGGGCACAAAACACCCTGATCTCTTCTCCAGTTTCCAATCTCTGGCCAGTGGACCCCATTGGTTAAATACCACTGGGAGCAGCCAATAAGGGGATAGATATATGTACTATCCAACATAGAGCAACAGCAGTCTCTATGCATTACGTAGAGGTCAACTTCCCGAGGCCCTACACAGAGAAAGGAGTCTGGTTCTGGGGGTATGGCAGACAGAATAACCATCATAATCATAAGACCTTACCAACATACTTGTGTCCCACTGAATTAGGCTTCAGAAGCAAGACTAAAACACATCTCAGGATTTGAGAGTGAGCAGAAATTTAGAAACTCTACTTGAATTTTTTTAAATGCATTTTATTGTAATAAAGTTACAATCTCAAGCAGGTATATTCCCCACTTCCCTATTTAATTTTGCTTAATCCTTATTTTCCCACTTTACTTAAGCCACTTCTGTATATACCTATATTTTGAGAGCCTTAGAGGCACTTACCTGGGAGAGATCAAAGATACAAACAAAATAATTGAAATATAGCATGGCATTACATAAAAGGAGTGTGTTCAATGCTGCCTGCCCATTAAGAGGTGGTCAGGGGATGTCATTATGTAAGATTATTAAAGGTGAACAGGCAGCCACCATCCCCAGAGAGCTGAGGCAGCATGTTCAAAGGTAAGGAAGAGGGAAGCAGCATGGTACTTTCCTAAATCAGCAAGCAGTTCTGTACACTGGAACACAGGGTAAGAATGCGATGTAATACAGATTTGGAGGGAAGCCTTCTCCAAATGATGCAAACGTATGTGTCTTAAAAGTGATGTTGGATTTTATATTTTTAAATAAGATGGAGAAAAGAGTGAAAGCTAAGGGAGAACTAGTTACTTTAAAAGCTTGCACTGCTGGTCAGATAGATTCTGCCTTCCGAGGAAAAAAAATGTTGGAGCAATTTAACTCAGGATTAAACTATTTTTTTTTTTTAACTCTGGAGGTAATAAAAACATGAAAAAAAAAAACCTAAAAACGGTGATTATATTATTTATATACTGATAAACAATGGCTCCTGAAATGCTTTACAAAGACTAGGTCAAATATTTAATTGATAACTATAAAGAGGGAACTATAAATGTTGCATCAGACCATGTATTTCACAGTGGCCACAGCATCAGTCTTTAGGTATCAAGACAAAGCACATAAAACAGTGTGAATGAATATGGTTGCCATGTATAGCTACATATTTGTGTGAATCTGGGGGTTCTGACACTCTGTGACTTTAAGACACAGAAGAAAAACTGGGTGGGTGCTAAAGCTCATAGGAGGTGTCATATCTTTAGCTCTTCTTGGAAAATAATGCAGGAATTGGCCGATTTATGGAGGCAGATCTCAGAGAAATACATGTGAGAATGAATTCTGAGTTGATAGAGTGAGGAAGGGAGAAATAATTTTAAAGAAGACTGAATTTATCGGGGCGCCTGGGTGGCACAGCGGTTAAGCGTCTGCCTTCGGCTCAGGGCGTGATCCTGGCGTTATGGGATCGAGCCCCACATCAGGCTCCTCTGCTATGAGCCTGCTTCTTCCTCTCCCACTCCCCCTGCTTGTGTTCCCTCTCTCGCTGGCTGTCTCTCTCTGTCAAATAAATAAATAAAAATCTTAAAAAAAAAATAAAGAAGACTGAATTTATAAGCTTTGGTGTACTTACCAGGGAATCTAGTCATGACAGCACAAGCCGTTGTGAATAGTTTGAATTGTTTCCTAGTTTGGTTTGATCCAAAAGTGGACCACACACAATATAGATGAGAGAGCAGAGACTTATCGAATAAAGATTTTTAGGGGATATTCCCTCTTAAAATGCCCTTCCCATCATCCAGACCTTCCCATCATCCAGACCTTCCCATCATCCAGACCTTAAAAAAAAAAAAATAAAAAAGACAAGACAAGAAATGGGGAGGGATGCATTGTCATGTCTGAAAAATAATTTAGTGGAAATTTTTTATATACCAAAGATGTTGGCAGTCAACTCCATAGTTGATTTCAACAGGAAGACAAGAAGTTAGTCATGCCGGTAGTGGCAGTGGGACATTAATTCCAGGTGGAAGTGGTAACCAGGATAGGCATCAGGGATAAGCCTGCTCACCAGGCTGGTCTCACTGGCATAGAATAACTGATTAGAGGGTCTCTAGGGTCAAATGAGACAATCCACAAAAAAATTCTTTGTTTTAGTTATTAGGGGAAAATTCATAGTAAAAGATACCAAAACAGAGAATTGTGGCCCCTTCACCCCATTTCCAGACCAACTCATAGGACATAGCTCCTTGCATCAAACACCCTGAAGGAAGACCCACCAATAATATTCAAAGTGCATATTCTAAATTTTCCATCAACTATCCCCTAATCAAACTAGCTTTACATACCAGACAATTTTGCACTGGGAAAACAAAAATATTAAATTTTTCAGGTATTTTTGGACTCTGAATTTGAGGTAGTTTTGATTCCCAAGGATCCAGAATACCTCCATGGGCTCTCAGTCAGGTGTTGGTGCTTCTGAAGATCCTTTAATGATGAACTTTTGATCTGAGCTCACATTATAATAAGCTCATCGGATCCTCAAACTCACTTCATAGCCCCATCCTCAGTTCTTCAGTGTTTAGTTGAAATAGATATTTTCAGCAATTGGCAGAATCCTCACATTGGCTCTCTAACCAATAGGTTGAGGGGTATGGTGTTATGTAAGGCTGAGGGGAGGCTTCTGGAACTACACTCTTCACCAAACTATTAAACCAAAAGCAATTCCGTGTAGCTAGGGAAATAACAGAGATTAGTGACACTATCAGAGACTTGAAAAATGCACAGTTGGGGATTTCTGTCACATGGACTTCGAATTCTCCAATTTAACCAGCACAAAAGACAGATGAGTTCTGGAAAATGGCAATGGGTTATGGACTATTCTAAATTTAATCAGATGGCAACTGCAGTTACTATATCAGATGTTGGCCTTAAATGTATTAAAACAGGAGTTCAATAAGGATTATCATGTGAGCCAGAGAGGAGGACGTACATGATAAGGAACAAAAGAGAAAGGGAGAGAGGGGAAAAAAGCTAATACGTTGTCTGGCAATTCTTCACCCACAACAACTAGGGGGGAAGCTTTCTATTGGAAGGAAAGGGTGGTAATAGTCCAAGAAAAATGGACAGAACAAGAGAGGAGGTGGTAAGTGACTTTTATTGCAACTTCTACTCCAAGCATGGAATATTTTATATATTTTGAATATTTTCTGTCCCAATCTCTCTTTTCTTTCCTTTTGTGAATTCAATTTCATATACGTTAAGCTGCTTGGTATTGTCCCACAGGTTGTTAAGGTTCTGTTCATTTTCTTTTTTTAGCCTTTTTTTTTTCTGAGTTTCAATTTGAATAATTACTCCTGTGCTGCATAATTACTATTGTGATCTTTTCTTCTGTAGCATCCTTCTGCTGTTAAGCACACCTAGTGAATTCTTCATTTCAGTTATTGTGCTTTTCAGTTCTAAGATTTGCATTTGGTTCGTTTTTATAGCCTCCGTGGCTCTGCTTAGATTCCTCATCTTTTCACTTGTTATGTATATCTTCTTCTTTATATTTTAAACTTATTTTAATAAACGTTATAATGTCATTGCCTGCTAGAGACTCACATTTTACTACCTCTTCTCACGTCCAGTAATTTAAAACTCTGTACTGGTATCATGGATACATTGTTGAGAGTGTGACTATGAATTGTCTTCCTTTCAAGACAACCAGAGTGTTGAATGTAGTTCTGGAAGGCAGCTGCTACACTGGCAGATGAGCTTGATCTTTTTCAGGCATGTCAGTTGTTGTTGTTGTTGTTGTTGTTGTTTTTACAGTAGACTTCATTCTAAGACTAGAGTAGCCTTGTTTGTAATATGTAACTATTCTGGGAACTCAGTTAAATGCTTGGGTGGTTCCATGTGTTCTCTCCACTCCGGATCACTGGAAATCTTACATCTCCCAACAGGGTGAGGCTCTAAGGTCTCTGTTCAGCTCACAGCTCCCTCATCCTTTTTCAGACCTCATTATTTCCCCCTGCTCATGCACAGTTAACATCTGGACCAAAACATCAGAAACTCCTAGGCAGATTTCTAGATCACTTTCTTTGAACAGCTTTCTTCTATTTTGTATCCTGCCCTACATTCTCAAACCACCTTAATAGCTTCCTTTTTCTTATTCTATTGAGACGTTGTTTCAATATTCTACAAAATAAATACAGAATTATAAAGGCAATCACCATGACTACAATAATACAATTTTGGTAAGAAAAATTATAAAGAATATAAGGAAAATAATGAATTGTTAAGGAAACATTACAAAGGATAAGGAACAAGAAATTAATTAAAATATACAAATGTAGACAAAGAAGGAAGTATGGATAGGTTATTAGGTTTCTGGTCTGTTTGCTACATGGCAGGTAAAAAGCCAAAGGACTAAAAGATTGGTGAGCCATTAAAGCTGTAAGTTCTGTTAGGTGAGAGCATTCAGTTATCTGTAGAGATGATTTTTTGCCCCCTACAACTGCCCTACAAATAGCTGAATATAGTCACAACTGAGTGCATTAATTTGGGGCAATAAAATATTAAGAAAAAATCTAAATATGTTTTTATGTACTTATAATATTTTAGAATTTTCAGTC
Source organism: Ursus maritimus (assembly GCF_017311325.1). NCBI lineage: Eukaryota > Metazoa > Chordata > Mammalia > Carnivora > Ursidae > Ursus > Ursus maritimus. The sequence goes on from NW_024424452.1 coordinate 98,930,994, forward strand.
TATTTTTATAACAAGTCAGACTTGTGGTATCCATTTAAAAGGTATCATTGAATATTGATTTAGACTTCGATTTTAAAATTAAGTTGTGTTAGTGCATATTTAATATAACATTTAAGAAAACGTAAGGTTCAATGCATTTCTCGGCTCTTTTTATTATATTTAAAGACATTATTCAGTGCTTGTAGATATTGTTTGTGGTTTTGCTGGTTATACAATTGAAATACTTTAAAAGAAAACAGAATACAATAAACATAAGTGGAGCTTAAAAGGTTTAGATGAATTTAATTAATTAAGTTTATAAATTAAACCAAACATTAAATTAGGCCCTAGTTAAAATGACTCTTCAAATTAGCTAGATTTAGGAATAGAATAAAATTTGAAAGATGAACTTAAAAAGCTTAAATAATAACGAATATCAAATTATAGTCTTAAGAAACCATCACATTAATACTCTTTGGTGCACAGAACCTTCCATCAAGAACACCTAAAATTTGATCAACAATGTTTTTATAGCACCATGTACCTACTAACATTGCAATTTTATATTTGTATAATTAGTTAATTTCTGTCCCCACTATTGACTATAAGCTTTATGAAGGCAAAGACCATGTTGGGTTTTGCTTTTTATTTAATTTCCAATGGAGTGTTCAAAGTAGGTTCTCAAAATATATTTTTAGATATGATGAATAAATGTTAACAGCATTTTTCCATTCTATAATGAGTATGAATCATCTTTTTATTGAAGTAAACATAGATAGCTGTGTAAGTACAATGCAAAAATTCCATTTATTTCTCAGGTAAAAAATAAAGAAAAAACTTTCTGCCTTACAGGAAGACAGCTTCAGGTACCCTGTCTAATAGTAGGGGTATTGGGACACTCATTTCTGCCACCATACACTTTCTGTGGGAAGGAGTGGAGGCTCCTGGAGCAGGAAATCATTATTGACGTGGAATATTACTCAACCATCAGAAAGGATGAAAACCCACCATTTGCATAGACATGGATGGAACTGGAGGGGATTATGCTATGTGAAATAAGTCAAGCAGAGAAAGACAATCATATGGTTTCATTTATATGTGGAACACAAGGAATAGCATGGAGGACATTAGAAAAGGAAGGGAAAAATGAAGGGGGAGAAGTCAGAGGGGGAGATGAACCGTGAGAGACTATGGACTCTGGGAAACAAACTGAGGGTTTCAGAGGGGAGGGGGTGGTGGGATGGGTTAGCCCGGTGATGGGTATTAAGGAGGGCACGTGCTGCAATGAGCACTGGGTGTTATACGCAAATAATGAATCATGGAACACTACATCAAAAACTAATGATGTACTGTATGGTGACTAAAATAACATAATAAAAAAAAAAAGGAGATCATTGTTGACATTAGTGAGGTCTGTTACGGAGGATTGGCTAGGCAAGAGTCAAGACTGCCGGTGATTTAAGAGGACCAGCTGTGAAAGGAAAATACTGAAAATAGAGGTGTAGGCAGGATTGAAGTTTTCCTCTTTATATGTGATGTTTCTTAAAAAGATGATAGTAATTTGGTCACATTTATTTTCTTACCATGGAAGAGAATGGCCTGTGCAAAGAGGGAGAAATGTTAATGGTGCAGTATCTCCGTGGAGTGGATGGCATGGCATGAATACTAGAGGTCTTAGCTTTGGGGATGGGGAGAGGAAATGTTTCTTTTAAGATGAGAGGGAAAGATGACAGTAGATGCAGCTATATGCAGGTGATATATGGGGATACTTGGGCAATAAATTTCAGACTATCTTATTGCCCTCTCCTTTTCTCCAAGTCCTCCTAACCACGTTCAAATTTGCCTGAAATTTTGGTTTCATTACTCAGTTTGAAAGGAGAACTTTTCTTTATTACTCATTTTTTAAAAAAGATTTATTTATTTTAGAGAGAGAGAGAGATCACGGGGAGGGGGGACAGAGGGGGAGAGAGAATCTCAAACAGCTACCCCCATCCCTTTGAGCACAGAGTGAGACAGGGGGCCCAATCTCAGGACCCTGAGATCTTGACCTGAGCAGAAATCAAGAGTCAGATGTTTAACCAACTGAGCCACCCAGGTGCCTCTGTTTATTAGTTATTTTTACCTTAAGTTGAATATTTATCAGAAATATTCCTAGTTTTGAATATGACTGGTTTAACTAATGACCATCAGAACCAAGTATAATTGTGAGTAATTTATTTCTGGAATATGTATATCTATATAGATATAGACACAAAAAGTATGGAGTCAAGCATGTAGTAAAAAGTAATATGTAAAAAGAGCTAATGTGTGATACAAAGAAAGAGCAACAGAGGTAGAAATGGGTAGAAACACACACAAAAAAATTTCTTTTAACTATAATCCTTAACAGTAATACCTAAGAAGTTTTAACAAGTGCTCCATCCTTTTCTTACCTCCCAATTTAAGGACTCCACAACGGAGCAAGTGACCTGGAGGCACCTTAGTAACAAGGTGATGATTAGTACCTGAGTTTCCGCTTTGCTCTTAGCCAATGAGGACACACAAGATATTTCTAGGCAAACCACAGCCAACATCTGACTACTTTATTGATCATTAATTTTCCATTTTAAGTGTACGGATCTAGAAGCAAATACTCATCACCTTTCCTGGAAAGACGAAAACTTCAAAGGTTCACATAGAAGGGGCTCGAATGCCATGGGGAAAACTGTAGGTTAGGTAAACGACTGTCTAGGCTGAACCCCCAAGGATCCTAGAACATGTGCTCTTTACATAAGACTCATATTCTACATGCTGCTCTTTCCTTAGTTCATCATTCCCTATGATAAAATGGTATGCAACAGTCCTAGTCCTTTTCATTGATAAATAGACTTATGCTAACATAAATTCATCAGGGAATTTCAAATTATGAGTAAAACATAAAATCCCGTATTTTAAAAATGGAATATTTCTCACTTCACATAAAGCTCAACAAAGGCACGGAGTGTTTTTGTCTTATTCACAGATTTATCCTCAGCACCTAGCATAGTACCTTACTCAAGAAGAAATGTCGATAAATATTTGATGGCTAAATGAAAGAATGAGCTTTATTTCATAAAATCTAATCAACACCATAAGCAAGCAACTGTGCTAAGTATTAAAAGGTATACAAAAATGGGCATTCCATTTCCTCTATGGTGCACTTGAAAGACTATTCTTATGGAGACCCTGGCATTTAGCAAGCCACTTAACATACTTGAGACTCAGTTCCTTGATCTGTTAGGTGGGGCTCAATATGTGGAGTCTTACTGGCTTCCATGAATATTAAATGATGTACCTTAGGACTTCCAAGAATTTTCCTTCTAAGTACCTGAAGTAGATTGAGTTGTTTTCCCCAATTTTTCACTCCCCCTTCTCCTTATAAGGGAATTAAGCATCCCTTTCTCACTAGTGTTGGTGACTTGTGTTGGTCAATGAGTGGGCGTGGATGCGATGGTCTCTGCATACACAGGCATGTGGCTGCAGGAGTTTGTCAAAGCAGAGCACGTTTCCGCCAGCGCTCTTGCTCATGTGCCTTCTACCACGTGCCAGGCAAGGCTATTCCTGCAGTCTAATGACCAAAATCAAAAGTGAGGAGAAGCCAACCTGAACCTCACTCACGGCCAGAAGCAGCTGCTAGTGTCTAATGTGAACGATAAGCAGGTAGGGCAGGAAAGCACTGAGCTTTGGGGTTTGTAATGCAGCGTGAGCTTGTGAGATCTGACTAATGCAGTTCCTTGACCACAAAGGCAAGTGAGTGTGTACCCCTCCCTCCCCAGGTCCTAACTTAAACTGGAGAGTCAGAAGCCCGGAAGTTCTTTAAAGTCTCATGTTCTCAAATATATATTCATTTTACATTCCAGTCCACAGTACTTGTGTTTGTTTAAGTATAAACAGGGTTTTAAAATATTTGTGATGAAGTCATGTTCCCTTCCTGGAAGGTTTCAAAATACATGTATGTGTGGCACATCACGGCCCTTGTGACAGTCACAACTCTGTGAAACCGTGCTGTACAAAGTTGGGTGTTTTTGCTTTTATTTTCCTTTGAAGTAGAGTAAGTCTAAACTTACAAATGTTTAAATAACTTTTTTAAAATGTAAAATTTAAACATTTCACAATGTAAGACATAAGATAGCTTGACTTTAAAAATATGTAAACAAAAATACACTTTACACACATGAATGGGGCTAAACAGGGCTGGTAGGCATGCATGTTAATGTAAGTTATTTGGTGGAGATTTTTAAAATGTATTATTATCACTATTATTAATTTTAGGATTTGTCCTCATATCATTTTCATAGAGAGACAGGGCTTCAACAGTTTTTTTTAATAGAAATAAGCTGTTTTCTGGCTTAAACAAAAGAGCATCAAGCATTCCTTGAACTTGGAGTACACATTGTAAAAACGCAGCAAATCAAACACACCCAATAAATTTGTTTTGAGGACTAAAAAGTTAGCATACATTTCTCCAGACAATTTTTTGTATCACAGGCTCACAATGAATGCTATTTTTTTTCTTTACCTTCCCTTGATATAAAAACCCTCTATTTTGTGGCTCTTGAATGCATTTCTAGATGCTCTCCTATACATTATCTCCTTTCATCTTATGATAATGTTCTAAGTGTAAAAAATACTATGCGAGTTTACAGACAAGGTAATTGAGACACAGAAAGACCAAAACTTGCTTTAGTTTCTCAGACACTTAACTATAGAGAACAATCTGATGGTTACTAGAGGGGAGAACGGTGGGGGATGGGTGAAACAGGTGATGGGGATTAAGGAGTCCATTTGTCCTGATGAGCACAGGGTGATGTGTGCAAGTGTTGAATTACTGCATCGTACACCTGAAACTAATATAACACTGTATGTTAACTAACTGGAATTAAAATAAAAACCTAAAAAAAAAACTTGCTTTAGTTTCTAAATAAGTCTGTAAGAAGACCTAGAGTCTGAGACTCTGGATGATTAAAATGCCTGTCACTTAAGAAACTGCAGTTGTGAGTCACATTTGCTCTAGATAAGTGTAGCCAAAATCCTGAAAAGTTGCATTTATGGAAGACTGACATTTTTTTCCCTGCCCTGTGATCTCAGCAAGTTCCCTCAATACACCAAGCCTCAATCTCTTCACTTGTACAACATGAATAATCAAGTACAGCTACTTCATGGGTTAATTATAAGGATTAAATAGAAACATGTTTGTGGAACATTTAGCACAATGCCGGCTTATAATAAGCATTTAATAAAGTCATCTATTTTAGTAAATATTGGTCACTTAAAATGGAAAAAATGAATCTTATTACTTTTCACTTGTCTTTTTTTATTTTCCTTGCTTTTTTTCTAGATGGATCTGCTAGATATGCATGAACACTTATTGATCAATTTGAAGTCATCTCATTTTTTGTAAAATGTATTTAAGTGTATGTGTGAGGACAATAATGTTTGATGGAAGTTATCTCTAAATGGTGAGATTATAGGTGATTTTTAGTTTATTATACTTGTTTATCAATATTTTTAAAATATTTCTGGTAAACGTGTGAATTTTATGATAAAAAAAATATATGTATTCTTACCAAAATAGTAGAAAATCATGCTTACGCTTTCAGATGTGAGCATTTCACATTAGAAAATACTGTGATAAATATTTATTGAGCTGTTACCATGGACTAGACACAGTGCTAGACACTAGGGATAAGTGATGGAAGAGTAATATTATGCAGTTGTCCATATGTACTTATAAAGTCAGATGAGGAAATTAGCAGTTAAGCAGAAAGAAACAAAAGGATATAATAATGGGATAGAAACTACTTTAAACATGATGGTCAAGAAAGTTCTCAAAGAGGAACTAGTGTTAAGGCTGAGCCCTGCAAGATTAGATGCCATGAGTCAAGGGAACAGAGAGAGTTGGAAAAGAGAAGGATGCATTTTAAGAATTTTCCAAATCCAGTGTGACTGGGGTGTAGAGAAAGAGGAGAAGAGTAGACTGAGAAGGGGTGAGAGAGGGAGGCAAAGATGAATCATACCAGGCTTTAAAGCCATTTAATGGATTTTAAACTTAATGTTAATGTGTACCAGCTGCCTGAAGAATGGTTTGGAGGAGTCAAAACTAGAAGATGGAACACAAGTTTGGAGGCCATTTCTTTAGATCACAGGAGAGATGATGAATGATTGGATTAAGACATAAAATTGGTGATGAAGAAGGGGATGGATTTGAAGTATATTCTGTGGATAGAATATTTTGGTTTTGCTGACATATTAGATGTGTGATATAAGAAAAAGAGAGGTGTCAAGGATAACTCCTAAGCTTTTGACCTGAGCAATCACATAATGTAGATGGTATCTACATTCATTGGGATGAGGAACATTTGGGAAAAAGCATGTTTCGGATAATAAATCAAGATTACCCTTTAGCCAGATTGGGAGAGTGCACTGGTGATGAGCTTAATGTAGTGTACAAGAGAGAAATTCAGGTTTCTGTCTTTTGTAATTGGATGGAAGGTGGTACCATTTACTGAGATGGGGAACAAGAAAGAAATAGGTTTGGTTCTTACCCTAAATTGGTGAGATGATCAGATCTCTATTTTCAGAGCATGCCTATGAGATGTTTAAGAGGAGATGCTGAATATGAATTGGGTCTGTAAGTTTGATATGCAAAGGAGAGATCTGGGTTGGAGATATTAATTTTGGAATCATAATATATTAATATTATTTAAAGCAAGGGGAATGAATGGAGATACAGAAGAGAACCTGGTAGCATATTTTGTAGTTAAAACAAAACGAAATATCTTATTTCTATTCTAGCACTGACGTATCATAGAGAAATCTTCAAATAAACTCTAAGGTCTTTAAATATACTCCAGCTTATATATGAAAGCATGCATTCTTCAAATCATATATAACATTTTGGAAACTTGCTACTTTTCAGAGTCTGGGTCACTGAAGTAGCCTGTTACTTTATAGCATTGTTTCTCAATAAGGACACTATTCTAATTACTGCTTTTAAAAGTTATTCCATTTACTACTTACAAGGATTCACTAGTTACCAGGATCTCTACTAGTTGGGGTTAATTAGCATTCAACATTCCCTCTGTGTATCTGCCTGTTCTGCAAAATATGGAAAGTTTAAAAACTACACTTCCCATCTCCCTTGAAAATAGGATTATCAGTGAAAATTAAACTCCTCCAATCAGATGCACCAAGAGGCTGATGTCAACGGAGATGCCAATGTCAGTGTTGTGGAAGTTGAGAAACCATGGTTGTGATCAGGATTTTTGGTATACCAAACTAGTGCCCAGTTTCTTGGATATTAATGGTAGCTTAGCAGTAATGCCCAGACTCTGTTTCCAACTTCTATACAGTTGTGGGGGTTGGGGCCTGATTCTGGGTTTCTAATCCCCACATCACAGCCAAATCCACATATCCTCACACTCAATAGCTGCAGTCCACAGCCTCCTGATTCCCCAACTTCCTGGCTGGGGAAATCAGTGCCACAGTGTTCTGTCAATCATTCTGAGAAGGCCATCATAAAACCCATTACTCCAGGCTATAGACTTGAAAGAGTCTTCTTTCTAAACCTCTGTCTACACAAAAATACCTACCACCATTCCTGTCTCTTTCACTGAAACAAGATTCATGGTCTAATTCAATTCTGGGGTAAGCAGGGTATCAACTGGAATTAAACACTATAAAACTGTTAATAGAGGAGATCCTTAGAAGCATCAATTTTTTATCATTTAATTTAGCATAATACATCCATTTATTATGGGTTTACAGTGAGAAATATAGCTAAACTTAGTAGCCAGTGCCCAATTCAAAATTTATGAGATAATTCCTAGGTAAAAATAAGTGACTTGCAGGCATGATTAACAGTTCACAAGATTGTGCTTAATGTCCTCATCCATTACACACAAATTGAAGTAATTTATTTCTGAAAGCACTTTATTAGCAGAAAAAGGGGGAAAAAAGTCATTTATGTAACTAAGCTTATAATAAAATTGTCAGGATCATTCTATTAGAAGAAACAAGCTACCTTCTTATAGACACAAATATATCCCTTTTTATGGCTAAAACATTTGATATAATTGTGATTTATGGCATCTCAATTGGGCAAGCTAGGAATGTAAAATGTACTCTTCACACTTTGTCATAAATATTCAGTGTTCTCAGATTATGTTCATTATCTCGTATTGCTATATTTCAGAAAATATTGAAAGAACAGGAATTTGTGGCCTAAAAAAGTTAAGTTTAGTATTTTCTTATGTGAGAATTAAATAGGGAATGTATTTTCCAGTCTAGAAGAACAGGTCCAGCACAGTGCCCAGAATATATCAGGCAATCAATCATTATTTGTTGAATGAGTAATGTCTTAAGAGATTCTAAAGGAGAAAAACTGTCTGGTTTCGAAAAGCATCATGGCAGATGCCTGTGTGGCTCAGTTGGTTAAGCATCTACCTTCGGTTCAGGTCATGATCCCTGGGTCCTGGGACCAAGTCCTGTGTCTGGCTCCCTGCTCAGTGAGGAGTCTGCTTGTTCCTCTGCCTGCCACTCTCCCTGCTTGCGCGCTCTCTCTCTCTGTCAAATAAATAAATAAAATCTTACAAAAAAAAAAATCATCATGCATGAGGCTAGCCTGAAAGACTAAAACACGATAATTATTAAGCATGCATTATGATGAAGAGGGCCAAGCATGTGCTTTGAAACCAGTTAAACTGGCTTTGGTTCCTGGACATGTCCCTTATTTAATGTACTACATTTGCAAATCATGACAAATTTTGAAGCTTGAGGTTTTTCATCTGTGATATAGGGATAACAACATTTCCCTCGCACAGTGGTGATAAGGATTATAAGACAGGTGCTCAAAAAACTATAGTTGTAAGTATTGCATGGGCATTAGAAAACTTAACTATTGCCTTTCCTTCTTTAAAAGAAATAAAGCTGGGGTGCCTGGGTAGCTCAGTTGGTTAAAACATCTGCCTTCTACTCAGGTCATGATTTCAGGGTCCTGGGATCAAGCCCGGAGTTGGGTTCCCTGCTCAGCGGGGAGTTTGCTTCTCCCTCACCTTCTGCCCCTCTCCAACTTGTGCTCTCTCTCTCTCAAATAAATAAATAAAACCTTTTTAAAAATAAAAAAATAAAAAATAAAAGAAATAAAGCCAAGGGTTTTCTGGAAGGCCTGTAAAGCTCTTTACATGCTTCCTGCTCTATCATATTACTCCCTCTTCCTCTATGAACACCCTTCACTCTCATCGTTACTTGTAAAAGATTAAATTCAATATTAATGTGAATCCTATCTGTAGTTTAATTCTCTGCATGTGGTTTCTTCTGATAGAAAAACAAGTATTAAAATATGAAGCTGTTTCTGCTTCAAGTTCAATCTTACAGGAGTATGATTTTTCATGTTTTACAGTTGTGTTCATGAAGGCTAAACTATGAATATGTATCTTTATGTGTACGTGTAAATATTCACGTCAAATTTGTCCATAAACATAGAGCATTATGTATGTTTTCCATGGAAGCTGATAAATTGTCAGACAGGACATTGTTTATGCATGTCCCTCAAGGACAGTTAGAAAGGACCAAATGTGGCAACTTTGCCACCAAATGTGGCAAAGCTGGCAATGAGGAAGAGACGGAGTAGTTTAGCTAATTCTCAACATGATTTTGAAACCAGCTCTCCAGTTTAGAACCCCAGACACATCCCTGAAATGCTATGTAAAACTTAAGACATTTCTTAATTTATTAAATCTACAAGTTGACACAAACATTATACCAGAATCTGAAGGGAAGTTTCTATTTGTCATCATAACATCCAATAAATAGCCTGACAATAGTATAAGAAGAAAACACAGTTTAATGTTTGGAGTTCAAGTCAAAAGATCTCATTGTAGTAGAAATGTCTAGTACATGGGAAGCATGTACTAGAGAGAAGTTAATTTACTCGTACTTAATTTCAAAATGCATTTGTTAAAAATTAACTAGATGTGTAAGTTATGTCTGCCAATTCTCACAACAACACACTTTCAAGGACATCAGAATTTTTCTTGTATCTAAATGTTTAAAACATCAGTACCTATTTAAAGCTAAATTTAAGAAGCTTTGCTTATGGAATAATCATATAGGGCACAGGACATAGTAACCAATGAAAGAAGAAATAAAATTCATCCAGGAGCCATGATGCAAAATGTTTTTTTTTTTAAATTAGCTATTTAAAAGCAATGAGGAACTATTAATACGCATATTCTTGATATATATGAAATTTAGAAAAAGGGCAATCAACAGCTAAATTGATAATTACTTGTACTATTGCACCTTCGTTGTCTATAAAGAACTTTATCACTACATAAATATATGATAAAATTTGGAATGATAGACCCATTAGGGAGTATAGTGAATAACTAATAAACTCAAGTGCGAATGGAGTTATACTTTCATGGAGAATTCAAGAAGCAATAATTCGAAAACAGTTCAGGTGCTGAGGATGTTCAAAATCGAACACAAATATATTTTACTCAAAATGACATATTAAGAAAACAAATGCAGGGGTGGCGGTATTGGTACTCAGGAGACACACAAGCTAAGCAAGAAAAAGATGATGGAATCATAAACAAATGAAAATAAATATTTTCTAAGGAGCAAATTCACAAAATCTAGAGCTTGAGGTCCATAAGTGACCTCAGTGGACTCCAATGAGATGTTAATTATTAGGGGATTAACAACCAGTCACATGTGACAGTGAGCTCTAACTGATCAATAGGAAATATGGTGCCATGACCAGGCAACTGCATGACCTAACACAAGATTAGACAGATACAGAGGGTTATAAACAAGGACAGGCTGAGTCTACAGTGAGATGTCCCAACATTGTGTTACTCTATCAGGTAAGACCCAATAACATGAAAAATGATTCATCTCTTGACTACAGGAGAATAGAACAGGATATTGATAAACTTAAGTCGTTAAAATTTTTTGTTTTATTTAAGTTTTTTAAGAATCTTTTATTTATTCATCCATTTATTTTAAAATTTGGTTGCCCTCCTGTTCTTTTTTATTTTTTAAAAATTTTTTTATTTATTTATGTGACAGAGAGACAGCCAGCGAGAGAGGGAACACAAGCAGGGGGAGTGGGAGAGGAAGAAGCAGGCTCCCAGCCGAGGAGCCCAATGTGGGGCTCGATTCCATAACGCCGGAATCACGCCCGGAGCGGAAGGCAGACGCTTAACGACTGCGCCACCCAGGCGCCCCTGCCCTCCTGTTCTTTGAGATAGCAGAGGCAGATCTGCTGGTCAAGTTACGAAACATGAGTATCCAAGGAATAAAATGCATGAGGTGACATCAGACAACAGGGGTGGTTTTGCTTTCAAGACTTCTGCAGTCCCCCTCCCCTACACTTGCCTTCCTATTGATAGTGAACTAGAAGTAGTGATAAAACTTTGAGAGCTGGAGCACTTGGGTGGCTCAGTTGGTGATCCTGAAGTCCCGGAATTGAGCCCTGCATGGGGCTCCGTGTTCAGTGGGAGGTCTGCTTCTCCCTCTCCCTCTGCTCCTTCTCCTGCTCATGCTCTCTCTCAAATAAATAAATAAATGAATCTAAACAAACAAAACAAAAGACAAAACTTAGAGACCTGCTAGCATGTTTCTTTAAAGTGTGTGTGTGTGTGTATGCGTGTGTTATATTCACTCTTGGGAATATATAGTGGAAATACCATAAACCTTTTGTCTCAAAGATCAGCTATTTGGAAGTTCATAATAATATTATCCTATATTATATATTAATGTTAGCAATCTAAAGCTTTCCCTAGCATAGGGAAATAGAGAAAAAAGAAAAAAATAGTTTACCAGCTAGGAAAAATATTTTTATCCTAAGCTTAACACTTTTTTTTCTTGGTAAAATTAGCAAGACTGGTATTTTTGTAATACTAGTGAATGTAAGTTATAATAGAATGATTTTTAAAAGACCATCAATTAATACTCCATTTTCTCTTTTTACTCTGAGGTAACATCTCACAGATACAAACTTTGTATGTAGTTATTATAGCTATGTTATTTGTTGTGCTGATATAAACCATGGCCCTTGAAAATACCTACTTTCATTCTTTTTCATTATAAGGAAAAGAGTCAAGTATAGCACACAAACGATCATCTGAAAAATCAATAGTTATTCATATTAACCATTTTCTTTTCTGTTTTATCCACTGTCCAATAGAAGGTCATTACTTTCTCATTTGTCTGGAAAGCAACTAGATGAAGATCCTCACTTGAAAACTGTATTTCTGTGGTCTAGCATGATAATTATTTTTATGTTTCTTTTTTTTTAATATGTATAAACTTTCCCACAAGGATATATCATCAATTCTATTCCAAAATTTATTATGAAAAATCCTCTCAAGTTTGCTTGATCAGGGGCACTTGGGTAGCTCAGTTGGTTAAGTGCCAGAATCCTGATTTCAGTTCAAGTCATGATCTCAGGGTCTTGAGATTAAGCCCCACATCTGGCTCTGTGCTGGACATGGAGCCTGCTTAAGATTGTCTCTCCCTCACCCTCTGTCCCTCCCACCCTCGTGCTTGCTCTCTAGCTCTCTCTCTAATTAAAAAAAAAGTTTCTTTGATCAGATTTAAAACTTTCTCAGTACTTCTATTTCATTTATGGTTTTTTTTAAAGATTTTATTTATTTATTTGAGCCAGGAAGAGAGAGACAGAGACAGCATGAATTGGGGAGGGTGGGGGGAGGGCAGAGGGAGAGGGAGAAGCAGACTCCCCGCTGAGCAGGGAGCGAGTGGGACTCTAGGCTGGAGCCCAGGACCCTGAAATCATGACCTGAGTTGAACGCTGATGCTTAACGGACTAAGCCACCCAGGAGCCCCTATCCTTTATGATCTTATAACCCCAAACAGTAAAATGACCAAACTACAGAGAACATACACTTATAAATTGATATGATATGTGTATATTATAAATATTAATATATATGTTAGTATTATACATATCTCTTGTAAGAAATCATTTCCTTCCTCTCAAGAGAACCCAGTCAATCTTTGAAACTCTTAGTATATGCCATGTTATAATCCATAGTAGATGTAGGGTGGTGGGTTAAGAAAAACACACCAGTAGGAAAACAAATGTAAGAATTGCTTTCTTCCAGTGTTCCTTTCAATGTAGCCTTTACTGAACCAAAGGCAAAAAGATTGAAAAATGCAATAGTCTTTCTCTAATCCTGTTTCCCACCTAACTAGTGGGAGGCTGAATTGTTACATACTTGTAAAGACTTGAGCTGTGTACGAAAATCTAGATTGTCTATGCTTTTCTTTGTCTGGTTCTAAATAATTTACATTATGATCTATTTATTAAAAGCTCTGAGGTGGGTCACTGTGAGTTCAAGTGCAAAAGAGGGTCTCTATTTGCATTTGAATTGCCTCTATAGTCAAATAACCAATCAAGAAATGTCTCATTTTGAAGGGCAGGTGGGTGGGGAGAAAGATTACTAAATATAATTTATATTCCACATGATGTGCCAGATCTTTCCCCACATACTATTTTTCAAACTAGGGAAAGAATGCAGGAGTTGAGTGATTATTATTGTCCTTGCATTTGGAAGACAAGGAAATAGCCATGCCAATCATCTTTCCTACTTCATTTCCCTGAAGGGAAAGATCAATTAGTATGGTTATTTTCTTGGGTGTATGGTAATTTTACAGAAAGTATTAATGATTCATGTCATATGTTTAAATGTGTACCACATATTATCCCAGAAGATTCCACAGTACTATTCATCATAAAACTACATAATTCTTGTTTAATAAGAAAATATAAAAGACACTGTTTTATTTCCCATTGGACCCCCTAACATTTCAAACATTAACATTAAAATTTAACATTTAATCATAATCAATGCACTAGAATTAAGTAGGAAAAAAATATTTTGTTGTGCTCTCTGTCAGAATTGTGAAATGTTAAACCATTTTTCGTTAATGGTTGAAAAGGAAAAAAAATAAAATCATACTTAATGGAACACAAAAGCTTTATAAAACTGACAATTTTCATGATACAAATACACATTTCTACATGTATTAAAATTATATTAGTATTCATTACATGATTAGTATACATTAAAGTGTATCCACTGATACCAATAACTATATGGGCATTTAATTAATAGACTATATTCATATTAGTTATATCGGAAGTGAGGATGAAATTGAGTTCAATTGCTGGCTTCTTTAAAAAGACTGTATAGGTGATATTATGAAGAAGCAGTCTCAACGGCTTAACCAAATTGACCCATATATGGTTATATTTATGCTATTATAACAGCTAATTAATGAGAAGCTAATAATTGCCATTTGGTCACCATATGGCCAAACTAATTTCATTTTTTCAAGTAGCCAAAATAATGTGAGGAACCATCCCTCCATTTTGTTAATCTGTTAAAACCGTATGTATAAATTTGATCAATCATGCAATCAGCTGGATCTTAAACTTCAAATTCAAGCTTGCAATAATACCTATTTCTTGCAAGAAAAATAAAATATAAAATCTAAATGATGTAAATGTTCTGCTCATTCTATCTGAGAGCATAACATGGCTACATTCCATACTTGAGTGCCAAATTTGTTGTCTGGCTGCTCTGGGATTAAGGTACATCCAAATAGAAGCATATGCTTAAAATATATGGAAGTCTACAAATATTCAAGATGCAATTTTCTGTAGTTTTAAAAATGAATGGGATTATCCAGAAAGAGAACTACAAAGCAGCAGCAGATTTTGAACATCTATATATAGCCAGCAAGTGAAGAGACATTTTTACCATGCTCTTCTCTTTAATCATGATTGTGTAAATCAGCATTGAAAACCATGTGGGCAATTAAGCTTAGAATCACACCCAAAACTTTCACAATCAGTGCACATATATGGTATTTTGGCTACTTATATTTCTGAACATCTGTCAAAATGGCAAAAGGCCCAATTCAAAGTTGCCAGACCTAGCAAGTGGGCATCAGATGGTTATGGGTTTCAAGGGATGTTTTAAATAATAAATAATACTTGTCATTTAAGGATTTCTGGCATTCAATAATAAGGTAAATAGTATTATACTTCTTTTTGTTCCAAACTAAATAGTGTCTAAACAATATCATATTTCTTAGCAAGTAAATAAATAGGAATATCTTGAAACAATGAGAAAAAATATTACTTCTAGATTTTTGCTTAATCATTGCCTCCTTTAAATAGAGATTTTAGTTTAAGTATTTTTTGTTCAATAACGAACATATGTTAAATGGCCTGATGTGGACACAGGGGTGGGATTTGCGAGGAGACACTGATTTGGAAAAAGAGTCCTGTATGAAATAGAAAGTTCAACAACCTGGAAACCAAGACCCCTGGATTCTAACTCCTCTTTGCCTTTTATTTTTGGTGTCTTTCAGTAAATCACTTAACAGCTCCAAGTCCCTATCTTTAAAATGAGGCACTTGAACTAAATAATTGATAAAACCTTTTTAATAGTAATATTTTATGATTCTAGAATGCATAGAATACTCTCCATTCTTCGATGTTCACACCGAAGATCTATGTGTATTTTTTTAAAATTCCTTCCCTTCTTGCCCAGTCAGGATTATTTCCTCATTTGTGTTCCTATAGTATGTTGTTTATAAATCTATTAGAGTACTTAGTAAATCATAGTGTAAATTTATGTGTGTTTATGATCTCTCTCTGTTAAACATATTATGAGCTCCTCAGGAGCAGACGCTAACATGTTTTTTCACCCTTATTACTTATATGGTGCTTGGTGTAGAGTATCAACTGAATATATATATTTATTACAGTATATATAGTGAACAAGTATGTGAAACATTAACACAATTGTAAGTAACTTTAGAAAAATAAAATAAAACCATATGCACACACATTATACACTTTTTTTTTTTTGCAAATTTTAACACTCTGGGATGAGTATACCTTGCCTCTAATACACAGGGAACAAATTCATCCTACGATAAAATTTACTGCTTTTTTATTTATGCATCAATAATATCTTATAAGATTTGTCCCTGCCAACATTTTAATTAGGTGAGGATTCTTACATTGTTTTAGAAGTTATAACTCATTATTGCTTTTAGACATTTTCTTCATAAAGAAGTTTTTATCCATCTGTCTTCTTTGTAGACTGTTAAAACTTGACTGAGTTCAATTTCAAGACAAACTTGCTACTTTCTCATCACCTGCTATCAACCCCATTCTCTCAATTATGTTGTTTGGTCAGGATCCCTGCATTCACTTCCCATTTTCTGATGGCATCCAGACTCGATGGCTACTAAGTCCTATTATGAGACCTAGCCTCATTTGGCCCTGTGTTCCCTCATGCAGATACTTATAGATTTACTCCACATGTAGAGTCCCTCTTAACAAATTTTACTTTAGTATGGTCTTAAAATGACAAAATTCCTAATACTCCATAATACGGGTAAAGGCAATCTGTGTTACAGTAGGGACTTGAAACTCGGTCATACCTTTCTGACTTCATAGACTTCTTTTTTCTGGTTGTTCTTTCCACTGACCCATTTGATCTGTTTACAACTGTCTTACATTATTGGCAACAAGTTCCTGTGAATAGTATTGCGTGAGCTTACTCATTTGGTATCTGGCAACCTTTGGTTCAAGATGAGAAACAGGAATCTGATATCTCTAAGATCCATGTAGATTATCCTTTGAGAACAAGCCTAGTGAGGCTGTAGTATCAAAAGCATTGTGCAATTCATATGGGCATAGCTGAAGATGTGAGATCAAAGAACAGCATTACTTGTTGGATAAGATAATAAAATCTGAATATTTCCGAATGACTTACTTGAAGAATATAATTAGCAAATGGAACTATGCTTTTATTTCCTAAATAAATATTTCATAAAACAATTGCACAAGCCTTTCTTTGCATTAAGTGCTACTGAATGTTGGTCAAACATGCTGAATATTCAGCAATAGTGAGGTCTGTGATACAAAATGGTAATTTTGCTTGAAGTCATGTTTTCTTTAAAGTCCATTCTTATTTAAATAAATTTGCTTTATCCACATACTAGCCTTGATTCATTTAATTTTTACTTTTTTAAAATGGCACTGATTTAAAGAGAATTTTGTAGGCTAAATTATGAAGTTCATATTGTACGGCTTATCTTTCTAGTCTCAACAAGATTTTCTAAACAGACATAATCTATAACCATATAGAGTTTGTGGGATTTTAAAAAAAGAACAGAAAATATGAATCTAATTTGAGCTTGGCTCAACATCTGAAATAAAATGTGGGAACACCAGAAGTATGTCGCTTAAGCTAGGACCTGAACTTTAGCTGAAAAGTGTTTTGGTTTCTGAGAAGGAAATATCAAAACTGCAAGTAAGCAGATGTAATTTAATCTAAACGATTTTACTTTAAACAGTTCTTTAAGGAAGTTAAGAATAAAAAATTTTTTAAAATAAAAAAATTAAGAATAGAAAAGATTATTAAGTACCTTTCCAGAAATTTTACTTCTGGAAGGAAAACACCGCCTTGTCTTTATTTCCATGCAGTTAATCATGACATTGCACAACTATTTATTAAGAAAAAATATACCTCCTGGCCTGTGGCATATAATTTTCTAGACAAAACGGAATGTGGGCTATAGACCAATACATTCATATATTTCCTAAAATAGTAACATCCTAAAATCTCTACAATGAACTTCAGGTTATTTCCAAACAAGGGCCATGTTCAGGGTAATTTAGTAGAGAAACTGCTTCAGTTCTATCAGAAAACATATCAGGCATATTAAATGCTTGGCATACAAATATTTAAAATAGGCAAATGCATATCTAGAATTGACCTTTAAGTAAATATTAATATTTTTATTACACAAATATGAAAGGAAACTCACTTAGGGTTTCTTCTTTTAATAAAATCATGCAAAAGCAAATTACATATAAATGTATGAGTGTCCCTAAAGTGATAAAGAACTGTGTAGCTCAACAAAGCTTCCATTTAAACAGGTTCAAGGCATTTCATGAGCTTGTGGACCGATGTTTAGGATTGGCTGCAAATGTGTTTCTACAAAGTTCTGGTTCACTTTTCCCAGTTTTTGTTTGTTTTTGTCTTTTTGTTTTTGTTTAGTGCATTTTCAAAGAGATTTAATCACCAGGAGTCTGATTAATTTATCTTCCTCTCATCAGAATGCTATTTTGTAAGAGTTGGATACTTGATATCCAGTTATCTATTCTGGACCTTTTTCTTTATATGTGAAAATGCATTTATTTTGCTAAGAGCCAACAGAAACCAAGTAAGAAGAATACATGGGTTCGGTAGAGATTTTGTGGGTTCCAAAGGTATGAAAATAAAAGACAGTTGTGGTTTGAAAGTCATTCCCACTCCCCATTCTCACTGCATCATGCACAGAGTAGTTTTTCCTATAACATTAATTTTAATAACACGTAAGCCTTTGCTATGGGCCAGATATTGCTCTAAACACATCATGCTAACTTACTGTATTTTCCTACCAAATATGTGATGGAGGTACCATTACATGACCCTTTTACAGATAAGGAGGCGTTAAGATCTTGCTTATGGCCATATAGATCTTAAGTGGTAGAGCCATCTCCTGGAGCTGTGCTTCTAGTCATTTTGCTATGCCACTGTGGGCTCAAGTTTGTAGTTTAGGACATTGATGCCCACATTTGCTTCTGCAGTAAAGACGGTACAATGGGAAGGCTCATGGATTTTACTCAGCAATGTGAAGATGATCATTTGACCTGAGTCATGCTTAAAAGTGGATAGCAATTCCAGAGAAAACAAGTAGCTTGGATTCAATAAATTCAGGACTCATGAATCCCTCTAGAGCTGCTTTTCCCTCCCACTGACATCTTGCTCTGTGGGTGCCTATTATCAGTACAGACTTTTACATTGTTTTCCATACTTTGGGATGTGTAGCAGATGTCTCAATTATCCTGAATTTTGCTCTTCTTGGAATCCAGACAATTTTAGGACTGTCCATTGAGAGTGTGATATGCAATTTGCTTAATATTTTAGACCAATGAATAAATATTTATCACCTGGGTGGTTTTGGGCCAAGTCATTCAACTTTGCTAACCGAAGTTTCTCATCTGTAAAATGGGGATAGTCTTCTATGAGGTAATGTGTTACACAGAGGGAAGGACAGGTTGTTTCCCTTATTGCTTTAGAACAGGAAAAGCAATAGGAATGCCAGAACCTCTTGGGAACCTCAAAGCTGAGCAACCTGGGAAATAGTGGAAGATCATGCCCTTGGAATAGACACTGGATTTGATTTTCTTATGGGGGCAGATGCTGATGGTCATAGGGAAACTCCACCCTACCGGGGCATTTAGGCAGTGAAGAAATATGGAGGAAGGGAGGGCAGGAATTCAAGGACTTCTGAGGACTGTGCAAAGAACAGAGAAGACCCTTCTCCGACGTTTCCAAAAATATCAAGATGAAACCTCAAGGAGAGCAAGCTGAGAATTTTACATGTTGCAAACAAATAGACAGTAACCCTATTAATAACTACTTGGAGGCTAGTAAAGAAAAGTCAGGGTGGTCTTAGAATATCTCAATACTTAGGGAGATCTCACAGTGGTAAGTTATCCTCTTAGCTCTTTTGGAGCTGATTTAGAATATTTATTTATTTATTTATTTATTTATTTATTTATTTATTTATTTAATTTTATGTACCTCTGATCAAGTGTTGGGGAGCGAATGTTCTCAAGTTCTTCCTCAACCTCTCACTCTCAGTTTCCTAACACTTCTGTTTCTTTATCATTTAAGTAGAGTTCTTTTGCTTTGTCTTTTTGTAATCTTACGAAGGTTTTTCCTCTATGATAGAACGTGTGTTTTAACATAAGCTTCTCTGATGCTGTGCAAAATATCCCTGAAGGCAGTAAACATCTGCAAAGAAAAAAGGAATTAAAAAAAAAATACATGGTGAGGTGAGGGTTGTATGGATGAATTCTATTTTATTTTTAGTAAGCTGAAATAGCTAAAGTTAAAATCTCAAGTGGAAGATATACAAGGGTGAGCTTATGTAATTTATATTTTTGGGTTTTCCTATGTGAAAAAATAAAACAATAGAGAAAACTTACACTG
Organism: Ursus maritimus; assembly: GCF_017311325.1. Taxonomy (NCBI): domain Eukaryota; kingdom Metazoa; phylum Chordata; class Mammalia; order Carnivora; family Ursidae; genus Ursus; species Ursus maritimus. Next base: position 98,951,093 of record NW_024424452.1, read on the forward strand.
GGGGTGGGTGGGAACAGGATACAATTAGAAACAATTATCTCCTAAGACTTTTTCTCTAAACACTGAATAACATGATCGTATTATCAATTTTGTTGATAATAAATTTCATAAGAAGAATAAAGTTTTAAAAGAAGACAAGAAGAAGAAGGAAAAAGAATCAGAGGCTCCAGTATATAAAAGCTCTTTAGACAGATGCATATTTTCCTCATTTTTTTAATGTTACAGGAATTGTTTTCTAGGGTCTCTTATCAGTGAAGGAATTCAAACTTTGCCTTTTCTTTTTGGGATTTTATATTAGATCAGTGTATATTTTCACTTTCTCTGCTGGGATTTTCAGACAGTGGAAAAAGTGCCAACACTCTTTTCTCAACAGGAATTTTTCATGCCTAATCCATTTTTTCCTATTCTTCTTGCATTTCTAACTGGGATACACCAAACCAGAATATGCTCAACACATCAAGGAAATATAGTGAGAATGTCGGCTGGCTCATATCATTTATTACTTCCTCTGCCTTAGTTTTCAGTTGTGCCTGCTCCTTTTCCCCTTTGTTGGCAAATAGATCAATTTGAGGTGTCTGCTTTCTTTCTCACGAGCATATGTAAGCATTTATTTATGGGTTTTCTCTTAATGCATTCCATATTAGAAAAGGCCAAGAGTACAACATTTCTTAAAAAATTCAAATTTCTTGAGAAACAAGGAGGTGGTGAAGAGGAGGGAGTGTTAACTTGGCAGACTGTGTTTAAAATATTTTGCACAAGGAGCCCCCTGAGGAGCTGTCCATTAAACTCCCACCATTTTGCTGTGAGAAGTGAATGTTTTTTCTGGCTCTAAATTTATGTGATTCTTAAATGTTCTCACAGGTTGAAATAAAAAATATATAACCGTTTGTATATTTGACTATCTGTGACTGAATAGTCTCTCAATTATAAAAAGAATTTGTTTTTCGCTTGAACTTCATACTTCTTTTTTATTTTTCCTTATAGAAAGCATCCTATATGGATGAATTTTATCAAAATTCTAAGAAAACTAAGAACCTCAGGTTTATGCCACAGTTTTTTTTCCCCCTTGTTTGCATTTGCCTGATTTGGGAGTGCTATTCACAGTCTTAGCAAAGCAGTTACATCTTTGAAAAGCACAAAACAAATTCTGCTCACTGAGTGGGTAATTGTTCAAGGTCATCCATTCATTGTCTTTGTCTTGATTGTTTGAATTAGTAGCTAATAATGGTACTGAAATGTGAATGAATTATTAGCAATGGGGCATATTTTGGGGAGTGTCAGGAAATATTACAGGGCAATTAATGTTATCCAATAGCAAAGCTGTGTTCCCAGCAGATGTCCTATAATTACTGTGTTTAAAGAGTGTAAGGCTTAAACTAAGATTATAGCTTTTATATTGTCTGCCTTTAGAAGTCATATTTGGAACTTATTCAGTTTATTCTCCTGCCCTTTCTCTTTTGTTCTGATTCTGTCACTTACATTTTGATTTAAATACAGTCTTTTTATGAATTAAAATAAGTCTCAGCAGATGGTATGCAGTATAGATGTTTATAAAATAGGAAATTGTTGCAGAAATATTTAAAATGTCTATTGATAAATAATTTATATTGATATTTACTTGTTACTGATTTCTTAATTTCTGTAATTCAAATGTTTTTACATCTCAAATAGTTCCCAATCTGGTATATATGAAAGTATTGCCCTAATTTACTCACCCTTAGCAGGGTAGTAAAAATCATTTCAGGAAATGTTGAGTTACATATAATCTGTGATGCTCCTTATTTTTAAAAACAACACTTATAGCCCATTTGATTTGTCCTTTCAACACTGACCTATCAAAGTTGGCTCGGCTTCCTTCAGTTTTCAGGAGAAGATTTTTAAATAAGTGGAGAGAAAAAATAAAATAAGTGGAGAAAATTCTCTCCTCCCCTGTAATAAACATTTTCGATTTGCTGATAGGACTTCAGAAAATAGCACGGCATGCATTGGTCCCATCTGTCCTGACTGTACTTGACACAGCTAAAGTAGGGAAATGCTTTAAAAGCTCATTGCAAAAGATGTTCGCTTTTCTCTTATTGACACGTGTTACATTAAAAGGGCAAGTGAACTATTTTGAAAAATATTCTTACTCAAACCTGAAAGTTGATTTATTTGGCTAACTGGTAAATTCAAATTGGAGAACAAAGACAATGATTGGACAAGGAAAAAAAATGTGGCAAAATGTCACTATCCTTTCTGAACTATATAGAAAGTTCAGCAGAGTTAAAAAGACAAAATAATAATAATAATAATTAATAATAATAAAGGATGAGAGTTAAGACCAAAAATATTTCAACATTAAAATCAAAAGACCCCATTTTACAATTAGAAAGATTGCTCACTGTTTTATCCCTCACTGGATCCAGCAGATTATCTTGCTAATAAAAAGGCAGCTAGCAACATTGCCAATGAGACCTTGCATTTTTATAATGTACTTAATTTTTCATCTTCTGATGTATTTGAGAAATTCTATTTAGGTATAATTTACTCAAATATAAATTTTATTAGAACTTTTGGAATAGTTTCACGAGTAGTTTGAAGCCTTAAATAATTAGTTGCTGCATCTTGAATTTCTCCTAACAAATGGGAAAACACAAAAAACTTGTACAGTTAAAACACTGCGTACCTTTGGTAGATTCATCATGAGTATTAACACTGAATGGGCAGGTGCATTCTTACACTTTTTCAATCTTCTGTGTATAGCTCAACGATTGTTGGGTAACTGCCCTGCTCATGCCCTGTGATAAACATTCACAGAAGGGCAAACTCTGAAAAAGACACAGCTTCTCCCCTCAAGGAAAAAAGTGCTTTCTTGTGGATCAGTTTGGCATATGGTACGTCAAAACAGAATGCCGCCAAGTGCTATCACGGAGGTTCAGTGCACAGTGGGAACACGGAAGGAAAAACAGTAATATGTCTATTTAGATGACCGGAGACGACTTCCTGAGCCTGCAGGATTTTCATGTCTAGGAAAATGGGAAATGAGGTAGGCTGAGGAGGGAGAGTGAGTGCAAGGTGGGCATGCCAGGCCTGGGAATCAGTATGGAAACTGACAGACATGGGAAAGGATTATCTTATTTGGAGTCGAGAAAATAATCACTTGTAACTAGAACAGAGGTTTAGTACATTGATGAGTAAGAAATAATAAACGTGGTGGTTTGGCTGGGGTTAGACTGGTGCGGGACGTACATGTCACGCAGAGGAGTTTAATGTGGTCAGTCAGGAGTTGTTCTGGGCTTTTGAGCAAGGGAGTGAATGACCAGATCTGTGATTAGGAGGTAATTTTGGAAGTTCCGTGAAAGATGGGATTAAAAGGAAAGATGGGTGATGGAGAAATCAACAGAAACCGTACTGAGACAGTTCGGTTGAGTGATGGAGTTGCAGAAACCAGCAACTGTGTTCTTCAACATTTCTTTGTCTGTTCATGTTATCTTCTCAGACAGAAAACCTTCTCCTTTTAGCCCCACTGCTTTCATTAAAAATGAAACAACAACAACAAAAAACCCTTTTTCAATTCTTAAAAAAATTAAACTAGTATTTGTTAGAGTTTTAAAAAATCAATGACTCAGATTGTAACAAAAAGCAGTCCTCAGAGGTTAAAATAAAAGGAAATACTGAAGTGTGATTTAAATAAAAACTGTGATATAATTTTGCCGAGGGGAGGGAGAGAGGAGAGGTGGGCATTTGGTATCACAGTGTGAAAGGACTAATCGTATGTTACATAATAGAAAGTCATAGATAGAAGTAATATATATTATTTAGTAATAAGGAGACTGGAGAAAGAGATAACAGAAATCTTCTATTATTCTATATCTTTATTTATTCACTCCATTATTTTGGTGAATATATCTGCCCACAGAAGATTGTATCACAAGCACATATTCTGAGATCTCATATATCTGAAGTTAGCATTATTTAATCTTTCTCCTCCAATTATTTTTAATAGAGCATAGAATTCAAGATTGAAATTAATTTCCCTTCAGAAGTCTAGATGTTATGTTCTAGCTCCCATTATATGAGGTTATCCTCCCTAGAAATTTTTTTAGTATCTCCTTTTTATATTCAATATCCTCAAATTTCACAATAACGTACTTAAATTTTTTAAATCTATTATGTTGGCTTTTCAGCACACATTTTCATTTGTTTATTGAAAGAATATTCATTGAGTGCTGTCGGCATGCTATGTACTATCCTAGATATGGGGAAAATTAGAGACCTGTATTCTTAAATTCTTGGACAATCCACCCAATTATTCTCTGTGTTATTTTGCTTATGAGGGATAAAGAAATCCCCAGGGAGAGAGTATAGGGTGGGATAAAGAAGAGTCTGAAGGCAATGCCAAGAGAAAGAAAGAGCATCTAATAGAGGCTAATAAGAAATGTCAGATAAGTAAGATGAGACCCATTCGTTCACTCATTTAGTCACTCAACAAACCTCATTCTTCAGCACAGGTCTTCTCCTGCACCTGGATCCTCTAGTGGATGGAAGCCAGCAGTTTCCCCTTGCTCCCGCCCTTGGGCTGAGCAGGGTGCCTGTGGTCATGGTGTGTTCACTTGTCCCAGCTCTATCTCAGGCCCAGCGGTACTGACTATCCCCTGTATCTATTATTCCTGCATTCTTTAGAATTCTTTTACTGCCTATTAGCAAATCTCTCATTCCTTCAATCCTCTGTTACAATTAAAATCTATTTATTTTAAACATTTCCTGTTTAAATCACCGCATGATTTCCCTCTTTTGATTAGATCCAATAAAAATCAAATTATAAACATGAATAAAATTATCCCCCCCCAATTATATTAATGTGAGTTGCCTCTGGACATATTGCCGTTATTTTGCTTATCTGCATATTCTAAGTCCTTATAATGAAAATGAATTATGCTTGTGATGAGAAAAATATTCAACATACTTTTCTTCATTCTAAAATAAAATGTTTTTACCCACCTATAGGCAGTAAATAATGATCTGCAATTACCTCCAATTTATTCAGTATGATTTAATGCAGGCTCTTTGCACCAGGTTCAAATACTGCATGATAAACTTAAAGATAAATAATCACCAGAAAATGCAGACTGGGTCCTGTTTCCAGTACAGATTCATGATACCAAATTAATTTACTGATACATTAATGTTCAAGGAACATTGCAACAAATTATTTTCAGAAGTAAAGTAGACACACAATTAGAAACGTTGGGGTTTCAGCTTTCCCATTATGTGGAATAAAACTAAATCTTTCTGGTCTAAAACTTCACTGGACTCAATGTCATACATTCCTAGGGAGGTTGCCGGGGAGTTTTAAGCCTTTTGACATCTCCATTTGAACTTTAGTAGACATGTTATAAAAAAAATCAAAAGTTGCACTCATCAGAAATAATCTAATCTTGAGAAGGACCATTGTTTAAAAATTGATGATATTTGTTTTTGTACAAGATCATAAGAATTCTGAACTGACAAAGCTCTTACTTCAATAGATTCCCTTAGGAAGATTAGGTAGTTGTACTTCATGCTAGTGTAAGAGTGAGGGGACATCAGGGAAGCTAAATAGGTTCTTTTAAAGGTTGGTTCAGACCATAAAGTAGTTTTTAAAAATGGCCACTTTCTTCCTCTCAGAAAATACATTACTTTCACCTTTGACTTGACTCTAAATTAACTTGCCTTTATAGCTTCCGCATTAGTAAAATTCAGTACTGTTATGATCTTTAAAGCCCCATCTGTTGGAAAAATTTAATGGATGCTATATTCTATATTTTCCTTTGTGGTTAAATTGAAAATTGCCTTATTTGCATTTGCATAGGTCACTATTTCCTAAAGGTAATTGTGTCACAATCATTAGAGGTGCATCCCTAGTATTAACAGTTAATCTGACCCTTCCCTGATTTAGTCTAGAATTTTAACCCTGGGAAAGAATATTCGTAGACTTTCATCTCTGTCCTTGACGGCAGCATTATGAATATAGCAAGAATGTGTTCTGGGAATAAAAAACAATGCTATCTCTTAAGAATTGAAATTTTCAGGCAGAATTTTTAAAATATGAAAAAAAGCAAATGACCAAATCAATTCTGATAACGTGTCACTGTGTAATATAGCATGTGAAATATATAACCCTGATATGGGGAGCCAGGTGGACAACTCAATTTTTATGTTATAAAGTGTTCCAAGCATCTGCTGTTCTTGACAATATCAAAACTCAGATTTGAAGCACTGCCGTAGAGACTTGGAAGGAATAGTTTTCTTTTTCTCCCTTTAATTTGATTAGTATTTTCAATATTGTCAACTTTATGACTTACTACAGAAATCATTGAGAATTTTCATGAGGAGAATACCGAATTCTGGACTATCAACACATTTGTTTTCTCTTTCAACCTAAATTTAATCATATTTTGTTGTGGGTCTGATTTTCCTAAATGCAGGATCATAATATCTTGTCCTATCTGTTGTCATAATGGAAAGATCATTTTATATAGGATTTTGGTTGGCTTCTAGTTTGCTTTGTCAAATTTAGAACCACTTGAACATTGTGGTTTCTAAATTTAGTCAAACCCTTTGAGCTTTAAGTTCCGTTTGGCACTGGCTGAAATTGAACTGCTGCTTTGAAAAAAATTCCCTTGGTGCTATCAGAATCTAGATGTGTGCACAGCACAGACCTCCTCTTATTTAAAAGAATTACATTCACTTTTATTTGAAAGTTGGGAGCTCCAAGGGGATAAATAATAAAATATGAAACTTTAAAAAATGGGCCATATTTTAATACAGTTCTCAAGAAGAATTGGGCCCTTGGGTCTAGGGCATGGTATTCTTAAAAAAAAGAAAGAAGGAGGCCCATAGTTATTTTAAAACATACTTTCTTTCACTTGGCTCCATGAGTTAAAACAAAATCTGTCTATTAGGTTGCCATTTGTTTGGTTTCACTAAAAAGAACAATGTTGAACTATTTTTTTCTTTAACAATAAACTCCTCTCCATAGTATGAGATAATCAGGGTGTACATTCCTCAGAGGGGTTTATTTTTCTCTTGTCATATTTTTGCTACAAACTATGTGTAATGTTAATGAAAAATAACACTTACTTACATAGACGGTACATCAGGCAAAGTCCCAAGCGGTTTACATATATTCATTCATTTAATGTAACCATTTTTTTCTTTTCTTTTTTTTTTTTAGCGAGAGTGAGAGTGAGAGCAAGCGAGAGTGAGAGAGAGAGCAGGCACATGAGCTAGAGGGCTGGAAGGGAGGGGCAAAGGGAGAGAGAGAATCTTAAGCAGGCTCCACACTCAGTGTGGAGCCCTCAGTGGGGCTCAATCTCAGGACCCTGAGATCATGACCTGGGCTGAAATCAAGAGTCTGACGCTCAACCAACAGAGCCACCTACGCACCCCTAATATAACCATCTCTCAAGATACGCACTATTATCCGGAATTCACAAATCATGAGGCTGAGGCTGAGTGGTGAATTAACTTTCTAAATGCCATACAGCCAGTAAGTGGTAAAGCCAGGATCAGAACCAGAGCCATCTGTCTCCAGAGTCCTCCCTATTAACCCCTACTGTGTAATTAGTGTGCAGTATCTCAGAGAGCTGGACTCAGTTTAAAAACCACAATGCTCGGGGATTCAAGATCCCCCCACAGTGTGTCCTCATCAAACAAATCAGCCTGTATTTATATAGCAAGGTTTGTTCTCCCAACTTGTACACTCATTCTTCAGGTGCACATGCTTATGTAAATCCCACCACACCTGACATTTAAAATGTAATTTAAAAAGAGGTTGCAAACCCCTGGAAGTTTTCAAGCGGACCCTGCCTGTCTCAGAAACTTTGCTGTTCTGTTCTCCTGCTTGGTACTCCCTGGGAACACACACACACACTTCACATCTTCACGTGATTCCTTGCATTTTCTTTTTTTTAAGTTGTTACTTTTCTTTTTAAAAAAGATTTTATTTATTTATTTGAGAGAGAGAGTGAGCAAGAGAGAAAGAACACAAGTGGGGGGAGGGGCAGAGGGAGAAACAGACTCGCCACTGAGCAGGGAGCCCAATGCTGGGCTGGATCCCAGCACCCCGAGATCATGACCTGAGCCCAAGGCAGACGCGTAACCGACTGAATCACCCAGTGCACACGATTTCTTGCATTTTCAGTCTTAGTATCCCTTGCCTTTCCTTGCTGGCTCAAGTCTGGATTGGGCATTCTAAATTTAGGTCCTAGTCCTAACATTCTCTATTATATTTCCCTATATAACTTGTTGTCTTCTCCCAAAGGCCTCATATATAGTACATTTCAAAAAACACTAGTGTTGAATAAAGGAATGAATAGATGAAGGAATTGCTGGAGCATAGAGAGCCACATCTCACTGTCCCTGAGATCTTATTCTTTAAAGACAAACAGGGGTGAGAGGATATTTTGTGTGCATACTCCTAGAGGCAGATTCACTCTTCCTTAGTTTAAGAATAACCAAAAACTTGAGAGGTGGGATAGAGAAACAGTTTTTCTTCTCCGTGCTTACTGCCTATCTTACCAAAAAAAAAAAAAAAAAAAAAAAAAGGAATCTCAGAGTGGTCCCTGGAGAAATAAGAGGATCCAACTGAAATGTCACTGAGATCCCTTCTGAAAACACTTTGGGATAAAAATCCCCACCACTTATGAGCCTCTCATTGGCAGCAAATGAGACAGAACACTTAGCTATGTTTACTGTTTCATGGCAGTGTGAACCTTACATATAAAATTTCCTAAATTACATTTTCATTTGTTATTTTAGTCTTAGTTTTTTTAGTGTTATTTTTCCTTCATAAGGATGAAGGAGAGAAAAGAGATTTGTTAGCCCTTTGTCAAGAAATTGTTCAACATCAACCAGTCCTGCCCGGCAAAGAGGTCATCTCTCCAGCCTTTTTGATTTAATCTCCCTCTTATAGTACTTAGCAGAACTTCTTGAAGTGTAAGCCATAATACTGGGTACTCAGTAAATGTTTGTTGAGCTGAGATGCATGGAATATTTAAGCACTTAACTTTGATGACCTCGGAACATCCTACTCGTAGTAACAACCTGAGTGAGAAGTGCATGAATTGTCTCCATTTTATGCTGGATTATACATGACATTTCCAGGAAGTAAAAAAAAAAAAATAAAAAAGGAGAAAATTGCAGAAGCAACAATTTTTTGAGTATTGGAGATAGAAATATCAACAAAATGATGAACTCCTAGTTCATCCTCTATTTAACTGTAAGAAGTTGGGTTCTATCCTGTATCTTTAAATTATTGTCACTGATGTGTCATAAATTATAGGGACATGCATTGTAGCTCTTTCTTACATTCCTCTGTAGCAGAGTAAATAGAATCACCCGTGTCACATTCTCTGTGCAGTGTCCTACAGGTGGGACTTTACAAAACATAAAGGTGGTTTGAATGGGAATAAAGGGTACATGGATTAGAACAACCCAAAATAAGCAAATTTGTTAAACTTTATCATCTTGCATCTACTTTTTTATGCGCTCCAATGCACAAATCTCTTTTTATCCATAGAGACAGCTGACAGATAGTGTCACAATCTCAATTTAAGAGAAGAATGAAGCTAAGAAGTTAGTATATGACTGCAGCCAGAAGGAAATCCAGAAAGTTGCCTACCCACCCTTCAAATTAGCTGAAATTACCTTTCCTCTTCTTTTCCTCTTCCCTTTCTGAATCCTAATTTTCTTTTTTTAACCTGGAACATACTGATTTCACAACAGTCTTTATTATTAGCTCCCCTCTACAGGTTTTGTTTATTTCTAAAAAATTAGGTTTTCATGGAAAATTGCTTTGGTGAATAAACAGCATTTAGAATATTATCTTCCTAGGGGTGCCTGAGTGGCTCAGTTGGTTAAGAGTCTGACTCTTGATTTCGGCTCAGGTCATGATCTCAGGGTTGTGAGATCAAGCTCCCAGTGGAGTCTGGCTCTGTGCTCGGTGGGTAGCCTGCTTGGAATTCTCTCTCCCTCCCTCTCCTTCTGCCCCTCCCCGCTTGTGCTCTTGCTCTAAAAATAAAATAAAATCTTAAAAAATAAAAAAAGAACATCTTCTTCCTCAAAGTAGGCACTCAAAATTTGTTGGAATAAATTAATGTGTTTTACTTAGTGTAAACTAACCTTTTTGATTATACAGCTTGGAGTAAGAAGATTTTAAGGAGAGATTGTAAAGAGAGGGACCATATTTGCAATTCATCCTAGCTCCAATCTCCTTGTCTGCCATCCTTTTTGGGTCTTCTTTGTCTAAAATGTCAACATTAGTCTCTGAATTTGGCAAGAAGCAACCCTAATCTCTACTTAGCAAAGATGAAAAATGTAACTGTCAGGATGTGATAAAACTACCCAAATTATGTTAAATCTAAAAAGCAATGGGCAGAATAGACACAAAAGTATTAAGAGTTTACCTGGGGAGAAGTGCAATAGGGGAATGTATGGGGAGAATTTAGTTTCTTCCACTAAATTATAAATTTTATAGGGCAAGAGTCATATCTATTTGTTTGTTCCTGTACCTAAATTCTAGTAGACACATGGTACAGGCTCAAGGAACACTTACTGATTGAATGATATTTTATTCATTTTTCATTATGTTTTCACAAAGAGCAAATATTACTTTTCTAGTCATAAAAATAAGCAATAAAGATTGAAAAAACGACTATGCCACATGGCACATTGTAGGACCTCCAAAAATCTTTATCGAACGACTGAATCCAGGCAAAGAGCATGCAATCAGCCATGCAAACTAGGAAACATGAATCACCGTTCTTTAGCAGTATGAAAACCACACAGTTTCAGGCAGATAAAATTGAAAACCTAACTTGGGCATGCACAGGTAATCCGTGATCCTGCCCTTCTTAATATTTTATGGGATTATCCTGGTACTTAAAAGACCAGAGCTTTCCAGTATGATTTTATTCAGTACATCTCTGCTCCCCTTCAAATGTATCTTTATTCCCATGCATTCTCTCCTCTTTCCCNNCAGAGTTAGAGAAAGTGCTATTTGCTGTCTCAAAAACCAACCTTGCCACCCATTACCCTGATTCCATCTTCCAACTTCTTCTATCAGGGCACAATTGTTATCAAGTATCCCTTTTGTTTCTAGAATGCAGCTCCTTCCCTATGGCCGCTGTCATTTAGCCCACAACTGTACATGACTCATGTCTCCTACAAATAAAAACTCAAACTCCCAGTACCCAAAGAGTTGACCAAACTACTGCCCATCTGGCAACTTCCCTTCATCTTCTAAATGTAATTTAGTCACTGATAATCTGGGTGTACTTGAAGCCTCCAGACAGATTGGCAGGGTGGGATGAATAACAAATTTTGAAACAAACCAGCAAGGCTGGACTTCTAGGTTTGGCTGGACTTCCGCTCCCTTGGTACTACTGCCAATTCATTATTTGAATTCCCAATTCCCGATACTGATTATTGTATTTGCCTCATGCAGCTCTTAGTCATCTATAATTGGAACACTTGGTAATTAGCCTTGTTATTTACTTGTTGTCAATGACCAGCTATGACCTTCTCTGGCTGTCTTCACCACTACCTGAGACAGTTTTCCCCAGTTTTAGGTTGCCCATAAAATAAGGCAAGGTTTTTGTTTCCTGATCACCCACTTTCTCCTCAAATTTTATACTTTGGGTTCTGCCTTCACCACCTAAATATCTCTAAGGACCTCTTCTTTGCAAAATCAAGGGTATTCTTCAACTTAACCATAATTCTCCTCTCTGAATCATTTTTTTTTTTAAATTCTAGACCAGAGATCACAAACTGGCATACTGCAGACCAAATTAAGATTGTAAGCATATTTTTCTATATGGACATTGTTTTTAAAAATCTGTTTCTTTTAAAGTAAATTACTTTATGGGGCACCTGGTCAGCTTAGTTGGTAGAGCATGCGACTCTTGACCTCAGGGTTGTGAGTTCAAGCCCCACAATGGGTGTGGAGCCTACTTAAAATAATAATAATAATGACAATAATAATAATAATGAATTTAATATGGGCCACACACATTTTATTTGCCTCTGTCCCACCCCTTCTTATTACTTTATACTTGGCTTGCTCCGATGATATTTGCCTGATTTTTCAAGGGAATGAAATATGCAACTCCTACTTAGAATAGGTTCTCCCTTGAGATGTATTTCCAATTTGGGTATTACTCTTTGTTTGTTTGTTGAATTATTTTATCATTTTATTACTTCCTGCTCCCTCAAGTTCTTCCAATTCTGCTTCCTCATTCCATCATTGAAATAGATACTTTATGAAGATGAGCTCCTAGACCTTCTCTCACCATACCTGCTCCCTTGGCGCCCTCACCCAATCTTACACACTGATTGACACCCTTACCTAGTGACTATGGAGAGTCTGCACACCCACCCATGCTTTTCAAAGTGTGCATATATACGCAGCTTCACTAACAGTTCTGGAAATCCTTCAAGCTCAGTATGTACAAGTTAATTTTTTTCTCCTAGCCTTAAAACTTAGTGCCTTATCAACATTCCTTATCCTTGTAGTTACCACTAATCTCCTAAAAACGTGGATTCAAAATACCTATCATTTTTATCTTTCTGTGACGTCCCTTTATTGTCAAGTTCTGTTTCCATCTGTCACTCTTCTGTATGCTGATCTCCACTTCTCTCATATGATGCTATGAACAATTGATATTTGTCAATAGTTAGAGAACTATTTGTCAATAGTTAGAGAACAAGTTAAGAATAATACATATCTAATATTTTCTTAGACAAACTACTGTGAATCTTTTAAAATGTATCCCCCTTTGAAGATGCTAACTTACACGTACAAAGTTCATCTTCCCTTCCCTTCTAGAGTATCAGGAGGGCTGATCTTCCATACTTGACTGTCTCATAGACACACCTTCTTCTTGCAGAGGCATTTCCGAAAAACATCTTACACTGTATTCATGGATAAAAGGAAGTCTGCAATTTTTATCTATTAAGGAACTGTCATGTGACTGATCACCCTTACTTTTTGTAATGCAGCTTAACAGACAAGAGTTTTGTTTTAAATTCTGAATCTGGTCATTTTTCCTATAACAATACTCATTATTTAATTCATTCTTTCAACAAGTTAATAAATTATTCACTTTTCCCCAAACCAATTATTTTCCATCCCTATCCATTTTAGAAGCCATTTCCAGATTAAACTTTCTGAAGCCTCATTCCATTAATTTTTCTCCTTTGTTCAAAAGTATTATAATAGTTTCCTTTTGTACATAAAATGACATCCAGTTCCAGAGTAGGGAATTCAATTCCATCCATGATCTGAATCCACACATCTTTCCCAAGCTGATTGTACTGATTGTCATGTGTCACACTTCACAGCCAAATCAAAACTTTCATCTTTCCAGCTTGTGGTGGACAGACTCTAGAGTGGCTTCCCATAACCCCTATCAGCTGGTATTCATGTCTTGCACAGTATTGTCCCATGAGCAGGGGCATGGCCTATGACCTACTTCTAACAAACACAATATAGCAAATGGGACAAAGAGGTCTGTAATTACGTGTCTGTGGTTGCATAGAGAAGATTGTGTGGCCATCTTGCTAAAGTCTATCTTTCCCCGAGTGGATTTAAAGAACTGCACTCCATGTTGTGGGCCTCACACTGGATAGCCCATATGGCAAGGAACAGAGGATAGCCTCTCCAAGCTGAATACCAAAAACAAACAGCAGTACTCAGTTCTTCACCTTCAGGGAACTGAATTCTGCCAAGCAAAATGGATCCTTCCTCAGTCAAGTCTCAGATGAGACTGCATTCCTTAACAAACCCAGGGTTGCAATCTTCTGAGACCCTAAACAGAGGACTCAACTAAGCTATTCCAGGATTCCAGGCCTATAGATCTGTGAGATAATATGTATTGTTTAAGCTGCAAATCAGTGGTAGTTTCTAACACAGCAACAGAAAACTAATACACATCCTTTACTTTACCTCATGCCTGAAAACTCTTCCTCTATATGACCAAGAATTTAATTACACCCTATCATATATCTCAATGCCACTTATCTTGAGAAATTTCCTCATGTCTCAGAAAGTAATCCTTCCCATTTCTCTACTCCAACAACAGCTTATCAAACCCACTCTAAGGAACATCCCCCCCCCCACCTTTTTATTGTAGATGTAAATCTTTTAGACCATAACCTCTTAAAAGGCAGAATTTGTGTTTGATTCATCTTTAGTATCAAGGGACCTAGCACATTGCCTTGCATGTGTTAATAGCTCAATAAATATTTTTAATAAATTGATAAAACTTTACAAAATATTTGAGCCTAAATATTTAGGTACTGGGAAAACTAAAATATGTGCTTAACTTTCTGTTTCATAAAAAAGTGACAAAGCTAAGTGGGCATCTGATTAGACGAGAAAATATTTCAGAGAAATAGACTCAAATTTCCAATTACTTATTTTTTCTAGATCTGCTCTAACTGTACTGTGAAACATAAGAAGCCTTTATTTATTTATTTTTTATTTTTTTAAACTTTTTTTAAGATTTTTATTTATTTATTTGACAGAGAGACAGCCAGCGAGAGACGGAACACAAGCAGGGGGAGTAGGAGAGGAAGAAGCAGGCTCCCAGAGGAGAAGCCTGATGTGGGGCTCGATCCCAGAACACCGGGATCACGCCCTGAGCTGAAGGCAGATGCTTAAAGACTGAGCCACCCAGGCGCCCCAATAAGAAGCTTTTAAAAGAATGATAGAAAGGTACAGCATTAGAGAAAATATATGAGAGTATTTAGAAATTATCTTTTATATAAATGGTGACAGTTTTCCTAAAAGTTTCACAAGGTCCTAATTATTAAAATAAAAGTAAAGAAGCTTAATTTCATTTCCTCATGGTCTATGATTTTTCAGTTTTCTAATGATAATGAACTTTACTATCTGCTTTAAGGAAAACTATTGTCTGTATTGGTAGGGTGACTGATTAGCAAAGACAGGAACACAGATTGATAATTTAACCTTTTTCAGTTATGCAAAACAAAATGTATAAAAGTAGAAGGTAATATGAAAGGAATAATCTATTTAACATGAAGATAGTCTAGGGCAGTGTGTATACTTTGTAAAATAACCACATCACATGTGAAAGGGATTTATGCTTTCATAAGAATTGCTAAACATTAAAGAAAATTGTAATAATGTTTAATATTACATATGGTAATGCTATTTAATAAAAGGGGATTCAGAAATGTATTCTGCTGGGAATGTAACTCATGTGATAGCTTATTGAAAATGCATGATTATTATATCTATATTCTATACAAATTGGCTAATTCTCTAACAGTAGCAAGTGCCAGTATATTCAGAGATACTAAATTGTTCTAAAAACTGTTTAAATGTAATTTAGATTCAGAACACTTTTCTAAATATTCACTGATTTAAAAATTATTCAATTGCAGGACTGTGGTTTAACAAAAGAACATTTTTAGATCTCCACTATATGAACCAGGAAGAACCAGTATCACAGCAAATTTGTTTTATATACAACTCTAAATTGCTAACAATAGAATGGAAATGATCCTTTACAATCAGAGATTTAAAAGTGGTACTCTGTACCTCAAAAATCTCTAAAATAAATAAAATGAATAAAAGCCTCCCAACAAATTGATGCCTTAGTCCTTAATATGCTTCGTTCTAGCATGAAAAGCACGGTTAGCATTCAGTAACTGCTATCAAATCAGTCTACATCAAAAGCATGTTCACTTGCTAGAATTTGTGTTGTCACTTTGGAAAATTACTTTAAAGCATGCATCCTATAGCATGTGAAATACTATTGTCAAAGAAGTCATAACGTGTTATTTAAAAGAACACATTAAATCCTACGTTATTGTAAATACGCTTTTCATAATGCTGTTTGCTAAAACACTTACGAAGTATCTTCTATTTTATTTTTTCAAGTTTTTCATTGAAATTTTTAAAGTATATACTTTAAATTTGTGCTTTTCTGCAAGGTGATAATTTCAAGATTATCATTATAACAAATACATTCTTTAAAATATAAATGTCTTAAAGTCAATATGCTTATCATTGTTTGCAAATCTAAACACACACATATATAGCCACACATAATCCTTACGAATATATATTTTATCTGCTTTCCCCTCCTACAATCCATTTTTCTGAAGCTAGAGGAATCCATTTAAAATGAAACCCAGATTATCCCATTCTTCTACTTAAAATATTCCAATATCTTCCACAACACTGAGGATAAATCCAAATGGCTTGGCTGCTTAACAACACCCTGTATGATTGGTCCCTCACTGGACTCCACTCATCTCATTGCCTATCATTTTTCCCCTGTTCAGAGTGCAATAGTCACAGTAGTCTATGATCTGGTCCTTGAATATCCCAAGATTTACCTCAGCATTAGGGTCACTGCTGCTCCCCCTTTATTTTCTTATGCTTATTTCCTCCTTGACATGCAAATCTCAGTTTAAATGTCACCTCTTCAGAACAGCAGAGCACCACATGGAGAGGTACCCCCTGAGCCTCTGGTTTCTCCAGTGGAAAAAGAGAACCCAGGGAGGGAAACCAGCCTTCCCCAGAATTGTGGGTCACATTGTGGGGGCCCCTACCAGGATCTCACACCATGGGGATTAAAGGGGAATCCGTAGGGCCCATCCCTTGAGAATCTGACTGTGACAGTCACAGCTGGGAGTTATTTACAACATGGATCTTGGTAGACTAAATTAATACCTGCAGTACCCAACTAGTGGTTTTGTTCATCTGCAGAACAAAGTCAGGAGCACAGTTTAATGAGGGAATTAGCAGGGTAACTGTCTGCTTGATTTGAATCCTCAAATAAGGAGTTCTACCGGCCCTATACTTTAAAGCTGTTGTCATAAAAAAAATATGGTACTGGCATAAAAACAGAAAAATAGACCAATGGAACAGAACTGAGAGTCCAGAAATAAACCCAAGCATATATGATCAACTAATATTTGACAAGGGAGCCAAGAATATTCAAAGAGGAAAAGAGTCTCTTCAGTAAATGGTGCTGGGATAATTGAATATTCACACTTAAAAGAATGAACCTGGACTCATATCTCATCACTCACAAAAATTAACTCAAAATGGATGAAAGACTTCAGTGTAAGACCAGAAACCATGAACTCCTAGAAGAAAGCGTAAGAACAAAGTTCCTTGACATAGGCCTTGGTAATGATTTTTTTTCATATGACACCTAAAGCACAAGCAACAAAATAAAAAATAAGCCAGTGGAGCTATATTTGCACAACAACAACAAAGCCATCAACACAGTGAACAGATAACCTATGGAATGGGAAAATATATTTATAAACCACGTATCTAATAAGTTATCATATAAAGTGTCATATAACTCAATAACCCAATTAAATAATGGGCAAAGGATCTGAATAGACACTTCTGCAAAGAACATTTACAAAAGCCCTATGGGCACGTGAAAAAATGTTCAACATCACTAGTCATTAGGGAAATGCAAACTAAAACCACAATAAGATATCACTCCACACCTGTTAGAATGGCCACCACCAAAAGAAAGAACTAGCAAATGCTAGTGTGAGTGTGGAGAAAAGGGAACCCTTGCACAGTGTTGGTGAATTGTAAATTGGTACTGTCACTATGGAAAACAATGTAGACGAGTCTCAAAAAATTAAAAATAGAACTATCATTATGATCCAGCAGTTCCACTTCTGGAAATATATCCAACGGTAGTGAAAACATCAACTTGAAAAGATATCTGCAGCTTTGTGTTCACAGCAGCATTATTTACAATAGTCAAGGAATGGAGACAACCTGAGTGTCCATCGACGGATGAATGGATAAAGAACTGCGATGTCTATATGACACATACAATAGATATATGCAATGAAATATTATTCAGCCATAAAAAACAAGGAATTCCTATCATTTGTGACAACATGGATGGACACCGAGAGCATATGCTAAGTGAATAAGTCAGAGAAAGACCAATACCGTATGATCTCACTTACACGTGGAGTCTAAAAAAACAGCAACGAAACTTGCAGAAAAAGAGGTTGGAAATGCAGTTATCCGAGGCGAGGGATGGAGTGAGGGCAAATTGTAGGAAAGTGGTTAAAAGGTACAAACTTCCAGTCACAAGTAGAGGGATATAATGTACAATATGATGACAGTAGCGAACACTGCTGTGTGATAAAAAAAAGAGTTAAGAGAACAAATCCTAAGAGTTCTCATTACAAGGAGAGAAGCTTTTTCCTTTCCTCTTTTTTTTTTATTGTATCTGTAGAAGATGGATGTTAGCTTAACCGATTGTTTCAATCATTTCACAATACATGTAAATCGAACCGTTATGCTATATGCCTTCAACTAATGTAGTGATGCATGTCAATTATTTCTCAATAAAACTGGGAAAAATATAGAGTGACAACTATAAAAAGAAAGACTGATACCAATTACTGACTCTTTTATACTACTCAGAAAAAAGTTCTTAGTCACATTTGTTATTTTAGAAAAGTATATGTTAGACTAAAGGGGTAACCACATGGGTTTTGGCATTCTTCTCTCCTCTCCCACCAAATGAAACATGAAAGGTTTTATCGAAAAGATCAAAATGAAGAACAAATCCAATTTGTTGTAATTTTTGTCAATTATCTCTAATAATTCTGTTTCTTCTCACAAGGTTTAAAGAAGAGTGTTCTCTTCATAACACTTGGATCACAGTGAGATATTTCAAAAGTATCAAGTTAAATGAGTGTAGTAGAACTAAGTTCTTCAATATAGAATTTTTTCACATTCAAACTTGCATTCCATCAATGTTATAGCTAAAAGATTATATTATACAATAAATATACAGAATACTCTCTATATTTGTTTATTTGCATAAGACGGGAATGTATTGCTTGTTAGTAATAAAATGATGGAAATTGGCTTTTGGCCCATTTTGGAAACAACTCTGAATGGTAAGTATAAGAAATATTTTGGGGAGTTTTTCTTGTAAATGACAGGCTATTGTTCTATTATGGATATGGCAAGACTAAAGAAGTTCTGTATGGCTGGAGTAGTAGTAACACTACCGATAATTAAAGACTATACAATGTCTCTACTTAGCTATGGGACTGTAACCATAATTATTTTAGGACTAAAAAGAACTATAGTTTTTCCCCAGCCGAACCCTATTATTTAACAGTTGAAGAAACTGAGGCTCAATTAGATGAATTCGTTTCCCCAAGGCCACTTGGCAAGTTGGCAGCAGAAGAGGGAATGAAATCTACATGTCCTGCCTCTCAGAAGAATACCCTTGCCCTCAACTGCTTGACCTCTCCTTTTAATGAAATGGCATACTTTTTTTCTTTTTTTTTTTTTTTTTTTTGGTGCTCAATAAATACTTGTTGGTGATATGGCGGAGGGGCAGGATGACGAGGGCAAGGGAAGGGGAGGCATGCAGGCCGCCCACTATCCCACAGCCCAGCCTCCTGGTCAGGGGCAGGGACCTGCTCAAGTGGGCAGGTGGCAAGGTGGGTCGTGGGGGGCTGCTGGGCCACCCTGAGCTGGGAGGCCAGGCCTAGGCTTTCCTCTGAGGACCAGTGGACAGGGAGGGGGCAGCAGGGGCATATCTCCGGGCAGCAGCATGATGGGGTCAAAAGTTAATGACATTTACTTTTTTTTTCTTTTCTCCAGAATGATAGCTTTGAAAAATTATAATGAAGGGGCCCATGATGCTAATCTGGATTAATTTTTGCTTCCAATTACTTGTACACCCTGACTGTAAGAATTCATCTTTCTCCCCCCTGAAAATCCACTACATTTTTTTGCTTTCGTGTAAAAGTTATAGCAGATAATAAGTATCTCAGAAACACACAGTTATTCAGTGGCACTACTGTCATGTTGTATTTTTATGCCACTTCAGATTTTTTAAATAAAATTCGTTAATAAAATCATGTGAGTAATACAGCAAGTACTACTTTCTTCCCATCTCTCCCCTCAGGTACCTGGCAACTGGATATACTTTAAATATGATTTTTAATAATTACCATAAAGATAAATATATCCATTTTACATAAACACACTATCTCATAAATTAGCCGTAATAGAAATTGTTCTATCATCTACCCATCCATCCTCTCTTTCTTTTTCTTTTCTTTTTCTTTCTTTCTTTCTTTCTTTCTTTCTTTCTTTCTTTCTTTCTTTCTTTCTCTTTCTTTCTTTCTTTCTTTCTTTCTTTCTTTCTTTCTTTCTTTCTCTCTTTCTTTCTTTCTTTCTTTCTTTCTCTTTCTTTTTCTTTCTTTCTTTCTCTTTCTTTCTTTCTTTCTTTCTTTCTTTCTTTCTTTCTTTCTTTCTTTCTTTCTTCTCTGTCTCTCTCCCCCCCACCTCCCATCTCACCAGTCAGTCGTATGTTCCAAATAAATCATTTGGTTTTCTTTTCCATTTTTAATCCTCATGGTTTTCTCCCTTAAGAATAAAATTAATTAGTAATCATCACTTACATCAAGCAATTAACTAAATGGATGAAGTTGATTTTGTTTTAGAGAGTTTAAGTCTAAAGAAGAAAAGAGAATTGATATTTCCTCTTCAGTCTGAATAGGTTGGCTCTATGTTTAGGTAAAAAGACAATTGCAATTATATTATATTACCTAATTACTCATAAGAATTAGGATAAATTAGCACTATAAACTATGGCTTAGTTAACCAGATTAGTGCCATTCTCTCTAAGGTTTCTAATAAATGGAATGAAGACAATATTATTTTCAGAATGGCATTCAGAAAGCTCTGGACTGATCTTTTGAGATGGTGGTTTACTGGGCATCTGAGTGGAGGGTAGAAGTACTGAACTAGAGAAGGCAGAAGTGACAGAAAAAAAATTACCAGTCCTATTTTGCTGGCCCTTAACATGAGTGAATGGTCTTCCTTCTTAGATTTTTATGACACATTTTCTTTGGGCATGCTTTAACCAGACATGCATAAATAGGATTTTCCTAAGACATGTTTTTATTCCATGGTTGTGTGCAGCCACTGAGCAGACTAGTTAAAGTAACTTACTTCGCTGCCTTAAACATGTCATCAAGTCAGCTGGAGCTTCTATTCCATCAAGACAGGGAGTTTGCTCTGCTTATGCCCAAGACCTGCTCTTGGCTTCATCATCATCATCAGCTATTACTTCTGTGTTCATGATCTTCCAGAATCTGGTGCCCACTATTTCTGATCACCATTAAAACTTTTTAGCATATAGTAGCTTTTATCATTATATAATTTCCCTCCTTGAACCCCATCTTTCTTTCAGTCTAAATGACACCTTTTCCAATATTAACATTGAGTCTCCTGTCTTCTTTAGTTTGCATTTATTCTTTTTTTTTGTTTACTCTTTTACTGTACTCAAACTTATTATATCAATTATTTTAACTGTATCGTTCATAAACATGTACTCTGGTATTACATTTTTACTCAGTGTGGTAATTTGCTTTTAGTGGACAAATTCCTTCCATCCACATTTAGAGGAAAATCAGTATATTTCATGTTTATTACTTATTTTAAGTTATTCTTTCCTCTTTTCACTTTCTCTTATTTTTTAAATTTTGCCAAATTCCTACTTATCAGTTTATATTTAAATATTTTCTCATTCTAGTAATAATGTTTATTCATTTTTCCCCCTGATCTTCTCTTTAGATATCTATGACCCTACTATTATTTGAAAAAGACAACCAACTATTCTCCCGGTCAAGACGCATTGCCTTACCAATACAACAGTTTTCTCTGAACTCTTCTGCATTCTTCACAACAACAAAAATATTAAAATTTTAGAAGTTATACTAGGTCTTTCCACTTCCTGAAAATATGTCATTTTAATTTCAACAGTTCTTATTTAGCATTAAATCACCCACTACTAGACTGTTATCTATTAAGATATATTGATAAAGAGATACATGAGCAGATTGATGGATCAATGGAGAGGTATATAGATTACCACCTCGTCATCTTCCTATTGAATTCTCTTTTGACTGGTTAGAATCTTTTTTCAAGTATCTTCTTTATACAGGGTATTTGGGTAATATGTTTTTTTTAAATTCTTGTGTATTTCTAAGTAAATAACATCACAGCTGATTATAAGATTCTTGAGTTCTAGCACCTTTTTTCTCTTTTCTAGCTGCTTCAACTATTACTAATAAATTTGATGCCAAACATACTGCCCCTCTCTTTGTAGGTAACTTTTATTTTGCTTGGAGGATGGTGTATTCTTCTGTCCATGTTAGATGTGTTTCTTTATTCATCAATTTGGTTTAGAACCATGACAGATCTTTTATTCTACAGACTTGATTCTTCATGTCAAAAGAATTCTCTAATATAAATTATTTAATTGTTGCCTCTCCTCTTCCTGTTGTTTTTCTCCCTCTGGAAATTCTATTATTTATATTATATCTTCTGACTCTAGCCTTAAATTCTTTATCCTTTCCCTCATGATTGCCTCTCTCTACATTTTTGCTTTGTTATTTGAAATTTTAATTGTACTCGATCTTGTAGACCACTTAGTCCGATTTCTATACTGGCCATCCTATTTTTCAGTTCAGCTCATCTATTGCTTACTCTGATGATGATTTTTGCTTTGTTTTTCTTTTGTTATTGTTTTAGCAATAAAACTTTTTAATATCAAGTGTTCTGAATATTATTTTATCATTTCAAATTTTCATCTGTTCCCACCAGCAGTTCTAACTTGCTATAAATGGTCCTGATTTTTCTGCTTGATCATTTTCTCTCTAGCTGCTGGGAAATGTTAGATAAATTGTTATTTGTTTCTTGGTATCTCATGGATCTCAGGACTGGAGGTTGGGGTTTCCCAAGTGGTTAGAATCCCACTGGTAAGAAAAGCAGATTTCTGGCACCCAGTCTAGAGGCACAGGTTATCAGTTCCTTGACAAAGCACCTGGAAGAAGCTTCTTCACTCTGTAGTTTCACGAAACTCTTTTGGCCTCCAGGAACAGGAGGACCTATTCATTTTCATCTCAGTCTTCTAGGGGTCCGGGACACCTTACATATTCACTTGGAATGATGTCAACCTTCTCCTTATGGGTTCCAAAAATATAAAAAGATACTGACCTTGAGGGGGAAAATTACTAAATTGTAGGATAAGTCCAAAAGTTATAAGGTTGTCAACCTTCTGTGAGTCCACAGATATCTGAAAGCTAGGGTCATCCTAGGACCTACTTCTCATGCTCCTTTCCCCTAGGCAATAATCATTTTCTCCAGTAACTTACCCTGCCCCAGTTCTTCTTGCTGTGATCCTAACAGACGCCAGATACCAGTTATGCCAGTTGTCCATGTGTTCCAAAATCTTTTTGATAAGAGTCAAATAGCTTGGAAGGGGAGTTGATAGGAAAGAGCAGGTAGCCTTGCTGCCAGAATTCCTGCTCGTGGCACCCATTTTCTATAACATATACAATGAGTTGGTCAAATACCACGTTAACTCATTCAGGAAACTTTTGACTGTCTGCTATGATACCAGGAAACCATGCCACTGAATTTTTTCCCTCAACTAACATGAATGTTCAGGGAAGATGGGTATGAGGATCTAAATTTTGTTCACACCGTAAGTGGTACTTTTTTGAGTGTTGAGTGGTGGAGTAGCAAGTAGTGGAGCTGCCCTATAATTGTTCTAAATGCATTTGTCTTGTATGCAGAGATTTATAGTGAAGCCAGTGAGCTGGAGATGCTAGACATCTACACTAATGAAAGAGAAAACAATTATAACACAGTCCAGAACAATAAGAACGTGTTTCTACAATGCAGTCACTCATGGGCAAAGCAGAACTAGCTTGTTCCCGTGTTTCTGAACATTTTTAACCTCCACACCACAAAAATAAACATTTTATATTCAACTTTATAAATATAGCTTTCAGTATACTACCTACTGAAAATTTATCCCTGCAAATTTTTTTCTTGAACTTGGTGGAAGTTTCCTTTTAATTTTCTTTCAAAATATAAAATTGTGATATGGAATATATCTTTCAAATTGGAGTTCTGTCCTTTATCCACCACAATATATTAAGAATCAGTGAATTATGACATGACAATTTGTTTTAACTTGTTAGTAACCTGGTATGTCACTAATAAATACAGAGCTGTTGTGACCAAATTTATAATCTCTATTTCACTGAAGATAGAGCATTCAAACACTTTATGGTTTCAAGTTATTATGGAGTTGGAAAGACATCTTTGATAATACACAACAAGATTACAAACATAATACCATATAACTTTTTTCACCTCAGTTCAGTTCAATTTTTTCAACAATGGCTTGATATATGATTCGTAAGGCTACTTTTAGGTGTGTCTTTGAGGCAAAAATCTTTGTGGAGTTGGGTTGTTGGTGGGAATTAGTTTGAAGATATAGAATTTCAAAATGAAGCAATTATGTCACTGGCTGTCAGACAAGCAAGCCAACAAAGTACCCTAATTCATTGTTAGGCTGCAAGGTAAAGGCAAATACCTACATTGAGAGATGATGGCAGTTCTCACTTTAAAGAAGCATATCCTTAGGTTTTCAAACTCAAATCCAAGTCAAATGAGAAATGCTTGCCATACCTGGCATAATTTAGCCAATTCAATCAATGGCTTGCATGGAATCTGTCAAATAGAGGAGAAATCAGACTTATTCAGTATCCTAGGAAGGCAAGAACCAGTGCCCGTACGTTTAACCATAGAAAGTATCCAAAAATTGCATAGGAGAGCCTCAGAACATAGTGAATTTCCTGTCACACAGAGCATTTCAGTCAGTAACTGAATGACATAATTTATGATCCCTGTGTGGTCTGGGTTTCTGATTATAGAGGGAATTTAAGCACCAGAAGTACTGTTAAAGTATCTTAAATTTACTCTCAGTTTTGGAAGTTTGCCATCATTTAAGTACATGTTTTTAAATCTTCATCTTCTATCCTCATCAAATATTTATATATATTTAAGTTTTGTTGGGTATTATGAAATTATTGATATTTGACTATATTCATCTACAAAAAAAATTCATATGACTCAACCAGACATTATTTCCTAACAAACAGAAGTAGAATTTACATAATTAATGTTGTGGTTGCTATTATGTCTACCTTAGATTCTACCATTTTTTCTACCATTTTTTGACACCAACAAATTCTACCTTATTCCCCAAAAAAGTAGAATATGGGTCTCTTCTCCATTAATCATTCCTTTCTCATCCCTTACATCTGCCTTCTTTCCTCCTCCTCACTATATTAACAGTGTGTCATGTTGTGAATTTAAATTTCACACTGAAGTTATCCTAGATAGTACTTCATAAAAGAAACACTTAAAATTTAGGCCATGTCTCAGTCCACTTCACTTTCTCCCCTACCTTTATTTAGCTTGACAAATTCCCTAAAGACATTTTGAAAAGAAAAAAAAATAATTTATTTTGCAAATTATCATCTTGTACCAGAATACAGCATCCCGTAGGAAAGTGTGGTCCAAACTTTGGTAATTTTGGAATTTATAACCCAAGAAAAGTTTAGTCCAGGAGGTAATTAAAAGAGTAGCTAAAGTAGTATTACTATTGGTCAACTCAGAATGATATCTCAGGGCCACAGTTCTTGAAAGCTTTCAGTTGAGATATAGTTATTGAAAGGTGTATGTACTCTGTATATAAACCTAAAAATCCCAGACTTCAAATTCACCACTTGTTCCAAGAGGATGAAAGACTTAAGAATAATCAGTACCTTTTAAGGTAGGAATTCTGGTTGTGTTTCATAAATCTGTAATAGATTTAATTAAAAAGTAAAAAGATTATTACATAATGGATCATCTTCCTGACATAAAAGTAGAGCACAAACACCATTAATAGTGGATAAACTGTGTCACATTTTAATAATGCTAAATATATGCTAAATAATGCTAAATAAAAAAAAGTTTAGGAGGCTTGTGAGAGCTTTTTTTTAAAATCAAGTTAATTATATTCCCATTCAGTTCAACAAACTGCAGCTAATTATGGAAACATTATGGTGCTGTTACTTGAGAGATAAAGATATGAGTAATATAAAATTCTTGCCCTCAAGAGACTTGAAATCCGCTGATGAAGTCAAAGGAAATACTGGATAAAATAACTGCAGAAATTAGAGAAGTCAATTATTTGGCTGCTGTCTCAGATGCATCTTTAGTATGTTGTTCCAACTCTTCATCAGGCCAGCAGCTTCTGAGTGGTGCAGCATATTATAGGAACAGTGAATTTCATGGCATGCACTTTTTGGCAGACTTCCTTTTCTATAATGTAGTGTTATATGGGATCTTATGTTGATGAATCAGTCTATAAGCTCTTAGTAGTGCTGGCTGAGGCCCTGCAGGCAGGAAAGGCAACCCATACCCAGATTATATATCAGTTTCAGCCAAGAAAATATGCTGTCCCTTCCAGGGTGGAAGAGGTCCAATGCAATCCATCTGCTACCAAGTAACTGGTTTCCTTTAAGGGTGATGTTGTATCAGAGCTCTGCATTGGGTCTGCTGCTGCCAGGCTGAACACTGGGCAGCAGCAGTTGCTAGATCATCCTTAGTGAATGAGAATCAATGCTCTTGGGCCAATGAATAGCCTTCCTCACTGTCAACACAGATATTCTATTTATGAGCCTATGTGTTAGCACCAAGGTGGCTGATGACGAAGGCTGGCTGAAGTCAAGGGGCTGAGTCATTCTATTTTGTTTTTTAGTGACTCTGCTCCCAAATGTACCACTTCTATCTTAAGATATATTGCTGTGGGCTTTGCCAGACTTTATGAATTTGTAGGTCTGTCAGAAACCAGCTCATGGTGGGCATCTCTGCCATGGTCATTTGATGTTCTATGTTCAGGAGCATGCCTAGAGCTATCTCTCAAAACGTAGTGTGGTTTTTTGTCGTTGTTGTTATTGTTGTTACTTTTTGGTTTTTTGCTCCAGAACTGCAGGAATTTAAAATATGATTCTGCAGTTAGAGATTGCCATAATTCCTCCACGATATATTTTTATAGAGCAGTTTCTTCCAAAATAATAGGGTCTACCAGGTCTAATGGCTCTAGTAGCAAAGTCGATTGCACTGCAGACTAGACCTGCTATAGAATCATTTACTCTGAGCCCTACTCAAAGCCTTTAGTGTCATTCAGAGGTGTATGGATTGAGTAACACTTCCAAGTGTGGAATATACGTCCTTCTTAGTAGTTGGATGGAAGGTGCTACATGTAATAATCTTCCTTTATCTTAGAGAAAATGTCCTGAGATGCTTTAGGCTATTGGATCCCTAAAAACTTCACTGATGTGGAAACCTCCTCCATCTTTGTAGGTTTTGTCTCCACCTTCTGAATATCATATATATACCTGAGAAATTCTTCTAGCGTATCTGCTTCTTCATGTGCAACTTGTCACATTAACATGATGCCATTAATATGGTAGATAAAAAAGATGGCTCAGGTTCTGAGATGTAACTTTGGACTATGCTATGACAGTGGGGCACAGCAATTGGTATAGCCCTGGGTCAAAATAAATGTATACTGTTTTCTCTCCCAGGTGAATGCAAACCATAGAGATGAAAAATATTGCACTTGTCAAATCAATGACTGCATATGCTGTGTGCATGAGGCCTTGGCAATCTGCTCTAGCAAAGATATTATATATAGCACATTGTCTGCAGTTGAGTCATAAACTCACTAAGTTGTAGTAGTCAATTGTCATGCTCAAAGATCCACCTGACTTTTACAGGTTGGCAAAAAATGAAGAGGTCATGGGACTACCTTTTATATGTTCTTAGGTCTACTCTAATGTATTCAAGACCAAGGTAATGTCACAAAGTGAGTCTCTGAGCCTAGTACATACTGTGAGCTGAGACCTGTGCCTAAACCTACATTTAGTACTCAGTCTTCATTGGCCTTCCATTCTAACAGAAGGGCCATGATATTGCTTTCAGTTCCTATTTATCTAGGTCAAATCAGGTCCTGTGTCCACCAGTCCTTGAAATATTTGGATGTTCCCTTTCTTCCAATTAAAAGATTACTTGAGAAAATGGTCACAGACTTTTTGGGGAAGGACTGGGGAATCGTTACCTATCCACTTGCCATGATAGAGCAGGGTACTTCCTTCAGAGGACCTGGCTTCTCATTTAGTCAGCGAATTCCAGGCCTGAAAACTGCCTCAAGTCTCACAGTAGGCAAGAAACTGTGACTCTTCACTGAGGCAGGTGCCCTTATATTCCTGATTATTCCACCCTGAATTTTGTGGCTTGTATAGATTGAGTCAGGCTGTATATCAGGTGACGATCATAGGTATGATTTAAAAATTTGGAAATATGTGACCTCATCAGTGTCCTTATCTGTTGAGTGGTTAAGACTTAGCTAGCTGTCCCGTGTCTGAGCCATAAAAATTCACCTTTCCCACCAGGAAGTAAGAACATCAGAGAGCTTGCACTAGTTGTAACCACTGTGGCCTCTTCTAGAGACTTGCTCTGGCATTGGCCTGGGAGTCTCTCCTCTCTCAGATTCCTTTCTAATGTGGCATGTTTCTACTTTGCTGGGTTCTGTCCAGTTTCAGATTCCACTGCGTAAGACACCATACCACTTGCTTTCAATTATTTCATCTCTCAACAAACTGGCTCATTGATACAGGTTGTGACTATAACCACACCAGGAGTAAGAATAATGTGTACGCATGTGCATTATGTATGTCGTGGGTGTGTGTGTTTTGGGTGGGACAGGAGAGGTTGTGGTGGAAAAACCTCTCCCAAATATCTTTTTTCCTTCTTTACAGCACCTTCTGGCTCCCCAGTTCATTATAAATCTAGGCCTGAGACAAATAAAACATAACTCTCTGGGCTTCCCTCAAGGTTAACTTTCAGAGATCTGATACTGCACAGTAAACTTAGCTGTCAGAATATATATTGATTTCACAAAGGCATTTAATAGGTTTCTCATTATATTCTTACAGATAAAATGCGTGAATGCTGGATGAATGATAGTAAACTTAGCATAGTGGTTTTCAGTAACCTTTCCCAAAGTTTATTGAGCTCTGAATCACTGTCAGCCTGGAGTTAGGTCTCTTGTGACAGGCACTGGGTACTGCCTTCTTCAACATTTTAATCAATGACTTGGAATAAAAATAAAGGTACACTTATCAAAGCAGAGGCAGATGAAAAAAATATTAAGATTTAAAAATAGATTTAAATTATGGTACAAAATGAATAAGATGGAATTTGGAGAAGTACACCGTGTTAGAATTATAATGCGGCTAAAAGACCATGCAGTTCAAACCGCTGGTTTTTTGATAAGGAAACTGACACCTAGAGCAGGGAAGTGATTTACCCAAAGTCACTCAGCTTGTTTGTAACAGAGTCAGGCTTAAACTCTGAATGGTTTTCCTAGTGCTAACTGCACTATGCTTTGACTTTTCTCACTTAATATTATTCTTAGATATTCTCAACATTATCCTCAAAAACTGATTTTCAATTTGCTGAATTCCAAATAGATATCAGAAACTATGCCTTTGTCCAAAACAAACAAAAATTGCTTACATTAGTATCAGAGAGACAAAGCAGATGTGAAAAAGACATGATTTTTTTTTCTTTACCACAGTAAGTCTCTAAATTGTGATTTGACTTCATAAAAAGCAAACTCAGTCCTAGACTGCATCAGTAGACATGAAGCATTCAGACTGAGAGTGGCTTTTTCTTGCACTCTGCTCTGCAATGATCAGATCACTTCTATAACATGCTATCCAGTGTTGGGCTGCACCTTAACAAAATAGAGAACATTCATCACAGGGCCATTTGTGGGGAGAGGATCTGGAAATCATGACAGAAACTGAATATTTGTTAAAACGAACAATAAGATATTTCACCTAGGGGAAATGGACATTTTAATTATGCATCTGTTTGTTTGCTTAGTATAAGAAGACATTTAGAAATAGCCATAAAACGACTGAGTGATTTCTTTCAATCATGTTCAGTTCTAAAATGATCCAAATTTTCTGTAGTAAAGAGACTTTGGTAAGGCTGAATTTTCTGATTAAAAATACCATTAATCCTCTTTGCTTTTATTAATCTAAAATGATCCAATGCCTTTTTTTCTTTTTTCTTTTCTTCTCTCTCTCTTTTTTTTTAGAAACCACGAAGAGTTACATTTCTTTATTTAGCACCTGAATATGTTACCCACTGAGCCAAAAGATATAAACCCCAGAGCACTTTTATTCCTCTGGCTGTTAGGCAGTATAAGCAATCTGCAGTAGAAATTTTATTTGAATATTTCTCTCAGTTAACCCAGCCTGAAAGTCTATAGATTTATGAGTTGCCCCATTGTACTCACAGGCTTGTTTTAAATCTGTGAAAGGATTTTATTTCAAAGCATAATTTATTTAATTGATAAGTAATATCTTATTTCCACATGGTGTTAGGAGGTAGCTCGAAAACACACTGAAAGTAAAGTGTGCATTTTCCATTTTAGAAAAATATGAGTTGAAAATATTTTATTCATTAAAACATTCAAAGACTATATGATTTGCTATAAAGAAGGCTTTGATCAACCTTTCCATAAGTGGGAAATTTAAAGTGTTTTTAGGAACCATCTAGAAAGCAAATTTCTCTGGTACAACTTAAGACTGGAATAAAAAATATAATAACTCACACTGATTTTTGTCAGTGAAATAAGAGAAGATAGTTAAAAGAGTTAATTTTAAAACATAAAACACAGCATAAACACTGGTGGCCTTTGACTCTGCTATCTGAACTTTAATAACAATAATACTATGCGTGGGAATTGCATCCAAGTGCTTTATATTTGTAACATGGACAATACACTCAATGAAGAATTTAGGTATAAAAAATGTAAACTTCGTGGGACGCCTGGGTGGCTCAGTCGGTTAAATGTGTGCCTTTGGCTCAGGTCATGATCCCAGGGTCCTGGGATCCTGGGATCGAATCCCCCCTTGCTCAGGGGGAAGCCTGCTTCTCCCTCTACCTGCTGCTCCCCTGCTTATGCTCTCTCTCTCCCTCTCTGACAAATACATAAAATCTTAAAAAAAAAAAAAGGAAATTTCTTTATTTTTACACAATTCAGCCATACCACTCTTTGAAGACCCTATTTTATATCAGAAAATGTAATAATTGTCGATTTTGAGTAAATTTAGTAAAGTTTAAACCCAGTCATTTCAGGTTTTCCTTAAACCCTCCTTTTCCCTTCGATACAACTAATCCAGGGAGATTGAGTCCTAAGGCCTTAGGGTTATTGTTGAGAAATGAGTAAAAGAAATTAGGTCCTGCCTGAGTCACCAAACATCTGCTGGTGTTTGGTGTCCATGGGATTGGTGTGTTCTTGGCTGGTCCTCAGTATCCCTTCCCTTCCTGTACCCACTGAGTTAGCCAAGCTGTTATTCCACACATTCTCTCTCCTCCTTGGTCTAATTTCTTTGTCCCTACCATTTCTTATTCTTCTCAGAAGCAGAGGAAATTTGTGGTGTTCTCCCTTAGCACTCTGAAAACGAAAGTCCAGGGAGCTGGATCAGATCCTATCTAACTAGGTTCAGCATGCTGACATTTCAGATCAACTGTTGCTACAGTTCTGTCTAGAACTTTTCCCACATACCTGGCCCTACCCAGAAAATGGCAAAGTCTTCTTCTTTGATTTCCCTAGCTCTCTCATGGCATTCTACCATTTAATCCGAGGGGCTGGTTGTGTAGCTCATTGAAGAGATCCTCACCAGGCTCTGACTCTCTTCTTCTTCCTCCCATTCTTTATTTCCCTAAGTCTTCAAAGATTTGAAAATTTTACTTTAATCTCTTCTCCATTTGTAGCAAAGGAAATGCCTAAGTATTTTTCCAGTTCTTTCTCTCCTAAACCTTGACCATTTTTTTTCCCATAAAGCCTAGTTTTCTGCCACTATTATTTTCTGGTTCTATTATGATACCTCTCTCTTGAGGAATGGAAGTGTCAAGCCCCATCACAGGAGAGAGGGGAGAGGCATCACCGCACTGAAAGAAAATGCATGTGTGAACGGGGAGGATGGATAGGTCGCATTATACTTCATAATATTGTTTGTTATACGTTCACTATAGTGCTTACTGATTTACTAAAGAAAGCCAGGTGCCTATGTGGAGAGAAAGCCTGATGTCTCTCACAACAATGGAGTTCTTTAAGGGCAGGGACTTAGTTTTCTTTACTTGTATAACTCTAGGGAAGTGCTGGACACACAGCAGGTGCTCAATAAATACTGGTTGGATGTTTGGAGGAATGTGCATCCCATATCTAGATTGAAAGCATTCTTAGGTTCAGCACTGTGGTTCATAGTGGGCCTGGAAATAAATCAAATGACTTACAACTCTATCTTAAAACAGGACTAAACCTTTCATAATTTCAAAATGAGAAATAGGTTCATTTTTACATTGCATCTTTGAAATATTAGATAGCTTGAGTCATTTTACGGTTGAACTCTGACAAATATCTAAAATGTGACTGCTGTGTTGGAAGAATAGAGATTAACGGAATGGTAAGCCATGTCCTATAGCACACTGGTTCACTGTGAATGGGCCCATAAGTTCCAGGCATTGATCCCCTTAGTGCTGAGGGTGGCAGGGGATCCCTTGGCTATCACCTCCATCTAAGAACAGCCCCCTCCAACTTGCCGTGCAATTTCACAGAGCAGGAGGGGGTGGGTCTAACGTAAAAATCTGACCTTTATTCAAGCTATCTAACTTCCTTGATTCTGTTTCCTCTAAATGTTAAACTACCACATATTTAAAGCAATGTATCCAGCATATGAGATTACCAAGTATGTAAAGCAATGAAAATATGTTATATTATATTATATTGCATATATAATATCTTCATTATTGACCACTACACAGGTGCTATTCAGGAATATTGGTTATTATTATCTTGTATGTCGGAAGGCTGATTTTGAACAAAGCTGTGTACATTTTTTATGTACTAATTATGAAGTGCTTGTCAACTTAAGTGGCTAAGAATCCCTCCCTGTTTTAAAATATTAACTATGCAACAAATGTATCATCTTCTTAAGGCCACTTTCTAAAAACTGAAAATGAACTGTGTTAGTATATAGGCAAATTTATATTCTTTAGTCCATTTTATCTAATCTAATTGGTATATCAAATAAATTAGAAGAAAAAAAGTAAGTTCCAGAGTAATATATTAATTTATACTATTTAAAATGAAGTGTGTTCATTCTGAATTGTTCTTATTCACTCTGATTTTGGCAGTACATTGTGACATATGACTTGAAGAAATATTAATGACCTGGAACCTAAAATTAAAAGATTAGCTTAAATCAAAGGCAGATCCTAACTATGGAATTATGTATTAGTGAGAGATTAATAAAGACTTTCAAAGGACATATTCATTCATTTCTTATTCCTTTTCTTAGATTTCAATAGTTTATTTCTACAAAAAAAATTATCCATTTCTCTCATAAGGTGCTAGATTAAGAATCCTGGGCAGCAATTTCTTTTGAAAAACAAAAGACAGTATTTGAGGGATAGCAAAAGAAGGCTATCATTTGGATTTCGATTTTGGAAGATGGAATAGATAAGAGTTCATTATAAGAGATTATCTAAAATTTTAATTAAGTAAATAATTTGGCATAAAAAGAGAAATTCATTCAATGACAGCATCTAAATAATTATGGCAGCTAGAGGTCTTTTATCAGTGTTACTTTTATTCTTAAGTGATTAGTTGTATTATAGTAGGATGGTGTAACAGGATCACCCCCCCCAAACAACAAACAAACAAAATACACTTATATTCCATAATGTGGATTTTTCACAGGTTCCACATGGAATAAGTTGTTCAATAATCAACAGATTTATGCTCCCATAATTATTCTTACAGAAGCCTAGTGGTATTTACAAATTTTGCAGTTATTATTATCTCTGATGGCTGAAACACCATTTTTGAGACCCATTGTTGTCTTTTATCCTCTAATTATTTGCATTTTCTAAATTTTAAAATCAAAGCTTAAATTTTTTTAAAAATGAAGTTAATGCTTATTCATTTTTTTAATCAAAAACCCATTTGAAATTTTAACTCACTTATTTTATCACTATTCTTTTTGTTCCTGGCTCTCTTTATAAAACATACATATTAAAAGACATTTAATTATCCAAAAATGGAATAGTCAAGCTTGCTTGCCACCATCCTGTAATCTGTTAAGGCTGTAAAAGACAGAGAGGCAATATTTCTCTTTGCACCGTTTGGACAGTGTGCTAAACATTTTTTTAAAAATTTTTATTAAATTAGAGCCTACCTTAACCATCTCATTCTAGATTTTACCTTTTAATTGTTATAATGTCCAAATTACTTAGAGCAGTAGTAGTGAAAGACAGAGTAAGCTTAAAAACAAAGAAATCACTTATAATCCATTCTAAAACATTTGCCTCAAGACAAGGCACAAGTAAGAAAGGACTGATTTTAAACAATAACACAGGCCCCTTCATTAGAGAAATAAAGTAAATTCTCCTTAGATTTCCCACAGACTGCCATTTACCATTATCCAGTTTTGATAATGAGTTTGACCAGGTACACTTCTCTTTGATTCAAATTGTTCTCCCTAGAGAAATAGCCCATAGGGAAGTAATCTTCTCAATCCAAATTTCCTATGTGAGGAACATTGACAATCTTGGCATCCAAAACCACTAAAATCATTAAGTCAGATAATGGCTATTTATGTAAAGTTCAAAAGGTTGTTAAATTGATTCCAGATGTCTAAATAATCTGCATGCACATTAGCAGGAGGTACATCAAATATATACATATGCTGTATATACATTAACCTACCACCTGCCAATTATATCAGGAGAGTAGAACGGGATCAGGAGTAATAAAATCTTAATAGCTGTAATCTATAGCTCTGAAGCCAATCTTCTAATATGAGCCAAAATCCATATAGCTAACTCACCTTTACTTTTATCATAATTGCTTTGAACTAAGGAGAGAAGGAAAAACCTTGGACATGAACACATTCATTCCATTAAAATCATGTCTATTATTAACCTAAGGTAAAGTCTGAGAGGTATATTAAAAAGTGAGTCTTTGTTTTCCATTATTCATTCCAACAGAGGATTTTAACTGTTGGGAACCTAGTGTAATGCATTTTCTGAAGGTTCCTCAAGAATAATTTGGGGATGTTCCTGGTATATCTATGTCTCTACTTTTCTTTTGAATAGAATATGGATTGTTTTGAAGATTTGGTCCACAGAATAAGTATAATGTGTTGGAAATCTTGATTTGTGTTTGTGGATTCCCCTCCCGCACTCTAATGACCAAATGATCTTAGAGATAAACTAGTGTAGACTAGTTTACCTCTAAGTAAACTAGTAGGGCCCCATAGTTTGCTTGAGTTAACATTGTCATGGGGAAAATTTTAAATCACAATAATATCAGGGCACCTGGGTGGCTCGGTCAGTTAAGCATCCCACTCTTGACTTCAGCTCAGGTCATGATCTCAGTGTCCTGAGATTGCCCCAACTCAGGCTCCCCAGTCAGCAGGGAGTCTGCTTGAGATTCTCAGCTTCTTTTTCTCCCTCTTCCTCTGCCCCTCCCCATTGCGCTCTTTCTCTCTCAAATAAATAAATCTTTTTTTAAAATCACAGTAATAGCTAATGGTCATAATTAGAGATTTCTAGATGTAAAACACTCAAGAGGTCTCTCAGAAGTTGTCTTTAAGATTAAGGTACATACAGGGCTACGATGAGTTAGCACTAATGAAAGAAAAAAAAGGAATATGTACTCCTTTAGGGCATAGGATTTCCTCCCCTATTTTCCACTAAAAAATTTAAAAAGAGCAAATATAAAGATATGTAAAATATCTGAAGATACACACTGTAAAATTTGGCATATTGCAACAAAATATAAAAGATTAAAATGATACAAGCTGCTCTGCTGAAGAAAATATGTGAGCACGTTATGATTCTTCCCCTAAAGCAGTGATTCTAAATTTTTGGTGTTGTGGTCACTGAGGATTTCATCATAGTAATGAACTTTCTTACTGGATAAACACCCCTTCACCCATTTCACATATATTTGATGACTGCCTGAAGCCAATCTGTGAGCTTCCTGGAAGAAACCTCTCCTCAATGCTACAGTCCTCATCCTAAAATATTTTAGTCAAGTAGCTGAGGCAACCACACATGAACATGACATGTGCCTCAAAAGGTTTGCAAGGAACTTCTACGGCTGTTTAGGTGAGGGATAGTTATATATTGATGGAAGGATCTGGAAGTTTCATGCCAGAGATTTTATTTAAATTAAAACTAGGGAATATACTGGATTTGAGAAGAAATAGACTAGTTGAATATGTTCCAGACAGGGGAGCTAATGTGAGGACAAGTTCAGAGAAAAGAAATCTCTGGCATGTTTGGTGATTGGCTCAATTCCTCAAATAGATTGGCTGGGAAATAATCATTTGGAAGAATATTGGAAAATTGATTAGGATTGTATTGCATATCAGATTACATTTAAAAACACTTTACTGGTGGTAAAGGAACCCCATGGCAAATATTCAAAAAAAAGAGGCAACTTTATTTAGAGGTGCACCGGAAAGACAAATATGATGAAATTCATAGGATGCAACATGAAAAACTAGAGGTGAGCAGAGAAAGATAAAAGTCCAAATTAGGGTTGTAACATTAAGAAAGGAAAGGAAGGGGCAAATTGTAAAAGAAAAATGCAATTTGAGGTTGTTTAAATGCATGCATATATAAATATAAGGAGACCCTTAATTCACAAATTTGTTGTAGTTGCTTTACATTTCAATAGAGCACAAAGCATGCTTCATAGTTTTAGGTGGAGTTTCAAGGGGTCTGAACTATATTCTGATCTGGAATG
Organism: Ursus maritimus; assembly: GCF_017311325.1. Lineage (NCBI taxonomy): Eukaryota > Metazoa > Chordata > Mammalia > Carnivora > Ursidae > Ursus > Ursus maritimus. The sequence continues at coordinate 98,987,917 of NW_024424452.1, forward strand.
TTCATGGTGTTAACATATTAAAGGCTACCAGAAGCTCTGCTTAACTTTATTTCAGCAATTGTGTGTGAAGCCTCTATAATATTCTAAAAAACCTAAGTATTCCTTAGTACACACTTTCTAATTCTTATAGCAGTAAGGAATACTAATTCACAGTTCTGACTTTTGTTGTGACAAAGCCATATTTGTTTCTCATTTTTATTTTACAGATATTATTGTTTATCAGTGTACATATTGGGGAGAGGAGGTAATTTTGAGCCATACAGATTTCTGAATCATCAAATTTTCTGAAATAGAAGATTTTCTACTCTAGCTTCATTGAAAATCATCTACTTGAAAATATCTTGGAAACCAGAGTGAAAACCATAAGAGCAAAGACTATAAAACAAAAACTTTATATAAAGAGCAAAACTTTTATAATTACTGGACTCATGAAAAAGAATTCAAATAAATTTAGGATTTTAAAAATCAGCAAGAGGAAGTAAAATAATTATGGATCCTAAGCACTGTATTAAAATACTTTCTATAAAGAATATGAACATGATGCTAATTTTTGTTTTTTCAGTTAATAATTAATATGGGGTAATTTTAGTTTTAGATGAGAATTTATAGGCATGTAAAAGATGCTTTCAGATGACTTATTCTACTAGAATAAAGATATCAGAATTTTCTCGTTTCTTATAAAACATATAAATCTATGTCTTCATGCTTGTTAATCTAATTTTATTTTCTATTCTTAGGTCTATAGTTGTTACTAAAAGAGTGAATGATTTAGAATCCAATTATATTGACATTTTACAAAAGCTAACAGATAAGTAATGAAATGTCTTCATTTTGATTTTTAGAAAAATGTAGACTTATATTTTCCAAAACAGAGAAACAAATAACTATCACGTTGTGACTTTGAGACAGAAAAGAATTTGTTTTCGTTTTTGGTATTATCTGCTGATGTGTGACAGTTGCTTTTTTTTTTTTTTTTCCAGATGAGAGTTGTGCATCAAAGTTCAAGTCCCAAGAGATGTTATCAGTCTGAACAGCCCAGTGAACAAATATTTGTGAACCTCCTTCCAAATGAAATGTTCTATAGAAAGGTGGAAGTGGTAAGAAACCGTTGAAACAGTGGTTAAGAAGGTAGGTCTTTGTGGGTACTGATGGGAAATAGTCGTTAGGGGAAAGCTGCTTCACCACACAGGAAACAGAAAAACTCTTGAAAGCATCTTGTCCAGCTGTGGCAGAAGAATTTACATAGATAACATTTTAAAGCCAGAGAGCTTGTATGTACTCTACTGGTGACCAAGGAAGGGGGAGGAGAAGGGCTGCAGGAGGAGAGTGGAACGAAAATGTTTTAAAGTTGCAAGAGCTATTCACGGTGCATTTTACAAATCACATAGCTACGTATCTTCCCATTAAAGATGTTCAAAATAAAGACCTACATGTCTTCCTATTGAAAAAAATTTAGATGAGTTTCAATAGAGGTTAAAACAAACAAAAAGTTTATAAAGCAAAAATTCAAATAGCCATTTTATAGTTTAACTATTCTTGAATGCCTTGAAATTGGAATATTTATATTTTCTGTTTATAGATGTTGAACATACAATAAATAGATATTTCTAATAAGTATTGAAAATGACAATAACAACAAAGGTTGCCATTTTTTGCTCACTGCTTAGGAACTGCTTTGTTGTTGTGATTTCACTTAATCGTTCTGCAAAGTGTATGAGCTTGGAACCACTTTCTGCGTATTACAGATGAGTAAATTGAGACCCTGAGTGGTTGAGGCTCTTGACCAAGATCACAGGATGCAGACTTTGAACATCGGCGTGTTGAACTCCGTAGCTCGTAGCTTATTAAAACATGCTGTACTATCTCCCCAGACTATTTTGAACCATAATCAAAATAATTACTTTCCATTTTTGTTTAGTTCTCTCTTCTATTTTCAGTTATCTTTTTCTCCCAGCATTTCATATAGCTCCATATATATCCGCATGTTTTATCCTTAGAGAAAACTTTAGAAATGTTTTCTCAGGAAGTCTGTCTTTATGGCTGCTATTTTTGTTCATTACTCTGTTTTTTTAATTATTATTCTTCCCCAATATTTTGACATATTACTAGAGTTATTTCATTTTAAACACTTTGAAATTAAACATGCTTCGACAATAATATTGTGTCTGTAACTCAAATTCTCACTCACATGTAAATAATTATGTGTTTTTGCTATGAAATATATGTGGAGAAAAGAAGCATAAAGCAGAAAATGACCTACAAATTAAACTCTTTAACAGCTTGATGCAGTGGTCTTTCATAATGTTCTATTCATCCAGTGAATTTATAATAGTTCATATATGTTGGTGATTTGTTTAAGCAACTCGAGTACTTTTTTTTTTTTTAAAGATTTTATTTATTTATTTGACAGAGAGAGACAGCCAGAGAGAGAGGGAACACTAGCAGGGGGAGTGGGAGAGGAAGAAGCAGGCTCCTAGCAGAGAAGCCTGATGTGGGGCTTGATCCCAGAATGTCGGGATCACGCCCTGAGCCGAAGGCAGACGCTTAAGGACTGCGCCACCCAGGCCCTCCAACTTGAGTACTATTATCTGCGGGGAATCTCAAAGACAAACACCCTGGCATAGTAATCTCTAATTTGAGACCATCTGCACATACAAATAGCTGCTGTGCATATTCTATTTTCTTGCCTATTTCATGAATCTCCTTTTCACAGGTGCTCTAGTCTAGTAAGAAAACTACCTCCAGTTGCCTTTTCACCTTACATCTAAGATCTAAGCAAAAATACTGCACACTATCCTCTTTCTTCTTTTCCCTGATTTAAGTGCTTCAGGAAAGTGAGACTTGATCTGTACAATTGTTTTGTTTTATCCATAACTCTATGTTTCACTTACATATTGCCTAGTTTATCCCATTTCTAAGTGCTCTTCCAATTTCCACCCCTCTTCAGATTACTCATTGAAAATATGAAAAGCCAATCTCTCTCTCCTTTTTTCAAGTATGTGGAAGGCTTCTTTAGTACTTTTCCCAATGTCACGATATATTTCTGTATCATACTCTAATTGAACTTACATTAGCCTAAAATGTAATTACAAGCCTATGGCACTGATTTTCTATTTTGCTTAATGACTAGTTTCTCATAACACGTATTTGTGTGTTTTACAAGTGTTTACAATTCACCGGTGATGCTTAGCTAGGCTTGTTCAGGGCTATCCTGATAACCAAGACAGGCCAAAGAATGATTATAAATCGCCCTCTGAGACACAACCTTTGATGCTGGAAAATGGCTATACTTGTAAGCATTTAAGCCTTATCTAAAACTCTTTGCAGGGTCCATAGTCACATTGTTATTATTATTTTTTTAACACAGCTCTTTTAGATTTTGAAATACAACAGATTCTTGAAATTAAAGCATTTAAATGAGGGGGACCATCTGTAGTAATCTAGTCCAATTCTCTCATTTTACAGTTGAGGAGAGTGAGATTCAGCCCTTTATGTGCACTGACAATTGGATCAAGGATCCAGTTATGTCCTGATTCCCAATGCTGTCCACTTAGTTTAGTATAATTACTACCAATTGGTTTCAGCCCATAAGGCATTGAGCCAATGGTTCTGGCCAGATTAAAAATAAATGTTCAAAACAATCTGGATACCTTTTAAATGCCCGAACATTCCTATTTTAGAGGAAAAAATATGATGCTATTAGGATATTCAGTCAGGCCTGAGATGGAACATTTGGATGTCCTCATGGCACCTGATCCACAAACTTTCAGGTTTTGAAGGAGTGAGTCTTGAGTAGCATTTGGTGATCATACTCTTTTGGTCCAATTGTACCCTTAAGGCAATTTCTTTTAGAGTGAACCACATGAAATCACTAAAATGGAATCAACCTAAGTTACTAGGACTGAGCACACACAGCCGTGAATGAGTAAATGCAAGATCTAGGATTAGTGACTTTGAGGACTTACACTTGACTTCTGTAACAGCATTTAAGTTTTTTCATCAGAAACATTTCTCATGGTACACTTGAAAATGTAATTCTTTGGTCTAGATTGAGAGCTGGCAAAGAGCCTTTAGTCATATATTTCAGATTTTTTTATGCATCTTTAATCTTCTCTAGGTTAAATTCCTTCAACCAAATGTCTTTACTTTGTTCAAAAGGTAATAATAGTTTGCAGTCTTTGAATCTTCCATATGGTCTGCTCTCTAGCTCTTGCTCTACAGTTGTTTCTGTGCCTTTCATTCAGCAGGATGAAACTCAAAAATCATAAGCAGAGGGATCTGGGCTGTGTTTGTAAAGACAGTTCATTTTGATACTTATATTTGCATGTTCTTTCTCTACATTACCATATCATATGTAGATGTTTTGTTTTTCACTGTATATATTATTTATCTCAATCCAGTCTGAACAAATAGCTAGCCTCCTCCTGGCAATTTTAATTAAGTCCTTGTAAAATTAAAATAGGACACACTCAAATACACACACACACACACACACACAC